>NW_020954723.1:11115253-11137420 GCF_900497805.2 Vombatus ursinus
GATAGATAGATAGATAGATAGATAGATAGATAGATAGATAGATAGATTAAATTATTGAGAATGATGGGGCTAAGAGGTAGAGGGCTAATTATAACAATTTCATATGTAACATAGTTGATTCTAGCCTCACTTTCTTGGAGTCATGATTGTTATATTTTACTCCCCTCAAGGTTTTCTGGAACTTTTGAGGAGGTTGGGGAATCACTTTTATCTGTCATCAGTTCAATTTCTCACCGGCCATATTCTCTCCATTTTAGGGACTCAATGACTAATACTCCAATTTCATCTGACCACTTAAAATCACATTAGCTTTTACAAATGGACAATTGAAAATGTACAAATATTTCCACCCACATCTTGGGGGCATTCCCCCCTTATATCATTTTGTTCTTTGTTTTGGTAGGAGGGAGGGAGAAGTGTTAAACTCACAATTCAGCTCAGTTCTTACATAGCATTCATTCTAGTAAGTTCAGGTCCAAAGTTGCTATGTTTGAAGGACTTTTGCTCCTCAGGGCCTTTATGGTGGATTGGCTGCAATACTCAGGTTAGATTTCTGGATGCCTGCATCTCTGTCATTTGAACTCTCAGGCTGGATCAGAGAGTGCACTCCCTTCACTTAGAATGGAAAAGAACAAACAGAAAGGCTAAGGCCCAGGTCTGTTTCTCAAGAGCCACATGGCTTCAATGTGGGCAAGGTATAGAATAAGGGCCTAAACCTAAGGCCTCTTTCTTGGTATGAGTGAAAACACCTACTCCTTCATATACCAATGTCACAAAAATCTACCACTGGCACTGAATCAGGTGATTTTAAAGATACTTCAAGTTATAGCTATACAACCAATTGAAAAAAAGGCTGGTCTATCAATCATGTGGTGAGCCACTACAGAATGTCCATACATGCTCCAGTCCTTCAGTCTCCCAACAGCATATGTGAATGATGCCAACTTAGGTGGTCTGGACATGTACCAGACTTCTCTTTTAAATATTATATGGGAAGAATTAGGCAGTCAGCAGATGTAGTGAGAGAAAGGTTGAAAAAGAAAATTCAATATTCCATCAGTAATTTTCTGGTGAATCTTCCTCATCTCTTTTAAGACTTATCTCCAAGAGTTAGCCTCTACAAGACCAATGAAAAGAGGATTTATATAAGAGTATAGTATAGTGTATTCCTGGAAAAAAAAGCCAAGAAAGCTAAAGCTTACAATATGCCAAGGTTGAGGAGGGAAGATAAGGACCACAAAAAGTGGTTTGCTTAGCTATACTGGGAGAAAAAGGAGAATTGGATGAGACTTTGCTTGTGTGGATATGACAGTGATAACTAGTAAAACAGAGAAAGGAGTACCATTACCTGCTTGCCCCTTCTCTTTCTTTCTTTTCTACTTCTTTTTCTACTCCTCAATCGCATTTTTTCCCTGTACTCTCACTCAATTTTTACCTCTCTTTGGTATGTTGTCTTTCCTCATGAGAATATAAGTTCTTTGAGATAGGCTGTCTTGATTATTTATTTTTATATAACCATTGATTAGCACAGTATTTGGAAAATAGTAAGCATTTAAATGATCTATCTTTGTATCTTTATATCTATCTATCACTTGCCAAGTCACATAAGTATTAAGTGTGATCAAATCAGATAATATATTAAATAACTTTATAAATCTCAAAGTGCTATGTAAATGTTGATGACGATGATGATGATGATGATGATGATGATCTGTCAAATCTGGGATTAAAACACAAATCCTGTGACTCTAAGCTCAATGTTATTTCTACTGAAAGTACTCTTAAAAGAGTAGAACTATTAAAAAACAAAATAAAAAGGTCCAGGGATCAGAGAGATATGTGTAAAAACACACAAACAACTTAGCTTTCTTTGACTACATATGGCTCTTAAAAGCCAGTTGTTACTAACCTAATGTGATAAAATTAAGGGATATCCCTGATAGCCTCACTCATAAGTGAAGAATGAATTAATTCCAAGATTAACTAGTAGGAAATCCAACTGGATCACATTTGAGAAATTGTTCAGTAATTTCAATGATCTCAAGGTGCTCAGTGACACAAAAGGCCATCTTTTTAATACCAACATAAATATCAACAAGTGGTACTATATAGCTATGAATCATGGTTCAGGATCTCAGAAGGACTGAAATTGAAACAACCTAAAAATAATGAAAGACACAAAATGGGCCTAAATTTATTGCCACATCTTTTTTTTATTAATTTATTTTGATTTATCAACAATCACTTCTATATGCTTTTGAGTTCAAAATTTTTCTCCCCCTTCCTCCCCACCACCCTCCCCAAGATGGCACACAATCTGATATAGGCCATACATATACAATGAAGGCTATATATGTGTATATATATATATATATATATATATATATATGCATACACACACACACACACACACACATATATATGTATGTATATATATAGCCACATCTTGACAACGAAAATTTTCATATGAGAAGTGGTATAAAAATATATCAACATCAAATGCTGACGTGTTTAGATGTAAAAGGAAATAAACCAATTGTATAGCAAGAATGAGGGATCCTAGATGGATAGTCTGAGTATTAGTTAAGCACTCCAGAAATGTTAACTGTACAAGAGAGATGCAAAGAGAGTACTAAATGAATTCATTCCACTAGCAATCAAAGACTACTACAATCTTTCACCAGCCTTCTACTTCAGCCTTATCTTGCATATGTGGTATCATTCTAGCCAAGTTAGATTATTCATTTTACCAGAAATACTTCCTGTACTTTCTCTCAATATTCTAGGGACATAGAATGTCTTCCATCTTATTCCCATGTCCACTTATTCCTGTGCCCAGCCTCTAAGATATATTTAAAATGCTTCCTCTTCTAAAAAAAAAAAAACAAAAAACTTTTAAATTCTTTCCTTGGTAATTCCAAGATTTCCTTCCTTGGAACTCTACTAGCACTTTGTCTACATCTTTTACTTCTATTACATGTATTTGAATGATCATCATTTTCCCTTCTACTAGGTTTTAACCTCCTTGAT
Source organism: Vombatus ursinus (assembly GCF_900497805.2). Taxonomy (NCBI): domain Eukaryota; kingdom Metazoa; phylum Chordata; class Mammalia; order Diprotodontia; family Vombatidae; genus Vombatus; species Vombatus ursinus. The sequence continues at coordinate 11,118,284 of NW_020954723.1, forward strand.
GACTGGAACTATACCTTATTTACATTTGTATCTGCATCAGGGTATGCCAAAATGATTTGTACATGGCATGAGATAACATATTAAGTGCTTTGCAAATGTTAGAATGCTATATAAATGCTAACTACTCTTATAATTGCTAATGCTTTAAAATTTTGTATAAAAGTAATGATGAATATGCACTAATCCCTATATACTTTCATCTACTTTGTGTTATTTTTTTCTTCCTAGCATAATATGGCTGCCGTTTATCGGTCAGACATTTATTGCTCTTGGCTAAAGGCCATTGCAAAATTTCCAGGGTAGAGAACAGGTACATTGTGTTCTTCAGAGAGAAAAAAAAATTATAAAGTTCTAGTTTAGAGAGAGTTTTTGAGGATACAAATACCAAACATTTCAGAGTTGCTCTTATCTGACTTATGACTAATGAAAATACAATTCAATTCTGTGGGTTTTTTTCTTTTTTTGAGTCATATAAATTTCCCTTTTTTTATTTTGCTATTACAGTAGTTTTGCCAGAGATTGTCTAGGCTTTTTAAAAAATATATTATTATGTAATTTTAAAATATTAGTAAAATTATTATAATTATATTTTAAAAGATAATTACTACTTATTAATTGAAACTTTAAGACCCTAAATTCCTCCAATTATAAATTGGGGCTAATAATACTCATGGAACCACCCTCAGTGTTACAGTAAGGCTCCAAATAGAATGAAAACATACATGAAGTGATTTCTAAACCTAAAAGAAAAATCAATCAGTAATCAATCAATCAATGAACATTTGTTAAGGGCCTAGAAATTACTGTTATCAGTTATTCTCATTCAGCTTTCTGTTAAGAGATAACGTTTAGGGCTAGATGATAATAAAGCAATGCAGAAGGAAAGTACTCTGTCATGTGTGGTATATATGACTTCTGTCTGAGAGTACCCTAGTTAATAACATCTACTTCAATATTGCAACCATTTTCCTTTTGATGGAGAAGACAGGCTGAGTTTGTGGAACTCATAAAATATGCCTCTGCCTTTAGAACTGGCATCTTTAGAAAGGGCTCTATTAAAGTAACCTATATGGTAGTGATAAATTATAGTTCCTACCATGGCTGGTCAGAGGAAAGGATGTGATTGCTGAATACTCTAAAGGTCAGCTCCATTCTGGCAATCTTCTTAAAAGGTGGCCTTGAAGTTATAGAATAAGTGAAACCACTTTACATCAAACCCATAGGGTACAAGTATAGTAGACAAATTTCCTATCTGCCCACTCTGCAATTTAGTTGCCCTAATTCTGTTTCAGAAATGTGTATGAGAGTGTATATGTGTACAGATAGGAAATTTGTCACTTATACTTGTACCCTATGGGTCTGATGTAAAGTGGTTAGCAAAAGTCTAGAATTAGGAAAGCATAAGACATCTATCATGTACCCCTTCAAGAGAAAGTAATTAACTCAGCTTACCTAGAATATATAGTATATGGAGAAGAATGTTTTGAAATGAAACTGGAATGGTTTGTGGGTGGAGGGGGTGAGGATTATAAAAAAAATAAAGTTTTGCATGCCAGGCAAATAAATTTGAAGTTTACTGGATAAATAACAAAGAAGACTGAAGGTTTTTCTGTGTTCATTTTATAAGAGATATGAAGCATCTAGAGCTATGCCTAACAAAGATACGACTAACTCAGATGTGAAGGATGGATTGGATATGGTAGAAAGCAGAGGAAAGAAAACTTATTTGGAGACTATTGAAAAAATAAAAATGAAGGATGCTGTGATCCTATACCAGTTGATGGCAGTGAGACTAAAGAAGAGGAGATGAGTGCAAGAGATATTTCAGATTTACAGGACTTGATAACCAATTAACTACGAGAAAGGAGGGAGAGAGGGTCAAATCTAATAAAATTCAAATGTAATACAGATAAAGGCAAAGTTTTGCACAAAATAGGAGATTCCTTGCTAGACAATGATACTGGTTATGTGGAAAAGGGATTAGTCAGTCAGTCAGTCAATACGCATTTATTAAGTACCTCATATGTTCCAGATATCGAGCTAAGCACTGAGGATACAAATTAAAAAAACAGAAGAAGAAAAAGAAATAGAAGAAAAAAAGAAAGAAAGAAATATGGTCTCAGCCCTCAAGGAGCTTATAAGCCAATGGGGGAAGACAATATACAAAAGGAAGTTGAAAAATGGAGTAAAGTTACAGTTAAAGGTAAAGTTGGAAATTGCATCTCACCAGTACCCTCAGTACACTCAGCCTCTCTGATTGGAGTACTGAAGGGCAGAGCAAACAACTCCTCCTAAAGCTTTCATTTAAAGAAAGATCCCAAGCTATCCATGTTTTCATTTCCCACTATTAACACTCCTTGGACTTGACTCCACCATGCTCCTGGCCTGTAACATCTTTCCCAACTTCCTTTACCCCACTTTTCAACTTCCTATTGAATATTGTATCCCCCTATTAGCTTATACATTCTTTGAGGACTGGGACTGTATTTCTTTATTTTCTTCTTTTTTAAAAAAAAATATGTCCTCAATTTAAATTTGTATCCAGTGCTTAATTTACTGCCTAGAACACAGGAGGTACTTAATAAATATGTATTGACTGACTGACTGACTAATCCCTTTCCCACGTAACCAATATTGTTGTCTAGGAAGGAATATCCTATTTTGCTATTGTGAAGCTGACATTTTTTTTTAACCAAAGCACAAGACTTTGCATTTATTTCTATTAAATTTAAATTTTATTACATTTGGCCCTCTCTTCCTCACTTCTCATACTTAATTGGTTATCAAGTCCTGTAAACATGTAATATCTCTAGCACTCCTCTCCTATTTGTTGCCTCATTGCCATCAACTGGAATGGGACCACAGCATCCTTCACTTTTATTATTTCGACAGCCTCCAAATAAGTCTTCCTGCCTCTACTTTCTGCCCTATCCAATCCATCCTTCACACCTGAGCTGGTTGTATCTTTGTTATGCTTAGCTCTAGACAGGTCATACCTCTTCTAAACACACGCACACACACACAAACAAAAACCTTTAGTCTTTTTCAGTCTCTTTTTTTTTTCTTGGAAATTTTATTTATTTATTTTTTTTTGTTTTCAACATTTACTTCCATACAATTTTGAGTTCCAAATTTTCACCCCATCTAGCCCCTCCTCCCACCCCAAGATGTCATGCATTCTGAATACCCCTTCCCCTAGTCTGCCTTCTCTTCAATATCTCTGCCTCTTCTTTTATACCCTTCCCCTTCAATTTTCCTATAGGTCAGGATGGATTTCTGTACCCCATTTCCTGTATTTCTTATTTCCCAATTGCATGTGAAAACATTTTTTTTAACATGTGTTTTTAAAACTTTGGGTTCCAAATTTTTTCCCTTCCTCCCTCTCCATCCACCCTCATTTATAAGGCAAGCAACTAAATACAGGTTATATATGTGCGGTTATGCAAAACACTTCCATAGTAGACATGCTGTGAAAAACTAACTCTATTTCCCTTAATCCTATCCCACCCACCCATTTATTCTATTCTTTCTTTTGACCCTGTCCCTCCTTAGAAGTATTTGCTTCTGATTATCCCCTTTCCCAATCTGCCCTCTTTTCTATCACCCCCTTACTCTCTTGCCCCCCCCATTTTCCTGTAGGGTAAGACAGATTTCCATACTCAATTGAGTGTGTATGTTATTCCCTTCTTAAGTCAAATCCTATGAGAATAAGATTCGCTCATTCCCTCTCACCTTCCCTGTTTCCCCTCCACTGTAAGAGCCTTTTCTTTTCTGTTTTTTTTGAAATAATTTACCCCATTCTACCTCTTCCTTTCTCCTTCTGCTAGTATAATCCTCTCTCACTTCTTAATTTTATTCTCCAGATATGACCCCTTTGTTTTCAACTCACCCTGTGCCCTCTATCTATCTATCTATCTATCTATCTATCTATCTATCTATCTATCTATCTATCTATTTATTTACATCTATATATACATACATACATATAATTTTTTTCCCCTCCAACTACCTTAATACTGACAAAGGTCTCATGAGTTACAAATATCATCTTTCCATGCAGGAATGTAAACAGTTCAACCATAATAAGTCTCTTATGATTTTCTTTTTCCTGTTTGCCTCTTCATGTTTCACTTGAGTCTTGTATTTGAAAATCAAATTTTCTATTCAACTCTGGTCTTTTCATCAAGAATGCTTGAAAGTTCTCTATTTCACTGAATGACCATTTTTTCCCCTGCAGGATTATACTCAGTTTTGCTGGATAGGTGATTCTTGGTTGTAATCCTATCTCCTTTGCTCTCCATGCCCTGCGGCCCCTTAATGTAGAAGTTGCTAAATCTTGTGTTATCGTGATTGTGTTTCCACAGTACTTGAATTGTTTCTTTCTGGCTGCTTGTAATGTTTTCTCCTTGACCTGGGAACTCTGGAATATGGCTACAATATTTCTAGGAGTTTTCCTTTGGGGATCTCTTTCAGGAGGAGATCGGTGGATTCTTTCAGTTTGTATTTTTCCCTCTGGTTCTAAAATATCAGGGCAGTTTTCCTTGATAATTTCTTGAAAGATGGTGTCTAGGCTCTTTTTTTGACCATGGCTTTCAGATAGTCCAATAATTTTTAAGTTCTCACTCCTGAATCTATTTTCCAGGTCAGTTGTTTTTCCAATGAGATATTTCACATTTTTTTCTAATTTTTCATTCTTTTTGGGTTTGTTTTACAGTGTCTTGATTTCTCACTAAGTCACTAGCTTCCAATTGCTCTATTCTAATTTTTAAGGAATTATTTTCTTCAGTAATATTTTGGACTTCCTTTTCCATTTGGCCAATTTTGCTTTGTAGGTCATTCTCCTCATTGGCTTTTTGGACCTCTTTTGCCATCTGGGTTAGGCTATTTTTTAAGGTGTTATTTTCTTCAATATTTTTTTGGGTCTCCTTTAGCAAGCTGTTGACTTCTTTTCCATGATTTTCTTGCATCACTCTCAGTTTTTCCTCCACTTCTCTTATTTGCTTCTTAAAATTCCTTTTGAGCTCTTCCAAGGCCTGGGACTGATTCATATTTTTCTTGGAGGCTTTGGATTTAGGAGCTTTGGCTTTGTTGTCTTCTTCTGGTTGTATGTTTTGATCTTCTTTGTCTCCAAAGTAAGATAATATAGTCTGACTCTTTTTGCGCTGCTTACTCATGATCCTGGCCAATTACTTGAGTTTTAAACTCTTTGTTAAGGTAAAAGTCTGCTTCCAATGTGGAGAGTGTACTGTCCCAAGCTTCAGGGGTTTGTATAGCTGTTTTCAGAGATACTTCTAGGGATCTGAAAATTTTCAGTTCTTCTAAGGTGCTATGATAAGGGGCAAGGTGTTTTCTCTCCACCACTTCAACAAGCTCCACCACACCAGGGTTCCTCCTCACTCTAGGACCACCCCTCAGAAATGTGACCCAGATCCAAGCACAGGTAAAGCAAGAGATTCCTGTCTCAGCATAGGCAAAAAGATCCCTGCAATCCCCCTCTGATCAGCCACTTGATTCCCACTCAGTCTGTCGGCCAGAAGCTCAGGAAACAGCCGTGGCCCCAGGCTGCGGTAGAGACTTATGGCTGAGACCTAGCTCCTCTTTCACTGCAGTCACAGTCTTTTCCCACTGACCTTTTAAGTTGTCTTTGGTGTTCCTGGGTTGAGAAGTCTGCCACAGCTGTCCTCGATTCAGTCCTCTGAGGCCTGCTCCAGGGTCACTGAGGCCTGAGCACCCACGCCAAACTGTGCTCCTCTCCCCACTTGGTGTGATATACCTTTCTGATCAACTATCTAGGCTGTCTTTAGCTGGAAATTTGTTTCACTCTGTCTTTTTGTGGGTTCTGCTGCTTTAGAATTTGTTTAGAGCCATTTTTATAGGTATTTGGAGGGGTTTGGGGGAGAGCTGAAGCAAGTCACTTCTTTCCCTCCTCCATCTTGACTCCTCCCCCCTTTCAGTCCCTTTTTCAAAGGGACTTAATCTAACTTTGTCTTTAAACATTCTAATATTCCAATTCTTCAACAGATAGATAATTTCTCAATGTGAGTCCTCTATCCAACAATACACACAACCTAGCTTCACAACCTGTGTAAATCTGGCCTATCTCTTCCCATAAGTTCATCACAGAGTTGGGGAACATCCTCATTTTACAGGTAAGAAAAGAAGCTCAATTGATTTGCTTATATCTAGTCTTTTTCACATCTGAAGATCTGAACCAAGTAAAATATGACATGATATCCACAGTTGACTTATATTAGTCAAAGAGATTTGCCTATTAATGTATGATTATATGACTTAAATTGAAATTTTGTTAATCATCTATTTAATGCATTATTTTTAGTGGTCTTATAAAGGCAGTATTGAAGAAGTAGTATTGTATTCCTTCTGTAAAACAGTCAATATATGAAATTGTACATAAACAGTGATTAATGAACTCATCCATAAAAAAACCTATTCCATCTGAGGGCTAAGGATTTATTCATGTGAGAGAAAAGTCAGTGGTTTGGCTCTTTACTAACTATGAATGTTAATAAACAAAGACACTGCGTAAAAAAGATATATGACTCCCCCATTATTTCAGAATCACAACTCTGTCTTTTAAACTTCTACAGCTGGCAGCAATCTTTAAGTAAATGCCAACACAATTATTGTAGACCATGAACCATTACCCATATACTAGTCTGTTTTTACAATCATTACTTAAAACACTTTTATATAACATTTTGTCCATCCTGCCTAGGGAGTTAGCAAAATATAAACAAGGCACTTGAAAGAAGTATTGAAACTTTGGGGTAAATAAGATGTCATTTCTCATTTGTATTCCAAACACCCCCTTTTAACTGGATAAAATGGGCATGGACTGGCTGAGGAAAGGGGAAGATAACAATGAAGCTATGATGTAGCCTTTATAGCATTTCTTCTGGGCTTATTCTCCCAAATTCTACTTACACTGTCAGGTTGAGTCTTCAGAGGGCAGTTGATTACTATTCTTTCTCAGCATGCTGAGGGTAATGCTGAAGGTCACTGGGGTTACATTATAGCTACTAAGCCTCAATTGTTTGTCAATATCCATTATCAATCAGCCAGTAAAGCTCAAGCAGCTTTTAGAAAAAGGTAGTTTCTGATCAGGTAGTGAGCCATAAGTATAGAGAGCATGGCTAGCTGAGGGATATCTCCCAACTCCTGAACTTAGGAATGTTTACTCCCTTTGGGTAGTACTCACGTTCCTCCCTGCTGTTGTTCTCTGCTGGGGTCTAAGGAATGGTGCATTTCTAGAGTCTACCTAATACTTCTTTCAGTGGAGAGGGATCTGTGATCCCTGAACTCAATGTAGTCTTTGTTTGATGGTGTTTCTGCTTTCATCTGCACGTGCCTCCTCTGTCATCAGCCACTGATACTGACTCTAGTGGATACTGAAACTGACTCAAGTAGCTAGTGAGACTTCTGATGGCTCCTCCCATCTTCCAATCTTCAACTTTTCAAGAATCTCAATCATAATTTAATTAATCCTATCTCTGGATATTGAAATCAAGAAAAAGTTTCCACAAAAGTAACAGAGATACCATGTGTTCTTGAACACAAAACAGCCGTCTAAGCTATGTAAGGGAATTCAGCTTGATGATACTTCTCAACAAGGTAGCTCCCAACATTTTTGCCTCACTTTCTGCCAGGAAAGTAAAGAGAGATTAGCACAATTCCATTTGTGCAAACTTGGTTCTAGCTTAGGACCTCTTAAGCCATTTATTTTTTTTTTCTCCCTGGAAGGCAATTTTAAAAGTTTTTCAACATTATACCATAGGAAACCCTTAGTCCTTCATGAAAGAAATGGCTCCTCGAAGTTCAATATGTTAAATTAAAATCAGACAAGGAATATCTTTTCCTATTTTGTCTAATCTCCAGGTTGGGTAAATCTAAGCTTGCTCTAAGGATTAAGCTGTCATTGGCCAGTTCCCCTATTCCACTTAAATTCAGCAAACTCCATTGAACCAATCAACAGATATTTATTGTACATCTATCATTTGTGATACATTTTGCTAAACACTGTGAGAGACAAAAATAAATTGAGCCATATTTGTTTACCCTGAAGAAGTTTTCCTTTTTTGTAACAAAATAGTCATTCCCCTTTTATTCATTTGAAATTTCAGACCAATCAGTAGAAAGTTTTATTCCAGAATCCAGGTCAGATGTGGGGAACCTATGGCCTCAAGGCCACATATGGCCTTCGAGGTCCTTGAGTGTGGCCTTTTAACTGAGTGCAAATTTTACAGAACGAATCCTTTTATTAAGAGAATTTGTTCAGTGAAGTTTGGATTCAGTCAGAGGGCTGTACTTGAGGACCTATGGGGTCACATGGGGCCTTAGGGCAGACCCCACCCCTGACTTAGGTCATCGAACATGTCCTATTTAGTACTACTTTGAGTAATTTCTTATTACTGGTCATGTTTAGGATTTCTTTTAAAGTTTCAGGTTTAGAGCCCCAAAACTTTTGATCTCAGCTCTTCCACTTACTCTCTAGGTGGCCTTGGTCAAGTTAATTAACCTCTCTGGACCTTAATTTCTCATTTATAAAATGAAAACATTGGAATAGATAATGTCTAAGGTCCTTTTTGGCTATAAATCTATGATTCATTTATGATAGAGGTAAACATGTCAATTCTCTCCCCTTAATCTTCAAGACCTTGGGTTCCTTCTGCTGTGTTCTGGCTCATTGGTGCTAGGTCATGTGCTTGGGGATGACAAAAAAAATCCTTGGTAGCCCCTTGGGTTCCCTCTTCTCATGATTGTTGAAGTAGGGTATGCATTGTATCATTTAAAAAGAATTGACATTACCCTTTGGCATTCTCTCTTCTCTGATTCTTCTGTTTGTGTGGCATATCATTTTTTTTGCCTTTCTGGGACTTCTCAGTGGTTTTGCACATGGTCATTAGAGTAGGTGCTCATCCATGTGAGCCTGAATCATGAGCTCATGATCTGGCTGAGGTTGAGTCGTCAGAGGGCAGTTGATTACTTTGTGTTTCTCTGAAATAGCAATCAAGATAGATGGGCTTTTCAAGAGTGGGTGCCTTGGGAATTCAGGAGTTTAGGAAGAAGCTCTTCTACAGCAACTACAGTGATTCTTAGAGAAGATGGCTTTGGGTAAAAGTATGTGTCCAACCTCTGACCTGGCTTTCCAGAAGACATGGAGGTAAATGCTTGGTGAGTAAAGAGCCTACATGAAGGTGAACACTGAATCAATGGTTTCACAAAATATCTTCTTTTGTTTTGCCACTTGAAACAAATGTAATAGTAGTTAGAATTTTTTTTTTATTATTGTCCTTTTTTCTTGTTATTTTTTTGTGTGGAGAAAATAAATAATTTCACCAAAGCTAAGCTATATTGTATATTGGGTTCCTTCCGTTCCCTTTTAGTGAGATGCTAGATATGAGCCAAACATAAATTGTAAGTGGTTTTCCACAGGGCTCCTAGTGAGGACATAAAGAACCCGAAAAAGCACCTAACTTCCCCCCATGACTACTAGGATCACTCAAGACTGAATCTGGGCTAGATTCACGGCTCCATTGTTAAAGGCCCCTTGAAAATGAGATGGCAAAGAAAGGAAAGGAAAGTAAATGAGATGGTAAGCATCTTAGCTTACCTGGACCCAGAAGTGGTTGTGTGTGTGGTTATACTATGATCTTATGTTTTAGGAAAGAAGGACCAGACAGACATAGTCACAATTCACTGTTCAGATATTTCTATGAATTTGGAAGTGTGGTGGAATGAGAAGGTGTTGAAAGCTTTAGGAAAAAAATTTGAACTCGTAGGGTGGAACTAGGGATAACAATGCAGATAGCTAAAAAAGAGTGATGACTCTACTCCTCACTCAGTGATAACATCCAGGTGTTCTTAACTATTTATTTGTAAAGATAAGGCATATTCTACAGAAAGAAATCTTTTCTGGCAGTGTAATTGATATTTAGATGCAGAAACAAAAGGAGGAGGTGTGGGAAAGAAACTTTAAAAGCTTATTTTCTTCCTCAAATGTTGAGAATTGGAGATATAGAAATAAAATGGTAATATCCAATGAGTATTAAAAGACTACTTCATTAGATTCCAGAAAAAGTGAGCGTACTTTGTTGAATTTGAACTGGGGATAAAAGAAATCATTTCTGTAAGAGATTTTAATTAACAATTTAGCATGTTTTCAGGGCAATCACAGTATACTATTCATTTCCTTTTATCTATAGTCATCATTCATTATAAAAACATGTTATAAGCATTTTATTTAGTTAACAATAAAATCTTGTTAATTCAAAACAGAAGGAGGATGGGGGAGATGACTGCCTTCACAGATCCACTCATACCATACACAGTAGCAGGTAGGACACAAGATAAAGAATATCAAGGGAGCAGCCTATTAATTTACAAGAAAGGGATAATAATAATGCCTATGACCTCAGATGAATATTACTTATATATTGTTTCCTCATAGAGTTTAAGCTCCTTAATGGTAGGAACTTTTTTTTGGCTTTATAACTTTAGGGCTCAACATAATTTTTGGCACATAATAAATACTTAATAAATGCTTGGAACTGATTTATTGGCAGAAATGAACAGATGAATAAATAAAGGAAACAATGAATACTATTAGAAAGTTTATTGTAGGGAGGTAATTGCATCGAATAAGCATCACTGAGACCTGAGTGCTTTGGCAGAATGGGATTCATAACTTGAATATGTCAATGGAAGGATTACCTTATTCTAAAGGAACAGATTAGATAGAAGGAATATTGGAGTAGCACAATGTTGGAGTAGTAGAATATTAAGAACTGTGAGGAAATTCAGAAACCAGAGGGAGTAAGCATGGTAGAAAACATTTAATCAATGATTAGTGGAAGGAGAAACAAAAAAGTTGTTATGGGAAGAATATACTAATGGCCACCCAGCTTGAAGGAAGAAAGGTATAATAAATTTAGGAAAAAAGAAATACTTGGCACTGACGCATAATATTGTTGTGGTAGAAGACTTCAGTTCTCTAAGTATTTTCTAAAGCTTTCTGCCAAAAAGAGACAGTAAAATTTTAAATTTCCTTAAAGGTATTTTCGTTTCTCCAAAGGTAGAAGAGGTGATGAATGGATCTGGCTACTCTTATAGATATGATTCTGACCAGTTAGAAGGAACTTTAGGAAAGTTGGGAAGAAATGACCATTTGATCTTAGAATGCATGATAGAAAAGGAAAGGGAATCTGGGTACTGTTTAATGTAGAGCCTAGATTTGGGGAGAGAATATTTTTAAAAGTTCATAGAAAAAATATTCAGGATCCTGTGGCCTAAAATTATAAGTGGGATGTTGCTGAAGAGGGATGGTATTGTTTCATGAATAAAATTCTGTTGACAGAAATGGTTCTGATCAGGAAGAAAAGTGAAAGTTATCTAAAGTGATAGATAGGAATGCATAGGGAAATCATTGACAAATTTATTTTGATGTTTAAAAATGTATATTGCACAAGGAAAGAAATAAATACAAGAGTAGCATTGTTTGAGAATAGTTTCAGAAAAGCTAAAATTCAAAACAATTTGAAACTGATAAAAAGTGCTACAGATAGTAAAAAGAACATTTTAAGCCATATGTAGGACAAGAGGAAGATGTAAAAGGGAGTAGACCACTTCTTGGTAAACAGGTATTCTAGGTTTATAGACCTAATTTCAAGAATTGGAGAGGTTCAATATCAAGAGCAAACACTTTCTAAAAGAGTAAGCCTTTTCTCTATACCACTAAAAAGTGAAAATTAAGCCCAATGTACAATTTATACATATTCTAGTATTTTTAAGGCTATAAGTTATTGCAAGAGATGAATTGAAGTCAGTAGGACGTTGGATGGATATTAAGTTCAAGGATATTAGGAGAAATTCTGGTGATGTAAAAATTCAATAATTTATCTTAAAAATAAAGATATAAAGATTTGGGGAAAAGATGCAACTCAAGTATTACCTTCTACATGAAATTTTCCCTATCATCTCAGCTGCCAGTATCCTCTCCCTAACTACCTTATATTTATTTAGCATTTCTTCTGTACATATAGATTTTGCATATTTTGATATATGTACACATCTCTTCTGATGGAACATACATTCTTTCAGAGTATAATTTCATTTCTTCTCTTTATTCCTCAGCATCTAACAGAGTGCCTGATATATAGTAGATGCTTCATAAATGCTTGCTGATTGATAAATCAATTGATCAAATGAGCCTTTATGTTATAGGAAAAGTGATACAATGAGAAATATAAAATGCATTTAGAATTTAGCTCTCTAGGAAAGTACAACTGATGTCTGCTTGTGGCATGAAGGTGATCCTATATCTTTGAAGTCAAAGCTTGTAAGGCATAGATCTAAAAGGTTTTACTCTAACCAGAAAGGCTAAGGTATATTTCCAGAAATGAAATGTGTGATATTTAGCAATTCTGATTTCTAATCTCAACTCTCTACCTGTGCATTGTTTAACATTATCTGTCATGCAGTTGCCATCTCTTTAAGATTAGAAAAAAATATACTTCTTAAAAATAAAATTCCTATAATTAACTAAAGTTTTCTACTTTAATGGCAACCTTATTTACTGCTTAAATGATTTCAGAGAAGGGTAAATAATCTAATGATTAGTTCTTAAAACTACTGTGCATTTCCTTCTAAAAGAAGCTTCTACTCAGAGGATAAAACCAGATTCAAGTATTTCTGTTTCCAAATTAAATGCAATAAAATTTTATTAAGCTAAAAACTATTTGTCTGAAAAAATAATTTGGAAGAACTCATTCTCTAGCTGCATATATAGCCTAATGAATTCCTTCTCTGATGCTTCATTGTCACTAAAGATGTTTCTGGATTCTTGAGCACTATGTTAGCAGAGCCCAAGTATGGAAGATTCTAATGCAATAGATAGATTTTTAGTATGGGGTTGGACACAGACTGTGTATTTGTTATCTAAATAGTAGCTTATCTGAGTCTAGAGGGAACCTTCCTACCAGAAAGTTGATCACCAAGTGAAAAAAATGTAAGTAATAGGCAACTCATAAAAGTTGGATGAATTGCAATGTGTCTTGCTGGAGAAATCATGGACCTTGTAAAGTTGTTTGGTGTTGACATGGAATTTCATTCATTTAGGGAAATCTCAGTATGAAATTTCCTTCCACTAATGTAGATCAGTCAGTTACTGAGTCAGTCATTAAATATTAAGTACCCACTATGTGCCTTCACTGTGCTAACTTCTGAGGACACAAAGAAATTTAAAAGACAGTCCTTGCTGTCAAGGAACTCATGGTCTAATGAGAGAGGCAACATATAAACAACTATGTACAAATAAGAAATATTGGAGATAATCAGAAGAAGGCACTAGTCTTAAGAAGAACCAAGAAAGGCTTCTCATGAAAGATGTGACTTGAAGGAAGCTAGGGAGGCCAGTAAGTGGAGATGATGTAGGACATTCTAGTCATGGAATGTGAAAATGTATAGAGATGTATTATCTTATGCCAAAAACAATAGGTATTCAGTGACAATGGATTGAAGAGTACATGATGGGTAAAATATAAGAAAGGAAAAGAACAGGTTGTGAAGGCCTTTGAATGACAAGCAGAGCATGATGTATTTGATGTTAGATTTGAAAGGGAGTCACTGGAATCTATTGATTAGGTGATATGGCCGGATGGGCACTTTAGGAAAATTCATTTGACCACTGAGTGAGCTCCCCTGGGCTGGAGTGGAGAGAGACTTGAGTCAGGGAGAACAACCAAGCAACCAGAAGACTATTGCAATAGTACAATCATAGGGTAATGACAGGGCCTACAGTAGGGTGGTGAAAGCGTAAGGGCAAACAGACATATTACAAAGACAGACACCACAAGACTTTACTGATTAGATAAGTGGGGTGAGAGAGTAGAGTGAGGAGTCAAGGATGACATCTAAGTTGTGAGCCTTGGTAACTGAGAGGATAGTAGGTACCCTTTGTAAGTAATAGGGCAGTTCAGAAGGGGGTGGGTGGGAGGAAAGATAATTAGTTCAGTTTTGGACATGTTGAGTTTAAAATGTCTATGGGACATACAGTTTGAGATGTCTAATAGGTATATGGAAAGTGAGATTGGAGGTAAAGAGAGAAGTTAGAGTTGGATGAGTAGATTTGAGAAGTATTAGCATGGTGATGGGAATTGAAACCACAGGAATTGATGAGATTACCAAAGGATACCGTATAGAGAGAGAAGAGAAAAGGGCCCAGGACAGACTTGGGGGACACCCACCTTTAGTAGACTTGATATGGATAAAGACCTCACAGACTATAACCTAGAGTCTCAGATTGTTGTTTGAATCACTAAGAGATCAAATGACTTTCCCATAGTCACACAGATAGGATTCAGATGAATTGAACTCAGGTTTACCTGGCTTTACTGCCAGCCTTCCACTATAGCACACCACCTCTCTCAAGGTTTTAAAGCTTAAAAATTAAGCTATTTGAGAATATAAATCTAGATGATACCAGTCTTTCACAGAATCATTGAATTTCAGAGTTGGAAGACCTTTTTAGTATTATTTAATCCAACCTAAATCTCAACAAGAATGTATCTGTACCAGGTGGTTTCTCAGCAATAGACTAGACACCTCTGATGGTGAAATACTCACTCCATCCTGAGGCAATTCATTTGAAAATTGGCAAGTTCTAATGGATGGAAAGTAGTTTCTTAAATCAAGCTCAAATTTACAGTTTTCTGCAACATTTAGCCGTTTTTTCATTGCTTACTATCTGGAACCAAGCAAAATAAGTCTAATCTTTTTTTTTTCTATGGGAATGTCTTTCAGATATTTGGGATTAATAAAAAAAAGTCTTTTGTTTAGAATGTCATCTATAATCAGATGACCAGTTCACCTACTGAGTTAACTGAGATAACCTCTCTGTCTCTCTCTCTCTCTCTGTCTCTCTCTCTGTTTCTCTCTCTCTCTGTCTCTCTCTCTGTCTATCTTTTTCTCTCCCTTCCCCACATACTGCACTGTATAAGGAAATAAATTTGACTAAGAACTGAATAGGAGAAAGAGAGAAAATTCAAGTGCATTTGGGGAAATGGATAAAGATTTTAGGATTCCAGGTTACTCCTCAGTACAAAGACTCATCCTTTTATACAAGGAGCATTTTGGAAATAATGTAGGGTTGGGAGTCTTCAAATGTCACAATTTCCAAATGATCAATATTATAGATGTTTCAAGAGCAAAAGGAGAGATGGTGAGTATAAGCAGAGGGTTTTCATAGTGCTATTCTTTCCCAGTTCTCATACCTGTCTAGCCACTGCTCTCTCTCCTTTGCTAGATCAGTATTGATGTCCTTTTCCTGTGTAAGAGTTTATCCTAAGACTGTCCTATGTCTTTTTTACTTCCCTTTTTATATCTTCTCTCTTAGTGACTTATGAGCTCCTGTGTGTTCAACCATCACCTACCTATATGCATTCCGGACTTATATATCCATCCCAGGTTTATCTCCTTAACTCAAGTCACATAACACTGACTGTTAGATGTCTCCAACTTGATAACTCATAGATATCTCAAATTCAACATGTCTTCAAATGAAGATAAAGTGGGAATGTCTTCCACATATGGGGGTCAAACTGTGCGTGGTCCAGAGAGAGGAGATGGAGTATTATAGGTAGAGCACTAGGAGAAAATATATTATCTGAATCACAGAGTGCAGGGAGGGGAGCACTGTTGTACAAAGCAGTAAAGAGCAATCAATTAAAGCCAGGCTATGAAGGATTTAAAGGGGAATAAAAGGTATATATTTCCTCATAGAGCCTTTGGAGTGTTTTGAATAGGAGACTTACACAATCTTTTTTTTTCTTAAGGAAAATTCCATTTTTAGCTTTGTAGAGGAAGGATTGAAGTAGAGTCAGACTTGAAGTAGAGAAGTCAGTGGGTAGGCCATGAAAACTGGAGGTGATTAGGGCTGAAGTTAACGTGATGCTTCTGTGAGTAATAGATTCAAGAGGTGGTGTGGAGGAAGAGATTTGGAAACTTATAGTATACATGTATTGAGAAAGAGAGAGAATCAAGAACAACACTGATATTAAAACGTAGGGAAATAAATGAATGTCTGACAACCAGGGAAGCTTGGAGCAGGAGTGGGTTTGGAGAGGGTGAGGTTGGAAGACAATGAGTTTTAAAATATAAAGATAATACAGAGAAGATAGATTGACATGCTTGCTGTTAGGAAGACCGGGGTCCATATCCCATTGCTGATGTTATCCATTTGACCTTGGGCTAGTCACTTAACTTTTATTTGATTCAGACAGCTCCATGCTCCATAAGAGTTAGTAACTATGATATACACAGTTTGAAAGCTCTGTTGGTTGAGAAAGTTCTATATAATTATAAAATCACTAATCCTTTGTAAGTATGATTATGAAATGGTAACTGGTAGGTGACTTGGTGGGTAGAATGCTGGGCCTAGAGTCAAGAAGACCTGAACTCAAATCCAGCCTCAGACACTTACTAGTTGTGTGACTCTGGGCAAGTCACTTAATCTTGGCATGCCTTAGTTTCCTCATCAGTAAAATGAGGATAATAATAGCACCTACCTTTCAAAGAGGTTATGAGCATCAAATGAGATAATTATAAAGTGTTTAGCCCAGTGCTTGGAACATAGTAAATGCTATATAAATGTCATTGTTATTTTTGCTATTATGACAGGATGATTAAGTAAAAGAAGCATAAACCAAATTGCAGGGGTTACATTGGACAATAAGGTGCATTTGAGCTAGTGATTTGACACTTATTTTTTATCTTTGGTGAATGTACTGAACTATTGACAAAGAAATAATGAAGGTCCCCCTTTTTTTTTACATTTGTCAAGTTGTGAAATGTTCCTGGTTTGGAGGTGTTTGAATTCAGAGGTATATGGAAAACTTGGAGGAACTCCAGAGGAAAGAAAACTGATTAAATTTTTTTTTTTGTCAATTAAAAACCTATATGGAAAGACACAAGGAATTACATTAAAACCTTAGATACCTAGAAAAATCATTGTAGAACCTTCACACTTAAGGCATGACCTTAAAGACCCAGAAGTAGACAAGAGAGGGGGAAAAAATTCACTTCAGTATACAAAACTAGACAAACAGCAGAGAAAAATCACTGACCCAAATACTATGCTCAAAGTGCTGTGGACACTGAATTCACTGTTTGAAAGTCAAAGAGTGATTTGATTGGCTAGTGATGAGCACAAGGGTTACCTGGGACAACCCAGAAAGAAGAAAAGTGGAGAGGACTAGAGTATCTGATATCATTGAGAGCAGCATCAGTGATAGCTATTAGAAGAGACATATTATAATGTGTGTGATTCTTGTTGATAAGAGGCAATAGTACCCTAGTTTCTGATATGGGACTAATTGAAAGGCAAACAATTTTTGTATAAGTAAATATGTGTTTTTTGTTTTGTTTTGTTTTGTTTTTTGAAGTGTGACTTTCATGTTTTAAGATGAGATATGGAGTTAAAAGTTTCAATATAGATGGTGGAAAACTGAGAATCATGAAACTGGAACAAATTTGTGTTTTGAGCACTCTCCTGAGCTGTCTATTCTCTTGATAGCTTTACAAGGCTGATAAAATGGGTCTATTTTAGTGATGTTTGCCAACTTCTAGGCTGGTAAGTGCCAGTGAATCAAATGCTCTTGTGATTAAGTAAAATGAGGACATACATGTGTTAACACTGCAGGCCTCTATAACATAAAACTTCTAGGGTTTGGAAAGTTCCAGTGTCCTAGAGATTTCATAGGTGTCTCAGCCTTCCTGTGACTTATTTCTGAGCACAAGATAACATATAAATGGACAGATGCATTTTATCTAATTCATCATCTTTTTGTATAGTGAATCATAAGCATAAAACTTTAGACATGAAAAAATCTTAGAAATCACCTTCTCTAGTCCACTTAATTTTTTATATTAAGAATTTAACAAACAACAGCATCAAAACAAACAAAATCATTTTAGCATAAAAAAGAATAAAAAGGACTGCATATAAAACTGTTACATATAATTTGTTTTTAGAAACTGTTCATTAAATTTAATAATGTACTGACAAAATTTCCCTCTATAAAAATCTCCTATAATGAATAAATAAAATAAGTATCTATTTATGTAAAATATAGATTTATATAAATATAAAGTTAAAAAAATCCCTATAACTAATAAAATCATAGGTTTAGAACTTTCCCCTATCTACCCCAAGCAAATAGAGTACATTCTTGGTTTTACCAAAGGACTTTGTAGAATTCTGTTTAGAGCACTGACACCATATTGGCTTTAGTGATTTATTCACCTAATAGCAAAAGCATAAATGAAGAGCTCCAAAAGTTGCTTCTAGTCCTAAGGATGAAGAGAAAAGCATTTAATGGATATGAGAAGGCAGGAAGAAGAAAGCTGCAAAGGCAACATTCTTTTGAAATTTGGACAAAGAAAAAACAAAAAAAAAAACAAATAATAGAATGGAAACTTTGTTCAATTGAAATGAAGGTTACCAAACCCAAAAGGTAAGGAGGAACATTGCCTATATACTAGTATTGAAGTGACAAAGACAATTTCCCTCAACACACACAAATATATACGTGCATATATGTATATGCACATGCACACACATACACACATATTTGTGCAGAGATAAAAGGAGGGTTTCATTCCTAGAAAGTAGGTGTGGCTGCATATATAATCTTCCTAATCTTTTAACCAATCAAAACAACAAGAAGTTGTGACTTTTATGAAAGTGGCAATAAATGAATGACTAAATGAACTAAGTTGTCATGCAACCACCAGGCCTCTCCTTTAGTAACATTTACTTCAGTTTAAGTGTAAACATATACCAAGAAAACATCACAGAACAGTCAATACTCTCCTTGAGGACTGATCTGCAACATTTGTGCAGCAGCTGGTAAATGGGTAGGCAGAATAGTACACAGTACAGAAGTAGGTTCATCAGGTCCACTTTTAAAGCGCATATCAGAGTCACTCTCCTTCCAAATAGAATATGTTTAATATTTTGCACCAGTGAAGAAAACAGGTAAAAATAAATGTCATACACACTTTATCTATCTATCTATCTATCTATCTATCTATCTATCTATCTATCTATCTATCTATCTATCT
>NW_020954723.1:11137430-11161375 GCF_900497805.2 Vombatus ursinus
TCTATCTATCTATCTATCTATCTATCTATCTATCTATCTATCTATCTGTCTGTCTGTCTGTCTATGCCAGAATCTATCCCAGAATCTTTAGGTACATTCAGTTCAAAGACAAAATCAAAATAGTACCTGTCCCAAAGCAGCTGCTAAAGGAATATAACATATATAGAGATAATAAAGTACAAAATATATACAAAGTAATTTTATGGGTGAAGAGAGCACTAATGAGAAATCAGGAAAGGGTGATATTAGGAGTATGAAAAATTAGATGCCCTATTGGCAAATAATCTTTTTTGTCGTGTCAAATGGTTTGAGTCCTTCCCTCCCTTTCTTCCCCTCTTTCTTCCTTCATTTCTCCTTCTCTTCCTTCCTTCCTTCTTTCCTCCCTCTTCCCTTCTTTCCTTTCTCTTTCCCTCCCTCTTTCTCTTCAGTTTCTCTCTGTCCTCGCTGTCCTCTCTCTCTCTCTCTCTCTCTCTCTCTCTCTCTCTCTCTCTCCCTCTCTCTCTCTCTCTCTCTCTCTCTCTCTCTCTCTCTCTCTCTCTCTCTCTCTCTCTCTCCATCTCTCTTGAAACCAGACAAATCAAGTGAAGAGGATTAAAGTTCCTCCCTCCTCCCACCCCCAACTCCTCACCCCAAACAAATATCCGGGCCCTGTACTTTGCTGATTCAACCCTGATTGATCTATGGCTACTCTAATAAATCAATCTTTAGTAACAGGAATTTATAGCATTTTCTGCTGAGAAGAGGAAACAGAACCCATTCGGGATGTGCAAAGGCACTCCTTAAAACCAGCCCTTCCAAGTCTGAGAAAACATTTCTAATTTTGACTTCCACCTGAGGAATACATCACCAATCATACTCAAGCAAGATGCTATTTTTAACTTCTTAACTGATGGATCATTTCAGAGAAACAAGCGTGCAGCGAGCAGGAATGCATGGAGAAGCAAACAACATGGCCACAAATGTACCATTAGCAATGAACTCTTGGTATTGACAATCCCATAAAACTCAGTTCCTACCTCTTGCTGTGATTAATTTGTTTTGGTTAAGTCATGAACTAAGAATGTTTCCAATGAAATAAAAGAGATTCTTTGCAATAAAATTTCACTGCAATATGCTTATGTAATTTAGCATTTTGCATTTTAAACTCAATTTAGTAAAGCCACACACAGAGTTCAGTGGTTATATATGTACATTTATACATATATGCATATTTATACATTTACATATATATGAATATAACTTTCTGATCACGGTCAAATAATAATTATTGACAAGAGTATTTATTTTACTTGTCTTTTTCATTACGATGCCAACATTTTGAAAATAAATTAAAGCAATAATTCAGAGCACCTTTATATTATAATACCATTGGAGAATGTGAAATAAATATAGAACGTTTTAGGATTAGTTTCAATTTCCTCTCAATGTCTTCTTTAGACTTTCTAGTATTTGTTCTTTTAGGGAAAGCTGTGTCTCACAGTTGTTCTTTGTCTTTGTACCAAGAACTAGTTCTTAAACTTCTAAACCTAGTAGCTGAATTTGATAAGTTAATAGAGTCACAGAACTTCTATGATGGGAAGGACTTCAGTGGCCTCCTTGTCTAAACCATGCCCTCAGATGAATTCCTCCTTTGACACAGCTATTTCATCATCATCCACTCTTTCTTTGAAGATCTCTAATGAAGGGTAACCCAGTATCTCCCAAGGCATTTTGGTCCATGTTTTCGATAGTTCTAATTGTCCAGATTTTTTTTTTCCTGAAATTTAAACCAAATTTATCTCTTTTCAACTTCTATGAATTGTTCCTAGTCCTAATGCCTAGCATCAAACAAAACAAGTCTAATCTCTCTTCCACGTGACAGACTTTCAAGCATTTAAACACAAGTATCTATCTATATTCCCCCTGACTCTTCACTTCTCAAGGCCTACCATCCTTATCTCTCATAGAGGAATGATGGCTCTATAATAACGAAATACATGAGAACGAATTGTAAGACTAAAGAAAAGTCAAGGGAATAAACATTTATTAAATGCCTACTATGTGCCTGGCATTATACTAATCAATTTACAAATATTATTTCAGTTTTACAAATATTACTGTGAATTAGATATGAAAAATATAGTTTTATAGTGGTGGTAATATCTGTGAATGTCCTTCTTCCTCTCTTCTGCCTAAAGTGTTGATCATCTGCTGAAAAATTCTTATTCTCTCCTAAGTCTTTTTTTTGAAGTCTGTGATGGCCCAGTACTTTGGGATAATGAAAATCTAGTTTATGACACCTAGTCCATGGGTATATAGTATCACCAACAAAGTAAGTCAGGTGGTCAATCTATCTGACCTTCCAGATCAGTTTAGTAGTGAGGCATAGTACTCTCCTTAACCTGC
Organism: Vombatus ursinus; assembly: GCF_900497805.2. Lineage (NCBI taxonomy): Eukaryota > Metazoa > Chordata > Mammalia > Diprotodontia > Vombatidae > Vombatus > Vombatus ursinus. The sequence continues at coordinate 11,139,816 of NW_020954723.1, forward strand.
AGAAAATACCATGCACACACTAATATGGTATTGATTCCATTTTTTTTTCTTTTTTTCAGTGATCCCCTCAAAGAAATAGTTTTCACAGCTAACTGGTCCAAGTAAAGCTAAGACATGGCTGCCTTTGGTCCCATTATATGTCCCAATTCAGCTGCCATCAGGGGATGACTCCTGGGTCTATATCAGCATATGCTAATATATGACATAACACTCATGGATGGATATAACAATGTGTGATTGTACCATCCTTATCTTTTTACACTTCCTTCCTGAGGCAGAATGGTGGTGCCAGGGATAGATTGCTGCGCCAGCAATCAGAAAGATCTGAGTTCATATCTGGCCTCAGATATCTATTAAGTATGTAACCCTGGACAAATCACTTAACGTTTACCTTAGTTTTCTCAATTCCAAAATGGAAATAATTATAACTGCCAGGGTTGTGAGATAAGATGAAATAATACTCATAAATATCTTAATAATGCTTAGTAATACTAGGTACTCATAGATCTTTGTTCTTGGCTTTCACTCATGAATAGGATTCTAAATTTAGAACTAGAAATGATATAAAAACCATCCAGTCCAATCCCTTTCATATTGCAGATGAGAAACTGAGGATTTGAGAGTTTAAGTGACTTGTTCAAAGTCACATAGGTCAAGAGTGGCAGAATTGTGATTTTAACCCAGGTTTTCCAAAATCCAAATCAAGTATCCTTTTATTGTACTATGCTGCAAGGTTGTGGCCTTATTAGTGATATGGCAGCTTGGAGTTTGTTACTTTAGTTATGTACAATATATATAATCTAGACTTGCATGACTTTTGCACAGCCTCTTATTTTTAAAAGATGCTACTTTCACTCCTCATAGAGTTTAATAATACTACTATGCTTTTTGGCTATATTTGTACACATACTTATTTTATTGGGTGGAGGGGGGAGGGTGGGAGGGAAAGAAGAAAGAAATACAGAAAAGGAAGTTTGGAAAGAAGGAAATAAGCACTTATCAAGGGCTTACTAAGTGCCAGGTTCTGTGTTAAATGAAGCTTAAAGACTTTGGCAATATAATAAGAAGACAGGACTCTTTGGAAAAGACCCTGATGTTGGGAAAGATTGAAGTCAAAAGGACTAGGGAACAGGAGAGGATGAGATGGACAGTGTTATAGAAACAATGAACATGAACTAGGACAGACCTTGAAAGATAGTGAAGGATAGAAGGTCTGGTGTACTATGGTCCATGGGGTCACAAAGAGTTGGATATGACTGAATGACTGAACAACAACACTGTGCTAAGTGTTTTAGAAATATTATCTTCTTTACTTCTCACATGGGGAAGCTAAGTGGCACAGTGGATAGAGTGCTAGGCCTGGAGTCAAATCTGGCCTCAGACACTTAATAGCTGTATGACCCTGGGCAAGTCACCCTGTTTGCTTCAGTTTCCTCATCTTCAAAATGAGCTGGAGAAGGCAATGGCAAATCAGTCCGGTATCTTTGCCAAGAAAACCCTAAATGGGATCAGGAAAAGTAGGACACTGCTGAAACAATTGAACAACACCAACCCTGAGAAGTAAGTGCTGTCATTATCTTTGTTTTATAACTAAAAACAACAACAAACAAATAAACAAAAACCAACCTGAGGTAAATAGAGATTAATTAAGTTGCTCAAGGATATACAACCAGTAAGTATCTGAGGACATATTTGAATTCAAGTCTTCAATTCCATCCTGTTTCTCAAACTGGTGTTTCAAAAACGGGGATTTGTTTTCACAATGCATGAGGTAGACAGATTTATAGACAAAATATTTATGAAAGCACTTACTATGTGCCAGGTGTAAGTGGCTGTTGTTCAATCATTCAGTTATGTCCAACTCTTGAGGGCCCCATGGATCACAAGGTCTATGGGGTTCTCTTGGCAAAGATACTGGAGTGGTTCACCATTTCCTTCTTCAGAGGTCAAGTGACTTGTCCAGTGTCACATAGCTAGTAAGTATCTAAGGCCAAATTTAACTCAGGTCTTCCTGATTTCAAGCTTAGTGCTCTATTCACTGAGCCACCTAGCTGCCACTAAGTGTAAATTCTACGAACCAAATTCAGGCAAGCAACACAGTTTTTGCCCCCAAGGAGTTTATATTCTAATCGGAGGAAATAATAGTTACTGAGAGTTGACAAGGACATGGGGCCACCAGTTCTGAGGAGCGGTACCATGGCACAGATGTAGCCAAGAAGTGTCATGAAGGTTTGGTTCTAGGGAAGATAGGCTGAAAGTTCCCCCATCATGGCCTAGGTGTTTTCATGAACAAGGAGGCTTAACCATATTCAAAGTTTCCATAATTCAGGGACTTTATACTTGCATAATTATTGGGTGTTTAGCCATCCAAATACACCCAGACTTTTGATTTCCATATTTCAGCTTGATTTCAACATGCTGCAGTCTTTCTAAAGGGTGCTTTTCCAATTTAAAACCAATGAGCAAATATTTATTGAGCGACTTTTGCAAACAAAGTGCTATGCTAATCAGCATGGGAGATACAAAAGTTATAAAACATAGTCCCTTTTTTACAGTCTAGTTCTAATCACCTCTCTGTTTTGGCCTTAGGGCACATAGGCATTTATGTGGTACAGTACATAGAGTGCTAGACTTGGAGTCAAGAAGATCTGAGTTCAAACCCTGCTTCAGACACTTACTTGACTATGAGCTATCCTTGGTCCCAGAACCGGGGTAAGTCAGGTAGCTTCTCTCATCCTCGATTTCCTCATCTAAAAAATGGCTATGATATTAATAGCAGCTATCTTATGGGGATGTTCTGTGAAACAAAAGAAATATCATATAAAGCACCTTTCCAAACCTTGAAGTGCTATATAAATGCTGGTTATTATTATTAAGTCTTATTGTGATAAGTAAATGTTGTTTCCTAAGGGAAGAAATTTTGTCGTATACTTTATGTGTTCCTCATGATGTCTAATATAGTTTCTAACACATCATAGATGCCTAATACAGTGGTTGTCCTGGGCAAAAACCATTATCCCTTAGTTGCCCATTCAGTGAGTAATGAGCCTTTCCATGTTTAGGTGGATTGGTCCTTTGAAAGCAGACTCAGGTCTGTTTCTGGCATTCTGCAAAATGTTAAGACATATCAGAATTTAAGATTTTCTAGCAAAACATTGAAGAACCCAGGATCACCTCCATGCCATACATACGCATGTACATATGTGAATATACACATATACATACATGCATGTTACACATATATACATATGATATATACACACATGTGTGTGTGCACATATATAATTCAATCTAAGGCAAAAGGTATATTTTCAGTGCTCCTGTGGAAAGAGTACAAGACTTGAAACTTAGAAGTCAATTCAAGAAGAATATTGAAAAAATACCTGTCTCATTGGGGGACTCAAATGAAATAATGCCTGTCAAGCAATTTTAAAATTTTAATGTGCTCTTTTATTTTTATTGTTTTTGTCATGATTGGGGGAAAAAAACAATAACACTGTGATTCCAAATTGTGTGGGCCTAAGATATCACATTTTCATCATTCCTTTTTTTCATATATTTTCATCATTTATTTAAATTAATTATTTTAAGTTTATTAATGATTTTAGAATAATCAACAATCATTTATTTAGCATCTACTTTAGACCAGGTACTCTATTAGCTATTGGGGATACAAATGCAAAGGTTGAAATAATATTTATTCATAAGGAACTTGCATTTTAACAGGGATAGAGTGGGAAGGGCATGGTTTGTGAGGATGGCTTGAAGTGTCACTGCTTCAGTCCAAGGTCATGAGGTCATTGTTTGGGCCCTGATTGGCTCACAGTGAATGGAAATAGCAATTGTTTCTGTTTAGGCCAGAAACCCTGAGGGTCTTCCCCTCCCAGACTGATTTTTTTTTTTTTTTGCCTAGGTAATATAGGCCATTCTTTGCATCTTTTCTTACCTAGCCTTAATCACCAAACAGCAATTGAGACCTTGGAAAAATCTTAGCTTAAAAAGGCCATGGTCTTCCACTGCATCAAGGGCCATCTCCAGTCATTCTGATCTATATCTTGCCACTGGGCCTAGATGTATCCAGAGCAGAAAGTGAGGCTGGTGACTTTGCCCAGCCCTCCCTCACTTAACTCCAACTCACTTGCAAATCATGGCATCACCTTCCTGATGTCATGGTCCTCACTGAGAACAAAGGACAAACAATAAATAAACATGTTCCAATAATGGTCATATCTTTGAAAACTGCTGTCAAAGTGTTTTCACATAGAATTAAGAGGTACATGGTTTGTAGGTTTGAGTTCATATGTGTCTTTCTAACATGTGGAAGTAGGGATTTGGTTACAATTGAAAGTGAAGTCACTTGTGGGGAATAATAACACTAGTAAGGTTTCTCGCCAGATCTTTTTCTATGCTAGGTTTGTGCATTTCCTTATTTGAGCCTACATACTTAACCTTGTCATTTAATTTCACTCCATGACTAAATCTAGAGTCTCAAACCATATTGGGTAACAGGTTTTCTTTCACATTTTGGTCTGAAAAGTGGTCTATAAGTAAAAATTAACTACTCAGTCTGCCTAAGACACATGGAAAACAGTTGGCCTCCTGAGTGTTGATATAATATGTGTCTAATTTGGACACTTAGCAACTGAGAAACTAGTTATTTATTCTGTGGTACCCAAGAGAAGTCAACTTTGGAATATAACCAATGACTGAGTGATAAAGTATCTACATTATCAAGATTTAAGTGCATCCCCCTACCCCCAAGGCGGGGGGGAATCAGAGATTTTGTCCTTAGTTGGGGATACCATATGCAAATTTTATAGTTCACCCTTTGTGAATAAGAAATCATGCACATGATTTAGACATCATAAAAATTTTACAAGTCATTCCTAGCAGCAGACTTCCTGTACTGGGAGTTAAAGGGCAAGTGTAAACCCGAGAACATGTTCTACATATGTATGACAGATATAAAACACAAAATGACCTTTTAAAACATACTGATTTGACCAGTTTTATTCTGAAGATGAAGTGATGGATTTAACACACATTTCTCAGTAAAATCATCAGTATTTCAATTTTAGGGATCAAAAAATCATAAATATTGTCAAGTTCCTTTTTCACATTGGTTTTGGGGGATAGGATTGTCACCTGCCTTACAGATAGTGCCACATCAGCCTTTTACAATATACAAGGGACTATATATATATATTTTTTTTTTCTTCCACAGGCAATGTAATTTGACCTTCAGTATATCCAAAACCATGTGGAGATATCAATACTTCCAAGGTTTTGTGTTTATGTGTGTGTGACTCTGAAGCCAGAGGACATGTATTCAAATCTTATCTCTTAAGGCTTGCTGCCTGTGTGTTCTTGGGTAAGTAACTAAAAATAAAATGACAGGATTTGAGTAGATAGCCTTTTAGCTCTCTCTCTCTCTCTCTCTTTCTCTCTCTGTCTCCCTCTCCCCTTTCTCCCATTCCCTCTCTCCCTCCTCTTTCTTTCTCTCTTTCTCTTTCCTCCACGCATATATGTAGACATATGTATGTTGTACAGCTATATTATACACACGTACTTTCATTTTAATACGTATATTTAGATATGTACACACATATATATATGCATACATACAATATTGCATAATTAAAGCTGGACTTCTATCATCTTTCACAAGTCATGTAACTTAACTGGTTCTCTTTGTAAAAAAAAATCTTTTTTTGTCTATAAAACTAAGGGATTAAATTAGATTATTTCTGACATCTCTTTTAAATTTATAATTCAAAATACTAAATTGGTGTATAGTATGTTTTCAGGAGCACTGGATAGGTTTCCCTCCTCCCACAAAAATGCTAATGCCAGAAATGTTAACCTAAGTAAGCCATTCCTTTGTCTCCTATAAAATGAAAATGTCCTGTGGAGAGGCACTGTATGAAGTTTTATCAGTCATTTACACTTCAGCACAAATTAGGTGATTAAATGTTATTCCAAGGGCATTTTCCCCCTACAACTTCCCCCCATAAGGAAGCAGTGTGTGGTTGCTCTGTTCCTGAATGGGAAAGAAACTCTACTCGAGGCAGGAGAAAATACAAATAGGGAAGCTAGAGATGATTTTTACAATTTTTCCATTTTTATTTATACTAAGGGCAGCTTATAATTACAATAGATCTAGTCTTCTTTTCCTTTTCTTTTACTTTTTCTTCTTTCCCCATTTTATATCTTCCTTTCCCATTTACCTGCCAAATTAAGAATATTTCTTCTCAGCAAGGTACTGAACCCAGGAGAGTTTCGTTTTCCCTGTCTGTAAAATGATGAGGTTGGGAGGACACTCTCTATAATCCCTTCCAACCCTAGAGCCTATGAATTTATGAAGCTGTGAGTTGTGTCAGGGAATATTCTCAACTTAGAGGAATGATCCCTCTTAGGAGATGTGTACCTACCTGTCTTTGGGAGTCCTACGACTGTGGGTCAAAGATAAGAGGCCAAACTGAAAGCAAAGAAATTTATTAGCATGCTAAGTAATACTGCTCTTTCTGAAATGCAGCTTCAGTTTCCTAGAGTAGAGATTGTTTTTTTATAACCTTTCAGGACAGCTTAGAGTACACAGCTAATCAGCAGCATTCAGCAGCAACTTGGGATAGATAAATAAAGCATTTCACAAGAGAGGGAGGGGTGGAGAAAGGGAGAAATCATCCAAGGGAGAGAAGGGGAGTACTTGGAATGCAACTGGCAGGATTTGTTATTGGAATAAGAAAGCATTCCCTGTTCAAAGGCAGGAGGCAAAGGGAAGTGGCCAAATAAACGTTTTTTACAATTGCGAAAGAAGTGCTTTTAGATAAAATTTCAGGGTCTCTTATTCTAGGGCAACAAGTAGTTGTTACCACAGTGGCTTGAACTGTCTCCTTTCCTATTTCTTTGCATAGTTTGCTATTTTTTATTTATTTTTTTTACTTCATTAGTGGTTGGAGGATTAGTCCATCATGACATTGAAAAATGGTTGTGGTTCCTATTCCCCACCCCACCCCATATTTGAAGACCAATGTTCTATTCTATGAACTGAAATACTTAAAATTAAATTTGAAGAAAGAACTTTAGATTTACTGACTTCCATATTTTATTACATTTACTGAGTGTATATTTTTGTTTGTTCTGGACTGCGGAGTCCAGCAGAAAGCTATGATGAACATTTTTTTGATCAGCTCTTACAGAGCCTAGCCTAATTCCAATATTCCAAGGAACAAATATAGCTGATTTTTATGTTTTTGGATGTTTTCATTGAAAAATTTGAGAGGACTTGACTACCTTTATGTGAGTTCATCATTCTCTTAAGTAAAACAAGACTTCCAGGACCAATGGAAGTAAAATAATTCCCAGAACTTTTTTTTTTTTTTGTAGTGGTTGTTTTACAGTCCGATGAAGATGCCCCCATGTTGCAGATTTCCTGGACTTCTTCTGACAAAGATTTTGATATAGCAGTGAAGAAAAAAGGAAGTTTTATCAGTAAAAATGGCCTTATTTCAATTGTCATTACTCAAATCTATATATTGTATTGATCTTGACATTTTTTTTCTTTGTCATATTAATGATTAATAGCTTTTTTAAAAAAAATTAAATATTTTTCTTCCTGCGGCCTCCTTTGTGTGGTTTTACTCTCTAACCATTTCCAACCAAAGGATTCCTCTCCTGACCCTCATAAAACTCTGGCAGGTGGACTTTTTAGTCTTATCTAGCTAGAATCCAGGCCACCATACCAATTCTTGCAGTCTATTTGCCATGACCCAACTTACATATCTTTTTCCTCCTTTTCTGTCCCACCTCTTTCCAGTAGCCATTTATGTATTTTCTTTTCCCATTAAAACATAAAGTACTTGAGGGCAGGGACTATTTTTTTTTAATATGTGTCCCTAGGCCTGATACATAGTAAGAGAAATACTCTATCTATGTATCTATCTATCTATCATCAGCCAATGTGTCCAGTTTCAAGCTTATATCAATCACAAAGTAAATCAATGCTATCAAACCCAAATCGAAACATATCTCTTCAGACTCCTTATTGACTTAGAAAATCACAAATTAACATTACCTAAAATTATCTAAACATATAGCATTATATTTTATTTATTTTAAGTACTTTCTAATTATATTTTGGTACACTTTTAGAGTTTGAGGCCGTTGTGGCTCTATGACCGTGTTTGAAACCTCTGCTGTAGATGAATCAAGGTTAGTTTCTCTAGCTGTGAGAGTTCTTTGAAAGTCTTTTTCCCCCATGAGCATAATTAAGTTTTTTTGCCACAATAGTTTCCCAATCATTCTTCTTCTTGTTGTCTTACGATATTTTCTTTTGAACTTTATTCTGTTTCCAATGATTGTCTCAAAAGGGACTGAAATGATCATCAAAACACCTGACCTCCTATCACCAATAGTTGCTACAATATTTCTAACGGTCATTAAAGTATGCTCTTTAAGAGTTACAACTTCCCGTATTTCCTTTAAGTAATATAGATATTATAGAAGGATTGCAGGATCAAGAACATAGCAAAAAAGAATAATAAAATCTGTATGAAACTTAAGCACTTGACTGACAGAAAACTTGAGATGGAAAAACCAGCTCAATCCAGTTTGTCTTGTCAAGGTCAGGCATTTTGAGTCAGCCTAGGGTCAGCAGAATCATATCTGTAAGACCAATTTTGTCACAAAATGAAGTTACATTAAAATTATTGCCTGTTCCAAGTAATTTGTATACCACTGCATTTCATGGCAACATCACTAAATCATGAAGTTGATTCTAAGAAAATAAATACAATAGGATGTCTAAAAAAGTAAATAAAACTGGCATGTTACAGTCTACATATGTATCAAAGTGGACTTTGAATAGATGATCTTTTCTTCCCTCTTTTAATCAGCTTAGTTAAAGGTTTATTGATTTTCATAGTTTTTTTTTTTTAAGAACAACTTTTAGGTTGTTTGTTTTAATTAATTCTATAGCTTTTTTTCCTAGTTTATCTCTTTTTTCCTCTACTTGTCAGAAGTTCTTCTTTTGTTCTTGTTTTAGGTAATCTGTTTATTTCCTACTTTAAATTTCACATTCAGTCTATTAATTCAAAAACAATCTTTTAACAATGTCCTCTGTTCTGTCTCCCTTAAGTCCTAAAAATAAGGTTAGCCATACATAGTAAACAGAGAAACTTTTAGGAATTTTTTTTTATCCAATATACTTTCTGAAATGCTTATCCTAAAAACCTAAAATCCTCCCCCCCCACTCCTTCTCCTCTAATTCATGCTAAAGTCCTATAGAATCTGAGTCCTAACTATGCAAGAGTCTGAGGCCTAAGCCTTTAAGTATGTGGAAACTTCTGTTTATTTTCTCAAGAAAAGCTTTACAGAGTACTTTTTAATGTCTAAACCAGTAGCAGAGCTTTATGTGCATAGAGAAATGATCACTCCAAGCATATTAAACAAATTAGTATCATCGGACATACTTAGGACCCAGTTGGAATTTAATATGCAACATCATGAGTCGTTTATTTTTCCATGTATCTCTCTTCTCATTACTATATATTCTAGCCTTGGCATTTCATGTTAAATTATAGAAAGGATATTCTATTAGAGACATAGCAAAATATTCCATAAAGGCTTGCCACTGGTCCACTTGTATTGGAATAAACACCCTACATGTGGTACTCATTTCAAGTACATTTCATCTGTGGTTGCTGTCGTTCATTCAAAATAACAAATAAAATCTCGGAGGGCAGGGTGGTGCATGAGAGTCTGGGAGTTATCCTTGGAACACATCTTTTAAAAACACACATTACCCACACTCGTACAAACATACGCATGCACTCTATCTAGAGTTATAATCCAGCTTGCAAGAAAGCTTTTCATGTACAGAGGAAAAAGGCTGTTAGTCTATCGGTATGTGATCTGCTAATAACAAACATCAGGGAAGAGCAATTCAATTCATTTGCTTTGATAGTTCCACCACTGCAGTGAACACATACTCCAGCCTTTATGGGACTTACTGGACAGTCTTAGAGAGTTGCTGTAGTCAAAACAATTCAGCACCCTTCAGTCAACCTGGTGATGAATCTTCGGAACTGGACTAGTCCTTAAACAACTGACATCCAGTTTATCACTGGTCCCATATCTGAAACCTTGGCACATTGCAAGGTAGGACCTAGCAAGATGCAGACTTAATATTAAGAGCCTCGATGACTCCATGCCACAATGAAGCATCAGTGTGGGACTTTTGCAGAGGAAAAATATAATGTTGTGCAGAGGAAAAATATGTATAATATAATATACATAATAATGTATATCTTAAAATGAATTATTTGTTTCATTTGCATTAGGAAATGATTCCATATCAATGTTATTTGGATTCCATGATTGCCTTTTAAATCTTTTTTTTTTTTTTGGCAGGTGCTGGGAGGGCTTGCCACATATGAATGACAACAATCTTTTTCTTCTTCCGTTCTAGGCTACTCTTTTCCTGAAATCCTATAGAAGTTATCTATACCTTTCACTTGACAAATTTCACACAGTAGTTTTTATTGTTTTAAATACTTATCTCCTATCTCCTCAACTCAGTTGTAAACTCCTTGAGATCAGGGGTCATAGAAACAGTGTGATGTAGTGGAAAGAGCACTGGACTTCTAATCAATCTAATTCTAGCATGACTGACTAGAAATTGACTTGAAATTGGGCCTGCTTCTGGAGTACTTCGTTATGGAATTAGGTATGTTCCCTTTCTGTAGGGTGTATGTTCTGATCTCTTGATATAGGACATTCCTGTGACTGGTTTTGTATAGAAAAGGATGGCCAATGAGAATCATGGGAGGCAGACTCTTCTGTAGGAATATGCCCTGACTAGTCTCCCATCTACCCTAGACGCTAAAAGATATACCTGCTGTAAGGAGAATGTGCTGTACCCTTGTTATAGGCAGCTAGGTGGCACAGTGGATAAAGCTCTGGGCCTGGAGTCAGAAAGACCCGAATTCAAATCCAGCCTCAAACACTAGCTGTGTGACCCTGGGCAAGTCCCTTCACCTGGTTTGCCTCGGTTTTTCATTTGTAAAATGAGCTGGAGAAGGAAGTGGCAAACCACTCTAGTATCTTTTCCAAGAAAAACCCCAAATGGGGTTGTGGAGAGACAGAGATGACTGAACATTAATAATATTATTTATCAATGAAATTGAGAAAAAACTGATATAAAAGACTCTTACAATGTGGTCTTTGACCCTAGAACTGTATAGGTATTTTATGAAGTGGTGACCCAATTTAGTGGGCAACACCATGGATCTGCAATTAGAGGACATGGGTTCAAATGCTGTCTTTGCTTGTTACTTACTACCTATGTAAACTTGGGCATATCATTCCCACTCTTATTTTTTCTTATCTATAAAATGAGGGAATTGGATTAGCAGGTGGTTAAAGGTACTTTCCAACAACTATAAAGAAGGCACTGCTTTTTGCCCAGGAGTATGAAGGCAAAAATGGAAGTCGATCTTTGACCTTAAGAAGCTTACATCGTTTTACTTCCTTTTTTATACATTTATTTTATTTTATTTTTAGTGGTTCCCCATTCCCATTCCCCCCCTTCTCTCCCTCATTCTTTCCCCATCTTTTCTGAATTTCCCCTCCCTAACCCCTTCTCCTAGTCCTCCCTTTCTTCCTTTTCTCTCCCCATCCTCCTATAGCCCTCCCCAACTCCCCTTTCTCTATCCCCTCTTTCTCCTCTCCCTGCCCCTCCTCTTTCTCTATTTCTCTCTCTTTTAACTCCTCCATTTTTCCTTCCCCCTTCCCACTCCCTCTTTTGTTGTTGTTGCTGTTTAGTCATTTCAGTTGTGTCCATCTTTCTGTGATCCTATTTGGGGTATTCTTGGCAAAGATACTGGAGTGGTTTGCCATTTCTTTCTCCAGCTCATTTTATTTATTTATTTATTTATTTTTTGGCAAGGCTATTGGGGTTAACTGACTTGCCCAGGGTGACACTTACTAACTGTGTGACTGGTCTGGTCTGAGATTGTATTTGAACTCAGGTCCTCCTGACTCCAGGACCAGTGCTCTATCCACTGTGCTACCTAGCTGCCTCCCCCCAGCTCATTTTACAAGAACTGAGGCAAACAAGGTTAAGGGACTTGCCCTGGGTCATACAACTAGTAAGTATCTGAGGCCTGATTTGAGCTCAGATCATCCTGACTCCATGACCATTGTTTGTTCTATCCATTGCACCACCTAGACTTTTCCTTTCATCAGTGAATGCTTCCAAAACTGCTCTTCCACTCCCTCTCTCTGGCTTCTTAGGTAAATCCAGTGTAGTACTATACATACAGCAAGTGTGACATCTGAAGGAGGCAGTAGTATAGCAGAAAGAGAAGGGACTGCTGTTGTTCAGTCTTTTCAGTCGTGTTTAATTCTTTGTGACCCGGGCTTTGGAAATTTTCTTTGAAAAAATACTGGAGTGATTTTTCATTTCCTTCTTCAGATCATTTTGCAAAAGAGGAAACTGAGGCAAACAGCGAAGTGACTTGTTCAGGGTCACACATCTAATAAGTATCTAAGGCCTGATTTGAACTCAGTTCCTCCTGACTCCACCACAAGCATTCTATCCACTGAACCACCTAGCTCCCCTTTTCTAATAGCCGTTTTCCTATTTGGAAAATGGTATTAACAAGTAACAAGAATCCATACATCATGTTTAACTTCTCAATGGTATGAGTTTTCTTACTAATGCTCTTCTCTTCACCTTCCCTACCCCCCAGTTTTCCATGTTTTCATCTAGGAATTCATTTACTCACTCGTAGAACATTGAATAAACCTCCCCATTTCTTGAGCACCAATAATGTATGCATTTACTTTCCAGGAGAGTTACTTAAACTGCTTAACACATTTAATAAGTGCCAGACTGTATCCTACCTTTTTTGTTTTTTGTTTTTTGTTTTTTTTTACTGAAGCAAAAGGAAATGCCTCTATTGTATCAATGTAAAAATTGAATGCAGTATCATTCTGCTTTGAAGATTACCTGAGGGCTCTCCAGTAAGTGTTCTCTGATGCACTTTCATCTTAATTACTGGATCCAAGATAGGATCCCTTACAAATTCATAGATGACATGACTTATTTTTCACTCTTACAGGTAACTTTGAAGTCTTTTTGGATGTTTAATTGCATTTAATTTAAATGTGTTTAATTGTAGCTCTTTAAATTCTGAAAATGAACCATTTATTTGTGTATGTCAGGAAAACAACAACAACAACAACAACAATTTACTTAAATAAACATTTGGTAAGCCTTTTCACTGTGTCAGGCAGTGAGCTGAACTCCGAGGTTATAAAGAAAAAAAATGAAACAATCCCTGGCCTCAGGGACCCTATGTTCAACTGGGGTTGGTGTCAGGGGATTAAACATATACACATATAAGTAAATATATTTGTGTATTCACAGAAAAGAAAACTTTGAACAAAAAACAAACCCTAAATTATAATTGGCATGCCATTCAGGAATTCATAAAATGAAGAGCTTTCTATCTGGATAGTGTTTTATTTAATTGAATCTTGTTTCGTAAATTCTTATTCAGCAACACCTCTGTCATCCACATTAAGTTCAAAATAGAAAAAAATAATTTCTCTCACCAGTAAACAAACAGTCAACAGGAAATTATGATTTGTTATAGCATTACTAGAAGTAATTGCCACCTATATAAGCTGTTACGGGCATATTTAAGATTGGAGATTATAACAGATCTAAAGTGTGATTTATCAAACAAACATCGTTGAAATTTTATATCTTATTACCGTATTGCCTAATCAAGTTTCTCTTATGGTATGCCTCATTCAACTCTGAGAACTGACTCTTAGAGTTATGTCATAAAAATAATATTTTATGAGTTTGAAATAATGCATACAGTAAGCCTTAGGTGAATCGAGACCTAGCAAAGTTCATTATTTTTTCACTACTGCATTGTAAAAATCCATTTTAGTTCCTGTCAAGACTATTTATGTTTTAAAATTAGATGTGCTTACAAAAAATAAAAGAAGTAAGGTGAGATATTAGGGAGTGAGGAAAAAAAGGACCAGATATAACATTTTCAGTTTTCCCTTTGTGAACCATGTTCTTGGATGAGAGAAAGATGCAATGCAATTAAAGCGATATTGATCTTTTTTGGTCATTACATTGTAGACAGACAGACTGTGGGTTCTCATTTTAAACATTCCCTTAACTTTCTTGGGTTTTGGGTAAGTTTTCAAGTGAATCAGGAGCTGCAAAAAAAAGGTGTTGCATTGACATGTTCTATAGTCCTCTGGCTTAAAAAATAAAAATAGCTGTAGCATGGAAAATGGCAAATGATGACTCTGTACAGGAATCCACTGGGGCGGGGGAGGTGAGATCACCCAGTAACAGGTTACCAGTAAGTGAATCTGTCAGAAGAACAAGCTGGAGCCTGATTTCTCCAAGGTCTAAGTTGCCTAGCTACAGAGAGTAGAGTTGGCTGTGACCTTGACCCAGAGGTTTGGTGTGGCAGGTAGCTCAGTGTCTGGAAACTGTCTCTGTCAGTGAGGAATTGTTTCTGGGGCACATGTGCAAAATCTTCATCTAGTCAATTTGCATGCAGATCATGGGATTTAGGATTGAGTAGAATCTTAGAGGCTGTCTAATCTCTTCACTTTATAGATGAGGAGACTGGATACCAGAGTTGTGTTATCCTATCTTATGCTGGAAGTGAAGTAGAAGGAGGGTTTGGGAAGGTTTGGTAACATTTATTTTTATGATATTTACTAGTAATCATTTAAATTCTGTTTATGTTTTGGGGTTAATTAGGGTCCATGGTATCAAAACTGTAGTGTTGATAAATGTGTATGTACATGAATATATAAATTGGTTTTAATTTCTTTGTCTTGGGGAATTTGTAGTGTGGAAACTCCCTTCACCAACGTTTATGATCAAGAGATTCAGTTTAATTCAAAAACATTTATTAAGTGTCTAGTAGGTGTCAGACATTATGTTAAGTGCTGGTGATACAAAAGCAAAAACAAAAATAAAAACATTCTTTGCCCTTACAAAGCTTTTACTTTGCTAGGGGAAACAATCCTTGTGCAATAAATAAATGCAAAATATATATGAAGTATATACAAAGTAGGGCAGCTAGTGCTTCCATGGATAGTGCTGAGCCTGGCATCAGGAAGACCTGAGTTCAAATGTGAACTAAGTGACTAGGCAATTCACTTAACTTTTGTTTGCCTTAGTTTTCTCATCTGTAAAATGGCTATAATAATAGCACCTATCTCTTAGGGTTTTGTGAGGATCAAATAAAATAATAATTGCCAAGTGCTTAGTATAGTTCCTAGTACAAAGTAGTGTTATATAAAATTAATTATTGTGATGATGACCCTGCCCAAGCATCACTTAATGGTTATTTTTGGATCCTCTTGGCTCAGAGTGAATGTAAATAGTAACTATTACTCTTTGGGCCAGCAACCTGAAGGTCTTCCCTGCCCAGTTTGATTTTTTTTTTATTAAAGGGGCCATCTCTTGACTCACTTCTTAAAGAGGCCTATTCACTGAATGGACATTACCTCACTCAAAGTGAGAATCTGAAAAGATCTTAGCTTAAAAGGGTGAGGGTCTCCCATTGCATCTTGGGCCACCTCCAGTCTTCATGATGAATATCTGGCAACTGGACCCAGATGGCTTTGGAGGAGAAAGTGAGGCTGGTGATCTTTCACAGCTCTCCCTCGGTCAAATAAAAGTCAATTGCAAGTCATGTCATCATCTCCCTGATGTCATGGTTCTCTTCAAGAACAAAGGACAAACACAACAACCTGTGATGATGGTGATGATGATGATACACAAGTAGTGAGTACTAGAGCCAGGTTTGGGTACTTTGAGTTCAGATCTAGTACTTTCTATTCTGTGCCAATTTTGAGGCAGTTGGGTGGTATAGTGGGTAGAGCACTTGACCTGGAGTAAGATGGCTTGAGTTCAAGTTCACCCTCAGGCAATTACTAGCTATGTGACCCTGGACAAAACACTTAATCTCTGCCTGTCTCAGTTTCCTCAGCTTTAAAACTGAAATAATAATCACACCTACCTTCCAGGATTATTGTGATGATCAAATGGGAATATCTGTGAAGTGCCTGGTACATAGTAGAAGCTTAATTATGTTCCCTTCCTCCCTTCTTCCCAAGACACCTTTGAGAAAGTTGCTACTTAAAAATATAACACTTTTTTTTCCTGACAACATATGTGGAGATAATGTGCTTTAAAAGTCTTGTAAAACAAAGTCTCATTAGTATTGTTATTGTTATTAACTTGACCTGCTCTTAAGAATGGTTTTAGAAACTAGATATAATTAACAGTAATTGCTAACAGTTATATAATGCTTTAACATTTGTAATCTATTTTACATTGTGAAATAGAGGCAATCCCGGTGGAGCATATGGAACCCATGGGGGATGTAGCAGGTGTTTTGATCCCTCAGTAAAGGACAGACATTACACTTAGTCTCCACACGAGGGCCCACAAAAGCCTCTATGTCAACATGGATTGGTCACTGATCCAGAAAGAGCTGCTCATTTAGGAGATATTAAAAGGAGTGATTCTAGTCTTTGGAACTTTCCTTTCCCAAATGATCAGCATGTGAGAACTCTGTGGCCCCTTCTTCAAGAGAACTTCCTCTGGAAAGTTAGAAATTCTGGGAATACTGAAGTTCCTCGGCTCCTCTGTTGGATGTGACTGGCAATAAGATGAGTTTCTATAAGTATATGTTCTTCCGAGACAACACAACTACTGATAGGATGACTACGAGCTTGATGTGAACCTTCTGGGAGTTCTTCAGACAGTGTGAGGCAAAGGTCGTTCAGCTAGTAAGAGCCAAAGGCAGGTCCAGACTTAGCCTTTTCTTCCTCTAAGTGCATTGGTCTTTCAATTACGCTAGAGTGAATGCAAAAAGTCATGGATATAGTATTATAATTTCCCAGGAAGTGGATGGATGTCAAACTTACTTACTCACTGAACAAATAAGACCTATTCCTATTAACTGGTCACCCAGGTAGAGTTTAGGATCAAATACCTGTAAAGTAAAACATGTGCATAAAGGAAAACTCTGTTTAACAATTGAATTCAATTAATTTAGAGATTTCAGTTTGGATTTCATCCATAGCTTCTTCAGAGTAGCTTCTTCTGCCAGGTGCTTGCTGCCTTTCTTCATGATATAGTGCCATGGAAAACTGCCATTCCCTACATGCCCAAGCTTATCCCTCACTCCTTTGTACTCAAAACCAATATTCTTTTTGAAGAATGAAAACTGAAAGTTGACACCAGTCTAGTTTAGGAAGTAAGTCTACTTGGATTTAAGCAATTGTCTAAAAAGAAAGACAAAACCATACATGTTATTCTTTTACTGTGGAGCAAGTAGTAACTAAACCAAAGGATTTGTATGAGATGTTTTAACTCAGATGAGCTGGGTTAGCAGTCACACACATTCTTCTAATAGCTATTTATTGAAAGACTCTACTATGTGGAAGGCCTTGTGCTAAGATAAGGTACGTTAAAGAAGATAGAAATTATTTCAGTCTGGAGAATGTAGAACAAGGCATTAATACAGATGACATTTGTTCTGCAATTTGTTTTAACAGTGAAGGATTGGTCAGTGAAGAGGAGAGCTGAAGAGATGGCTCACAGCAAGAAAAAAAAAGAAAAAAAGAATGGCTAGTTTCTGCCCCTCCCTTTTTGAGCCAATTGAATTTATTTCAGCCAACATTTATCAGCAATTACTATTTATAAGGCCCTAAGCTGAAATACCAATGATGTATCATTGTAACGGAGTTGCCTGATGGCAGAAGCTTTTGACAGATGCTACACTGAGCTGGAAAGGTTTAAGCTTTGTGTTCTTGTATCCATGTGTCAATGGCTCCATGTCTGGTCTATTGAGCAGCGTAGTTATGTTTGCTGAAATTCACGATAGGAAGGTTGACTGATTATATAATGATATTTTGGAAAGGGGGCTTAGCAATTCATCAGGCTGTCTGCTCAATCCGTGAGGGATTGTAACTTCAGTCAGAAGGAGTACCCACAATGATGAACTCAGACCTCATTGGAAGAACTGAAGAAGTACAAAACATCATGTAAGATGTGAGGAATTCCAAGATAAATAAGCCATGGCTCCTGCACATGAGTTTATAAGTTAATGAGTAGATGAAAATATACAACACAAGTACCTATAATCTTAATTGGATTGTTTTAAGTGCTATTGAGTAGAGAAGGAGGGATTATATCTAGTTGGAATCAGTGATTCAGAGAACCTAGAACATTCTAAAACTTGACCATGGTTTGAGTAAAGGCATTAATTGAAAAAAGGTGGGACAAGTGTAAAATCATAAGTAGTCCCATTTGGCTGGAAGGAGGATTGTGTTTTATCTCACATCACCATCATATGTCAGAATGAGATAGTCATGTCTGCTAAGTTCTGTCCCTCCTGCTTTATCAATTTTCTACTAATGATTTGGCAAATAAGAGTTGTCTCCTCTCACCAGGGTATTCTGTGACCAGTGTATCAAATAGTTTTTTAACTAGAATCTAATTTAAATGTAATCAAGCAACAAAATAGCCTCTGCTTTCACCATATTTAACTCATTCCCCAAAATGATTTTTATTGTTTGTGATTAAATATGCAATACACTATACCCTCTAGACTATAGCCAGGGGATAAACCTTCTAGATTCCTTTGCCCAGCTTCCCAAACTGAAAATAAGCATATTGCATAGTGCAAAGATAAACATTTTGAGAACCTTAAAGTACCATACAAATGCTAGCTATTATTATCATCATTATTCTTAAAATAATGAAGGCAATAAGTTGAAAAAATCTGATATTAACAATATGTAGCAATTATGTATTCTTTAAGGTTTGCAAAGCACTTTATGAGTGTTATCTCATTTTATCCTTACAATAGCCCTGGGGTGTAGGTTCTATTATTATCATCATTTTATAGATGAGGAAACTGAAGCAGATAGAGGTAAAGTGATTTGCCCAGGATCATACAACTAACTATCTGAGGCCAGTTTTGAACTCAGATCTTCTAGGTCTATCTGCTGGCCTTAAATACAATGACTATGGGAATGTAAAAGGGAAATGACTTTGGAGATATAGGGGCATAGTGGAGAAAGTCAAGTGGAAATAGAGTTAGGAATACTGTCAATAGATCAGTTGTAATTTGAGGATGAGAGAAGTCAAATGTGACTTTAAGAATTTGATTCATAATAATTGAGTAAATAGAGGTTTCATTAAAAAATAAGGAGGTTAATGACCATAATCAATTCATTTTTAGAATGTTGAGCTTATAGTCTCACTGGGGCATTTGGGTGATAGTGTCAAGGAGAGAAATGAAATAAGATTAGAGCTTGACAGACAATTTGGGACTCATGATTAAGTTTTGGCAGTTTTGTATGTATAGGTGATATAATAAAATTACATATATATATATAATATATATATATATATATAAAATAAAATAAACTTTCAGTCCAGTTAATTAAATTCAGCAAACATTCATTAGGTACCTACTGTGCACAATTCAATTCAACAAGCTTCTATTAAGCACTTACTATGTACTAGGAACAGAGGATACCAAGCGGGGAAAAAAGAGAGAGAGAATCCCAGTTCTCATGGAGTTAACATTCTATTGGTGCTATGAGACTTTTAATCAGGTAAATAAATAACAATGTAATTTGAAGATGAAGAGAGAACTGACAACTAGGGAAATTAGAAAGGGTTTCCCATGTGACATTTGAAAAGGTTCGAGAGACATAGTTTCTGGGTAATTTAATCATTTTTCTAACAAGGCCAGCAGGTTATTAATAAAAAGAATGGTCATTTGGCTGTCTCTCTTAGAACAAAGACCCCAACTGGCGGTTTATTTTCCCTTTGAAGAGGAGGTGCTTCTGAGGGGCAGCAATCAACTCAGATTGGTTAACACAAAGACAAATATGGGTGATATTAAAATGAAGCTCTTGTGGTATGTGACTTAAGTCACTCAAATCTTGGTCAAAGAGACATCAATTTCCATATCACCTTTTTGAGAATAGGGAGAATCAACCTTTCCCCAGGCCTTTCTCAGCAAATCCAATGAGCAGGAATACACCCATTAGCTCAAACTTAGAATTTCTTTTACTGTCTAATTAGATCTTGGCCTGAGGAAATTTCTAAAAGAAATTTCACACACTGGTTTTTTTCTGAATGAAGAAGTAGAAAAGGCGACAAACCTTGTTCCTGATATACTAATTAGTTATAAAATATAAGAGAGAAAAATTCATTTCTCACACTCATAAATGATTGCTAGTAAACAGAACCTTAAAGAAAGCTAGGGATTCTAAAAGGCAAAAATGAAGAGGAAGACAGAGATGGAGCACAAATACAAAACACTACGTTAGCTCCTGATGGAGATAGAAAGTTGAGAAAAGTCAAGGTTGGGCAGCTAGGTGGTGCAGTGTATAGGGCATTGGCCCTAGAGTTAGGAGGACCTGAGTTCAAAGTCAGCCTCAGACACTTGATACTTATGAGCTGTGTGATCCTGGGCAAGTCACTTAACCCTGATTACCTGGCTAGGGAGAAAAAAAAAGAAGTAAATACAAGTTGGGACAGCTAGATGGCACAGTGAATAGAGCACTGGCCCTGGATTCAGGAAGACTTGAGTTCAAATATGGCCTCAGATACTTGACACTTACTAAGTGTGTGACCCTTGGCAAGTCACTTCACCCCATTGCCTAACCAAAAAAAAAAAAAAGTGATGTTCTCTGGCCTCATGAAGTTTGGAGTTTATTATGTACATAAAGCCTCAATGTTAGTAAAAAATGAAAAATTCTGGTTTCTAAATAATGACAAAGATCATGAAAGCAAAATTGAGCTATGTAACTGGGTAGAAAGCAGACAACTGGGTTTGGAGGCAGGAAAAACTGAGTTCAAATCCAATCTCAAACATTTACTAGCCAGGCAATTCTCTTAACCTGTTTGCCTCAGTTTCCTCAATTATAAAATGGGAATAATAACAGCACCTACTTCACAGGGCTTTTGAATGAGATAAGTGTAAAGTGTTTAACACACTGCCATAGTAAGTACAGTATAAATGCTTATTCCTTTCCTTTTCCCCACCCTCATTATTATTACAAGGAGATTTCTATTTTTGATGAAATCAGAGAATTTAAGATTCTGAAGACACTTGAGGCCACCTAATCTAACCCATACACAAGGAATATACACTGTAAAATGCCCATCAAGTAGTCATCCAGCTTCTATTTGAATAGTTCCAAGGAATGTTAAACTGTCACCCCTCGAGGACCTCCATTTCACTGTCTACAATTCTAATTGCTAGAAAGTTTTTATTTTTTCTCTTTTCCCAAGATGCCTGCCATTTTTACTCCAGAAACCAATTCTTTCCTGTTAATAATATATATGTATATATAATATAATAATAAAATTTCCATTTGTTGTTTCCTTAAGCTTGAAATTGCAGCTAAAGTGCTGAGAGAGACAGAGAGAGAGAGAGAGAGAGAGAGAGAGAGAGAGAGAGAGAGAGAGA
>NW_020954723.1:11161385-11191072 GCF_900497805.2 Vombatus ursinus
AGAGAGAGAGAGAGAGAGAGAGAGAGAGAGAGAGAGAGAGAGAGAGAGAGAGAGAAACTCCAGAAGTTAAGAAGATATCTGGATAATTGAAATAGCTTATTGCTACTGTATTATGTCTCTGTGTCAGGCTTGTGATGTTCCCCAAACTCTTCATGGGTCTATAGTGTACTCCAATGAAGGGAGGAGAGGAATATTTTTTGAGGGGAGGAAAACTGTTTTTCCTTCCAATCAGTCAGCTAGCAATTATTAAGTGTCTACTTTGTGCCAGGCATAATGGTAACCTCTAGAGTTACAAAGAAAGGTAAAATACACCTACTCTCAAGGAACTCACAATCCAATGGTGAGGGGCTGATCCCAGCACCCCTAAACATCAAAACCTCAACAGGGGGACTGTGTGCAAATTAAATGTATACACAATATATTGAGGGAAATTTCAGAAGGAAGGCATTAATATTAAGTACAATTGATTGGTAAAAGTCTCTTGAAGAAGGTGAGACTTTGGCTGAGACTTAAAGAAAGCCAGGGAAGCTAAGTGGTAGAGATGAAAAAAGAGACCATTCAAAGCATGGGGAACAGCTATTGAAAATACTGAGTCAGGAGATGGATTATCTTGTCCAAGGAGGCCAGTGTCACTGGATCACAGAATATGTGGAGCAGAGGAAGGTGTGAGAAAACTAGAAAGGTGAGGGGACAGGTTATGAAGGACCTTAAAAGTCATGCAGAGAATTTTATATTTTATTCTGGAGACAATAGGGAGACCTCAGAATTTACTGAATGGTTTTCAGATGAGTTTGACAGCTGAGTGAAAGGTGAATTAGACAATGCAGGGCTTGAGGTAGGGAGAATAAGCAATAGGGTATTGTAATAGTCCAGGAATGAGGTACTGAGGGCCTGTACCAGGATGATGGCATTGTCAGAGGGGAGGAAGATCATATATGAAAGATGGCATGCAGGTTGAATTGATAGGATTTGCCAACTGATTGGATATGGGGAGGAAGACTAAGGAGTCAAGGATGACATGCAGGTTTCAAGCCTAGCTTACTGGGTGGATGATGATATCCTTGGCAGTAATAAAAAACTTAGAAATAGGATAGTTTTGGGTGAAATGTATCAAAAATAACCCAGTTTTGTACAAGTTGAGTTGAACATATATAAGGGATATCCAGTATGAGATGTACAATAGGCAGTAAGTAAAAGGGCAGTTAAAAGGATTATTGACTGGGACAGGCTGGGTGCCTCAGGCGAATGCCAGAGATCTGGGTTCAGGTGCTTTGGGGTCCAGGTCCCAAAGACATGATCTTTTCCTTTTAGGGGTCCAGTGTGAATCCCATCCCCCATCATTCCTGTATACCTGATTCCTTAATATTCCATATTTATTTCTCTAGCAAAGGCATGGAGATAATAAGATATGGAGTGTCATGTATAAGGAACAGAGAGAATGTCTGTTTGTCTGGATCGCAGAATATGGAAAGATGGGTTGAATCCAAGTTGTATAGACACTAAAATGTAAATAAAGAATTTATATTTGATCCTAGAGGTAATAGGAAGCCTTTGGGGTTGATTGAGTACGGAAGTCATATGGTCAGAACTATGCTTGAGGAAAATCACTTTTTCAGAAGTACTTAAGGTGGACTGGGGTGCTGAGCGACTTAAGACAAAAATACCAATTAGAAAGTGTTTGGAAAAGTCTAGGTAAGAGTTGAGGAGGGCCTGAAGAAATACAGTAGCTGTGTCAGTGGAAAGAAGGGATTAGATGTAAAAATGCTGTCTAGATAGAGGGGAGTAGAGGGCAATTCTAGGTTTATAATAAACCTGGAAAACTCCCTTCCTTGTTTCCTGTCAACTTCTGGGTGACTCTATTTATTCTATTGCTATTTTTCTTCCTTCTTGGTAGCTAATCTCTGTGTTTTCTAACTTGGGGAACATACATAAACATTCTTCTCCCTCCTCCAGCATTTATGGTTAAAGTCATTTTGATGAAATTTACAAGATACCTGACAACTGCATTTTTACTGGCCTTTGTTGCATATATTCCTTCTCTCTTTAGAAATCTGTCATCTTTATAATTTATACCCTAGTCTAGAAATCCAAATACCATTCCCAGACACTATCTTCTTAGCCAGGTGTTTACTTTCCAAATTAAATTTTCTCTTATGCCTCAGTTGCCAGCAGTGAAGAAAACACAATCTTTATCCCTATGGTCTTCAGTTTTTAATGAAGACTTTATATTTGTTGAGAATTATTTTTATTTTTATTTTGGTAGTGTGATTTGTGACCAAAGTAATCACCAGAAGTAAGAAGCTGACATCCACTTGGGTAAGTGTTGAGGGATCCTTAGTTTTGTTTTAAATACATATCACTAGAAGACAATAGGCATTTATTTTTCTTGTCATCACATCCACAAATGACTGACTGTTTAGTACTCTTATTTTTTTCCCTCTGCCAGTTATTGGGTGATCCCTCTTGGAAAACTTCTGTGATTAGACTGTGTCATCCTTTTGAGGACATTAGCTTCTTCCTACTCAGAGCACCACTTCTCTTCCTCTTCAGGAAGAACTTAAAATCTGTTTTTGAAATCTAATTATATAGATATCCTTTTCTCTTTTGTCCAAAACTCTTCCATTCTCTAACATTCTAAGGGCAATGTCTTCCCTTCTCTACTTCAGCTCCCTCTACCTTTTTTCCCCTCTTTTTCATTAAACTTTCAATTATTTCTTTGAAAAGCCTATGTTCTCTCTAACAACCATAAAAGTAGAAAGGTTTTCTGTAAGTCCCTTCACCTTTACCTTCCTTTAGGAGGGACAGTCTAGCACTTGGAACACAGGTAGAAATTTCTTGACTGTGGATAAAATACAAACACTGAACATGATGCAACTCACTGAACAATTGTCCACACTCTCTAAAATAGTTGAGATTTTCAGTAGTTTAAACTTTTTCTTCTTTTCTTAAACATTTTTGTGGCTTTTTACACCTCAATCTTAAGCTTATGGTAAAAACTTTTGCATTCAGTTATCACCTCATAGTAACTTGACAACTCTACCTGGCTTCCTTGTCTTAGTTCCAGTTACTTCCCAGTCACACTCAAATACTCTTGATCCATGAGCCAACCTCCTATTTCCCTAGTTTGCCCCACTCACCACTCCACTCTATTAATTTGTTATACCAATTGTTCCATTCTCCTTTTTTTTCTTTCTTTTTTTTTTTTTTACTTAGCTTGCTTTGTCTTGCCACCTATCTTGTCCTTATCCTTCTTGGTCATATCTTATATGATAATCTTCCTTAATCCTCTTTAATACACTTATGTTTTGTGTAATGGCCCTTAGTCCTACTTCTCTTTCAACTGAGAATTAAAATCTAGACTAGTATGTGGGCCTGGAGGTTGTTATCCTTAAAATTTTCCACAATTTTCCCAAAATTGCTCCTCCTCAAATTCAACTTCTTCTCTACTTGTCCAAACTCATCCAAGTTACCTATATGATTTTTCTTCTCCTTTCTATGCTCAAGTCCTTTTCTCTTCCCTAGTCCCTCTTCCACAACTTTCTCTCTCAGAAACTAGAAACGGAATATGATAAAGACTGAGGGGTTTTGGTTGAATCAGCAATAAATAAGTTTCAAGATTACAGCAATATTAAAAAAACTGATTTCATTGTGTAGATATTTCATTGATTTAATATGTAGTTTTATGGCATAATTTCACTAGAATACAGAGGAGGACAACTAGGATGATGAGATATCTGAAAAATATTTTTATATAAGAAATAAATAAGCCCCCAGGAGATTTTTTTATGCATTTACTCATTTGTTTTTTAAAACATTTTTATTGATAGCTTTTTTCTTTTCTATTGTTTTCATTGCAGAGCATATCCTACCCCTTACTCCTTTTATGAAAAATGTGAGAAAAAATGTTTTGTCTGGAAGACAAAAGATTCAGATGTAATATGACAGATTTTTAAATATTTGACTGGATGATATATTGATGAGGAAGTATATATTCTGTGTTGCTTTAGAGGATGAAAATAGGTAGAATGAGTATATATTTGTTACTATTATTAACAACAATACTAACAATTTTTAGCATTTATATAGATTTGCAAGGCACTTTAGAAATATTATCTTATTTGATTCTCCCAACAACCCTGGGAAGTAGAATGTATTATTATTATTCCTATTTTATAGATGAGGACGCTGAGGCTGACAGAAGCTATGTCATCTAGCTGAAAAGAAATGGAGGTTAATTCAATACAAGAACAGATAAAGATTAGAGGTCTCTGAAAAAAAAAAAAGGAATGAATAGGCTACTTGTGAAGTAGCCTACCAGTTTTTTTCTTTCCCATTCCTAGAAACATTCACAGAAGCTGAATTGTAATCTCTTAGGTATGTCAAAGAGGGGATTTCTGCATAAGGAGTCATTGAACTGATTGATCTCTGAGTTTTATTCTTAACTTTGAGATTCTATTACTATGGTAAAAGTGACAATGCTGTTTCCGACTATTTATTCTGGACTTACATATTTCACTGTCCCAGTTTATCTAGATCCTGCTGTTCATCTTTCAAAATTCAATTGAAGTCCCACTTCCTTCAGGAAACCTTGCCTTTTCCAATTCCTATGACCTCACGTACTTGTCTCATCTCTGAAGTATTTACCTGAAGTCACCTAAGATTTCTTTCATTGTTTTTTTTTTTTGAATGCAAGTTCATAGGGTCACAGGATCAAAGATTTAGAGCTGAAAGGACCTTGGAGGTTATCTAATTCAACTACCTCATTTTAAATACAAGCAAATAAAAACCTAGAGAGGAAAGTGACTTGCCCAAGGTCACATATTAGTAAATGGTAGAGATAAGATTCAATTCTGTTCCTTTTCCAAATTTAGTCCTCTTTTCACTAGATCTTGTTGTTCAATTATTTCAGTTGTGTCCGACTCTTTGTGACTTCATTTGGGATTTTCTTCGCAAAGATACTGAAGTGATATGCCATTTCCTTCTCCAGCTCATTTTACAGAAGAGGAAACTAAGGCAAACAGGGTGAAGTGACTTGCCCAGGTTCACACACAGCTAGTAAGTGTCTGAGGCCGTATTTGAGCTCAAGAACATGAGGCTCCCTGACTTCAGGTCCAGCTCTACCACTTAGCTGCTCAATTCACTTTTAATTTATTTGAAAACAGAAGCCTCATTTCACTCTTATTCAGTAATTCTCCATTATCTAGACCAGGTATAGGCCCCTGGCATTTGTTAATTGATGTCCTACATATCAGCAACCCTAATGCTTGGAAAACATTTGAAATAGACTACAGTCATATAGTAGTTACTCTTGGATGAAGAGTGAGTCTCAAGGCTTTTGAGTCAGTTTTGTTTCTAATTAAATTTCAGACTTGTTAGGAGGCTTTAGCATGATTTAGTGATAATAAGAAATCTGGACAGCAAGAGGAAGTGTAATACAGAAGTAGGCTTTTTCAAATGAGCTACATAAGGAAAAATATTATACACATGAATTTGGCTAAAGCAGTTTTATTAACTGCTTTACTAATCCAAACCACTTTGGGAGGAAGGAGGGTTGAGTGGTGGTAGAGAGAAACAAAGACCTTTACTTTAATTTCTTTCAAAAGCACCATTTATTTAGTGAGCTCAAAATGTGATCTTCTCAGGAAATAATCCTGACAAACATATGCTTATCTCTATTTGACAGCATTAGTAAACTGAAATTTAAGAAAGTATGGGCCTGAGTGAAAAGAAACCTTTTGATGTTGCATATGTGTGTGTTCTTACAGGCATGTATCTATGTGTGTGTGTGTGTGTGTGTGTGTGTGTGTGTATGTGAGTCCTCTGAGTTGCTACACAAGCTTAACAATTTCCTTACACTCAAAGATCAGACCTAACTTATTTGGAAAAAAGGATGATGTACCTTCCCTACAGGGAAAGGAGGAGACTTTGTGAGCCCTGTAGTCCCTTGCTGTCTGGAGGGCATATGAGTCAACAAGACAGTAGTTACTGGACTCGTGGGAAAGAAAACAGACAGTGTTTGAAAATCTGGCACTGGGGAGTGTGTGCGTCAGCTCCCCTACCGGAGAGTAAAGAGGTAGGGGTCGGGAAATCTGGAGCCTTGAATTGCCTCATGTAAAGAGAGATCAGGACACAGGAACAACACAAATAAATTCCAAGGCAATCTTTCAGATGCTGAACTTCCTGATTTTTCCTCCCTCCAACTTTGAATCACTCACTGGAAGCCCCTTCATGAAATTGAAAGTTCTGGCTAGTTATAGCATTAGGTTTTAGTGCTGATTCTTCAAAATACATTACAGAAAAAAAACACATTGCAGGATCATTTTGTAAAGCCCTCCTTATTGCAGGACCATAATCTTCCTATTAAAGGAAAACCATTTGGTGGCAATAAGGATAAATGTTGACACATAAACAATGCTTCAAAAATGGTCATTTGTTGGCCTTATCTGTTTTAAAGCATATAATAACAGTGATTGATTTCAAAAGTGATTATTATAAAATACATTGTAGAAGAGATTGTACTTTTCTGCGATTCCTCTTATTTCTCATATTCAATCAATGGCAGACCTGTTCATTCTATTTCCCCAAACTCTCCTACTTATCCTGCTGTCTTTGTTCACATACTCAACACCCTCATTTTGCACCTCATGATTCCTTGATGGAGCTAATGTAATCTTAGGAAGTGTCCCAACCTATGGTGTCTCCTCTCCAGTCAATCTTTTAGAGAGCTGTCAAAATATTCCTTTTAAGGTAAAGGTCTATGCCATTCTCCTGGTCAGTGATTTTCAATGGCTCTCTGCTTTCCAAAGGATAAAATTTAAAATTCTTAGCCTAGTGGTAATGACCATCCTCTTGCTCCAAACCTTCTTTCTAGCTTCATTTCATTACTCCCTTCCAGATATTCCACATTTTAACCAAACTGAATAACTAGCTATTTCCTAAATTTGATGTACCATTTGCTATTACTATGCATCTACATATGTCATGTCTCATGCTTGCATATATCCTCTGCATCTTTACCTTTCAGAATTTGTATACTCTTAAGACTCAGTTCATTTGCTAACTTCTCTGTAAGTCCATTCCTGATCTACTTATACGAGGTGTAAGTGCTCTTTTCTTTCCTAAATCATGTTAGAAAATTTGCATCTCCTTTCCCACCATTATTTCCTGCCTCAAATTGTAGTCATCTCTTAACAGTATGTATCCTAACTGCCCATGATCTCCAGCAGAAGGTCAATTCCTTGAGGACAGAGTCTATTTCCTTTTTACCTCTGCATACTCAGATATACCTGGAACCTAGCATAATGCCTTGTTTTTACAAGCTTTTAAAAAATTTTTTTCATTGAACTTATTTGTTGAAGTGAAATTTCACATGACTGTAACATTTGATATTCCTCTCATCAAAGTGCATAATAACTCTTTTTCTGTCTCCAATATGATCTCATAGTGAGTTCAGTGCATGGCAATAATATAATATAATGATAGCAGTATAATTCTCTCTTTCTTTCCATATATGCCATTCTTTGAGGTGGGGATTAGGCAAGGAAAAGAATTAAGGCAGGTCTTTTTTGTGATCCCTGCCATAAACTATGGTATTTATTTAGGAACTTTCATCATAGTTTACATTAAATAAATTTCTGGAGACTGGAAACTTCCCATCCATATTCATTACCTTTAGGGAGTAGCTAAAAAGATGCCATGAGCAAATATGTTTTCCACACCCATATATATCTGGAGAAGTTGCAGAAATGGGGGAAAAAGTCTCATCATTCAAAGGAGTTTTGTTTTGCACCTTGTCACAAAAACACATTCATCAAGTGATTCTGCCCTTGAAGCCATCCTGTCCCAACCTCTGAATGATGTTTCCTGGCTTCATTCTTTTGTTTTTCATAGTTTTGGCTATTTATGGCTAGTCTTTTTTATATTTCATTCCTTTATAGGAGTTACAATTACAGAGGGCTGGACTTGGAGTCTGGAAATCCAGTGTTTGATTCTTGCTTCTGATGACAGCCAGCTACTTAACCATAGGCAAGTCATTTAACCTCATTTAGTCTCAGTTTTCTCACCTGCAAAATGAGGATAATATAGATTATCTCACAGGGATGTTTTGAGGTCACAAACAAGATTATATATGTTAAGAACTCTTCAAAATTTAAAGCACTTGATTCAACTTTTATTAGTTATACTTTCAGAATGGTGATGCATGTGTAAATATGTACATATATACACACATATAGTCCCAAAAGTCATGTATATATACACATGTATGGCCAATGTATATGCACACATATAACCTATATATTATTATGAGTCATATGTCTGCATACATATGTAAATGTATATGATATGTATCGTGTATTTACAAGACGTACATGTATATAACTTTTGGAATAAGAACTTACTTTTCAATAGTTTGAAACTGTGCTAAGACTTTTGGGATATCCTATATGAATGTATATGTAAATGTATTTATATTTGGAGGGTCTGATTTACTTGTGATTTTTTAAAATTTGAAATTCCACCTAAACTTCCAAAAATCAAATCTAACTTATTGGCAACTACTGTCAAGTTTTCTTCAAATTCAATCTCCTACCTCTTTTCCTTTGCACATGGTCCCTTGTATTTAGAAAGTGCCATCTTCTTATCAGAGAATTTTGATCTACCTTCAAGGAACATTTCAGGTGGTTTCTCCTAAACAATGTCTTTTCTGACCCTTCCTACTTGTTGGCATTATTTCCTTCCTAAAATATGTTTTATTTCTTCATATATACTCATTTGTATATTTGTTATATTTCCCCAAATTGAATATAATCTGTAGGAAGGAAGGTGAGAATGATTTAATTTTTGGAAGGAAGGTTAGGATGGTTTAATTTTCTTATATTCCCAGTGCTTAAAACAGGCCATGACACATAGTAGGTGCTTAAAAATGTTTACTGGATTGGATTAATTAGATTGTAAGCTCCTTATGGGCAGGGACTGACTTTCTTTTTATTAATTATGTCCCCAGTGCCTAATATAGAGCCTGACACATACATAGTAGGCACTTAACGCATGTTTATTGGATTGAATTGGAATTCTTGATGTTAAGCTGAGCCAATATTTGATGATTAACATTCACAATGAAGTCACACAATTTCAAGCGGATTCTTTACAGATATTGGTGTTTCTTGTGAGATTCTTTTAAAAAAATCAGTTTATGAAATAAATATGCATTCATTTTAAAACAAAATCAAGAAGTAACCATCATATGCAAACTGTAGAGACATCTTTCATTTTTTGTATTTATTGAAGAATTATTAGTGCTCTATTCACATACTTCAATTTCAAGATAAAACCTCACCTGTTTTCATTGATAGCTCTCCTCTCCTGAGCTGCATGGAAAATTTAAAATGCAGGTTTGGCTGAACAAATACTAACATTCCTATAGTAATAAAAACAGGAGAACATCCTTTTAATCCAGGCCAGTTGAATTTCCCAGAGCTTCCTCATCCTGAACCTAGGGATAAAAGTATCTGTCTGGAGTTTTGATACATAGACATAATCACTACAGAAGCACTGATGAATCCTAATGTCCAGTTTGTTGTTCCACTGTAGGACTGCAACTATCTTCTTTCTTTCCTTAGTTTAAACTGCTTGTAACAAGGCAGTATCGGAGGGGACAGGAAAGTTGGCTCAAACATGACTACTAGACTGTACATTTACTCGTGCCAAAGTTACCTATTAGCATTTTTTTTTATGAAATTGAAGACCAAGGTCTCATGGGAAATAATCTTCTGATCCCAATACCTCTCTGTTTCTAGAAACTATCAAAAAGATAATGACAATGTTCAGTCTGGGGCATAGTTAACCTCTGCTTGCAACTTTACTTCTGGTATTCAACATTGTCTTCCAGTAACACAATCCCCTTATACCATTTATATGTGGTTTCACTCATGGGAAAAGAAATTGTTTGAGAGTCAATTGGACTTATACTTGAGGCATGAAACCTCATGGGGAGTGAAATTCTTTCTCTTCTGGTGGTTCTTTTATTATGGAGGTCTACAAACTTCTTTGATTATACACTGATGTCACTAAAACATTTTAAGCAGCCACCTCAAATATGTTTTGTGCCTCCTTAAACCTAGAGATAATCCCTAGAGATAATGTTGGTCTCTTATGTTGTGTTTTTGAGAATGTTTTGTAACCCAAAGAATGTACAAAAGTTGTACCTCTTAAAGAGTCTCTCTTGATGACGGTTAGATATATTACAGTCACTGTTACTGCAAAGGAGTGTTTCAAAGATCACTTATGTACACAAAATAGGATTGGTCATAGTGAAACCCAATGTAAAGTGCATTTGAAAATAAAAAACAGAACCAAGCAGTGACAAACTGTTATTAATCTTCTTAAAGCAAACACAGAACTTCAGAGGAACCTAGCAATTTGAATGGTTATTACTGACTTACATTGCACAGTGGAGGCATCTTGAAATTGGAAAAACAATGAAATGACCAGCAAAAACAAAACAAAGCAAAACAGTTGCTAATCATTGCTATGATGAAAAGATGCTTGTCATGGACATTACAATACAAATACTGGAACACTGAAGGTTTGGAAAAGGTCATTTTTAATGATGGAACTGAATGATTCATTAAAGAATGTACCAAAACTGTTATTAGAAGCAATCCAGTTAAGCTTCTAACTTCTGGCTATCTTAATCAGACAATAGATCATTTACTAAGAAAAACAAAAGATGCTTTAAAAAGATACCTATGTCCAAATGAATGAAATGCATCATTGGCTATGCTTACTAAATTATGACACTGATTTTCCAATCCCAACAATAAGTTATATTAAGGTTTCTATTGATTTTTCCTAGTATATTTCCATCTTTCCCCATGTTAGATAGTTCATATCATAAACCTACACTATTTGGAAGATCTATATTTTAATATTTTCTAGCCAACTGCTTCAAAGACCAATGTAATTCTTTACTTAGAATATTTTTAAAAGGTTAGGAAATTTGTTTCAAATGTTAAAGTGTAAGGATATCAGAGTTTTTATAGATTATAGATTGGTTTTTGCAGCAAAAATTTCTCAGGAGCTGGTATACATCTATAGAATCTCATTATTCTGCATGATGAAATAAATTCTTCAACTTACACATCTTCGCATCAATTTCCACACTGGCTGCAGATCTTCATCATGCCTTCAAGCAAGATAACCTTCCCCCTGCACCACCATCCTCATTCTTTTCAGCTTCTTTTTACATGTTTTCTTACCCCATTAGATTGTGAATTTCTTGAGAGCATGGATTGTCTTATGCTTTTCTTTATATCCAAATAACACTTAGCCCTGTGTTTGGCACAAGGTAGGAAATTAATAGATGTTTATTGCTTAGCAACTATCATGTTATGGCATGGCTAAAAGGAGCTAAAGCCAATGAACTAAATTTCAATTTTTGGCACAATTTGAAGACATTATTAAAAGCATGGGTTGTATGTTTTTTTTTTTGTTGTTGTTGTTTTTAAGGAAGCAGTGATCTCTAAAACAGATAAAACAAAAAATTCATCAATGTTTCATTCAGAATGGACCTTGCCAAATTAATTTCATTTCTTTGTTTTCATATAGTAGCTAAATCAATAGATCAGATGAATGCTGCAGACATAGTATTCTCAGGTTTCAATGAAGAATTTGATATCATTTTTTCATGTTGTGTTATTGACAATACGGAGGGACATGAGATGGATGGGAACACAGTCAGGGAGATTCAGAAATGGTTAAATGATCCTTATAAATTTTGAGGGTAGTCACAAGGAGCCATCCTAATTCTTTTCTGATGTTCTATACTTCCATATCTTAAAATATCTGGTTGTCTATATTTTCTCCTTGGAATGTGGCAATCCAGAGGGTTTCAGAAGTGAATAACCAGAAGAATGATGAAAGAACTAATGACTGCATCAGTTTAGCTTGGAGAAAGAAAGACCTGATTGGACAAATATGGCAATCCTCAAATACCTGAAGATTTATTAGTTAGAAGTAGAAGAGGGCTTATTCTGCTTGGCACCAGAGGGCAGGACTGGTAACAATAGACAGAGGTTTTAAAGGCAGACTTAGACTGAATGTGATGAAAAACAAAACAAAACAAACAAACAAAAACAACAACAACAAAACTTCCCTGCCAATTAGAGCTATTCCAAAGTACAATGGGGCTGCTTAAAGAAGTGGTTAGTTCCTTCTCAGGAGTTGTCTTTAAGCAGATGCTGCGTGTAGAGAAGAGTCTTATGAAATTTTACCAGGGTGATGGATGCTTCCAACTCAGAGGTTCTATAATAAACCTAATAGCTTTAGAGCTATTAGTTTGAAACATTTTATTCACATTAAACATTTTTTTGAAAATTAGCCCGAGGGAGTAGAAAAATTTGCAAGTTCTGATCAGAGCATGATAAGGGGACTTGACATACTTAATAAATCAATCAACATGCATTTATTAAGCTCCTTCTCTATGCCAGACACCTAACAAGGTATGGGAGATTAAAAAGTCAAAAAATGCAATGAGGAATCTACATTGTATCAGTGCAGATGACATGCACTTAAATAAGTATAGCTAAATTTACCAAAATTTATAAAGTATT
Source organism: Vombatus ursinus (assembly GCF_900497805.2). Taxonomy (NCBI): domain Eukaryota; kingdom Metazoa; phylum Chordata; class Mammalia; order Diprotodontia; family Vombatidae; genus Vombatus; species Vombatus ursinus. The sequence goes on from NW_020954723.1 coordinate 11,173,997, forward strand.
TACTAAAATTTACAAAGTAATTTTGGAGAAGTGGGTACTAAGACCTTGGGAGATCAGAAAAGACCATCTATAGAAGATGGAGCTTGTCTGAGTCTTGACATGAAAAAGAGATTTATAGAGACAGAGATAAAAAAAGTTAATTTCAGACTCATAGAGATGAATTGCTCAGGAATCTAGTGGAAGGAAATGGCTTATGTCAAGAACAGTAAGATGGCCAGTTTGACTGGAACATAGAGTATATATAATTTATAAACAGTCTGGGAAAGAAGGTTAGGGCCAGACTGTGAAAAGTTTTCAAAGTAAGAGTTATATCATATATCATATCATATCATATCATATCATATCATATATCATATCACAACATGTCATATCATATCACATCATATCATATCATCATATCATATCATATATACTATTATATAGATATATAATATACTATTAATATGTAATATTATAATACATAATTATATATATATATAATATACACATATATTTAATGCCAACTAGAAGGCATTTGTATTTGATAAACAATAAAGACAATAAGGAGCCACTAGACTTTGTTGCATAGAACAGTGGCATGGTCTTTTGGAAAATACACATAAGGAAAATCTTTGGCATTCACACAGTGAATGGATTGAAGAAGAGAAAGATTTAGAGAAAAGAAAATAATTAGGAGTCCATTGCAGTAGTCCAATTAAGAGGTGATGACGTCTGAAGAGAGATAAAATAAAGGTCAATAGCAGAGTTGTTGTGGAGATTAGATAATAACATTCCCCTACATTAGTCCCTCTGCAACATACATATTTCAAAGTTAGCCCAACCATGGAGTTATTCTATGCAACTTCCAAGATAGTTGTTTCATTATTTTATTGTACATATTTCAAAGTAAGGCTTATGTTAGAACAGTTAGCTACATGCAGTCTGTTTACAAAATAGTGAGTTTAGGAGATAGGAATGGAAAATTTCCTTCACTGTGTAATGTTCAACAGGGGATTAAAAAAAGATTCACATAAGCTTCCTGTGCATGCCCCAAGCCACCAAAATGGTATTTTCTTGCAATTTATAGCACGTGCTTAATTGATTCTCAACACTACAAGATTTACACATGGCTTATAGCAGAACCCTAGAGGTAACATAAAAAAAAAAAAAATAGGAGGCTAAAGAGTAATAAGTAGATGAGGGAATGGATTTTTAAAGCATAAAAATTGCTCCTGGATTTATATTCGAAATTTCTATAACTTTGTATGTACTTTATATTTACTTATCTGTGTATCCATAGAGGCCTAGGATTGTTTTCCTCATGTGTTTTTATTCTGAAATCCTAGTGCAGCCAGTACCTTACAGATAACAGACCTTGATTTGACTGACTGACTGATTGATTGATTGATTATACCATGTTCTGCCTCCCAATGGAATGTAGGCTTATGAGAGTGCTATTTGATTTCCATTTTCATAACCCCGTGATTTAGTACAATTTGGCACTGATAGATACTAAATGAACATTTGTTTAATTGAATTGGATGCCCAACTAAGACATTGAATCACATCATTCCTATCGTTTTCTTCAGACAGCCTTCATTTATTTCCCAAGGAAATAAAATGCTTGCAAATGACTTCAGGGTACAGTCCTGATTAAAGAATGATGCACTTGCCTCAGGGATGAGACACTTTGGTAACTTTTTCTCTGTAGAACTTGTGTCCAGATAAGTGGTTCTTGCCCTCAAATCTTGCTTTGACAGATCAAGCTTGCTTCTGTGACTGGATGAAGTACTACATCTTAGGATAAAGGTTTATAGTTAGTAACTCTAAATTAACTTCAATTACTCTAACATTTCCAATACTAGAGTAATTTGGAATGTAATGCTTACAGGTCTTTAAGGGGAGCAAAGATTAATGAGTCAGTACTTAGTTCATTTTTGAGCAATTGTTAATGGTTGTTTATGAAAAACCCTGATTTTTACTCTGTGTGTGTGCGTGTGTGTGTGTGTGTGTGTATTCCATCCTATGTTAAGGTAATTGTTTCCTTATGTATATATTTACTTATGCTGTGAGGAAGGCACCCATCCAATGGAGAAAGGGGAAAAGAAGGAAGGAAGGAAGAACTCCTAGATAGAAATATGATAAAGGACACTTGCAGTCTTCTGACCCCATTGACCCAACAAGTAAAAGTTGGGAAATACCTTTCATTCCTTTGGATTAAAGGACAGGAAACAGCAGAAATTTGGATGTTAGCATCTGGAATGGGAAATAGTCTCATGATACTAGAATTAAGAAAAATAATAAAACTAAACTCACTCACAGGAGTTTCCTCTAGACCCATTGACAGGAAATGGGGTTTATAATAATAATAACAACAATGATAGCTGACACTGCTATAGCTTCTAAGATTTGCAGAATTCTTTTCTTAAGGTGGTCCTATGAAGTAGGTAAATTATAGAAGTTTTATTCTCATTTTTTATCATTAATTATTTTTTCAGTTATGAAGCATTTGCTTTTTCTGCCTTTTATTTTCTGCTAGTCACTGAAGAGAAAGAAAAGAAGAAAAGAGAGGAAGAAAGAAAGGAAAGAAGGGAAGAAAAAGGAAGGAAAGAAAGAAGGAGTAGAGGAAGAAAGGAAGAAAAAAAGGAAAAAAGGAAAGAAGGAATGAAACATTCCTAAATAAGTTATGTTCAAAAATTCATTTTTTATTCTATATATTCTATCATTTTTCTGTAATGAGGTGGGCAATACTCTTCTTTATCAGTCCTTTGGAGTCATAGATAATCATTTAGTTGATCAGAATTCTTAAGTTTGCTCATTTAAATCTGTGTCATTTCATACAAAGCTTTGCATTTCTCTTTGAAACCATATTTTCCTTACTTCTTATAGCATCATAGCATTCTATTACATTCATATACCACAATTTGTTTAACTATTATCAAATTGAAGAGTAACCCTTTTGTTACTCCCAAAAGAGCTGCTATAAATATGTTTGTACATACAAGGTACTTTCTTTTTCTTTGATGTACTGTTTATAAACTTTTATGAATAATTTCATATTACTTTCTAAAATGGTTGGTCCCATTTTTTGATTAAGGGAACTGACACTCAGTGGATTTAGACTTGTCCAGAGTCACAAGGTAAGTGCCGGAGCTAAAATTTAGAAGACTGGATTCACATGGACTGAGATAATATTCATCTATTTAGGTTAATAAGGTTGTTTGTTGAATTAATTAAGAGTCCATACATTAGGAGCTCCCAGCCTAAGTAGTGACCAGAGATTAAGAGAAAAAGAAGCATTTCTAAAAACACATTTGAGGCAGAACCAAGATGGTGGAGAGAAACCAGGAAGTTACCTGAACTCTCCACAGTTTGCCTCAGAAACAACACTAAATCAAGCCTCTAAATGGATTCTGGAGGGATAGAACCTATAAAAAGATGGAGTGAAGCAATTTTACAGCTTAAGATAACCTTGAAGGACTTCAGGGAAGGTCTGTCTTGCTTGCGTGAAGGGGGAACACAGCTGAGCACAGAAGATGTCTGGGCAAGCCAACAGGAGGATCTTAGCTACAGCTCAGGTCAGCAACTGAGGACCCTCATTCCTGGATCAGCAGGCCAGTGACACAGCAGGGCATCTGTGAGGCCTCCAGACCCAGTGCAGAAGGCAAATTTCTAGCCCTGGAAACCAAGCAACAACAGGCATGAATAGGCTGGGCCACCTCAGTGCAGTGAGCAAGCCACTAGCACCTGAGGCCCCAGAACACAAATCTAGTGATCAAGTCCCTGGCCCACAGCACAAGAAGCTTAGAACAGTATCTTCTGTGCCCCAGGAATAGAACTCAACTTCAAAAACCATGAAATCCCCAAAAATGAGCAAGAAGCAAAAGAGAACCTTGACCATAGAGAGCTAGATAGTGACATGAAAGACCAAAATATAAACTCAGAAGAGGACAACAATGTCATAATGTCTACATGCAAAATCTCAAAGGGGAATATGAATTGGTCTCAAGTCCAAATAACTTTCATGGAAGAGCTCAACAAGGATTTTAAAAGTCAAATAAGAGAGGTAGAAGGCTCTCAGGGTCAATGGATACGTTAAAAAAAAAAAAAAACTTTCTACAAGTATAATTCCTAATTGTTCTCCAGAATGAATAAATTATCATAGATTGCCTGACATAAAATATGAGCTTAAAAAATGTTTATTAATTGATTGATTGTTGGACCAATATATTAATGAATGTGTTTGAGTTCTCAGACCTTTCAGCATTGATCATTTCTATCTTTTGTCATCTCCCCCTCTCCCCCCCACCCCAACTCCCAGTGGAATTTGCTGGTTGTGAGATAAACCCAAAGAGTTATTTTGATTTACACATCTCTTGTTATTAATGATTTGGAACGAGCTTTCACAAGGTTGTTGATAATTTGTAATTCTTCTTTGAAGAGCTACTTGTTCATATCTTTTGGCCACTAACCAATCAAGCAATGACCCTTGGTCCCACTGATCAATTTACACTTCTCATCCCTAATCCTAAACATATAGTCATTGGCAAGATATACTGTATATATAAAATAACTTTACATTGTATCTGAGTTGTACAGATAGATAGATAGATAGATAGATAGATAGATAGATAGATAGATAGATAGATAGATAGATAGTTGTATAAATTGTATAGAGTCTCCTCAGCAGATTTCAAATTGCAAATTGCTTCCCAATTTCACCCAATAGATTTCTAAGTAGCCTTACTTCTAAGCTGTCAGTGTGAGTTTTAGGGAAATGGTGTCAAACTCAAATAGAATCAAGGGTCACTAATCCATACACAAGGATCCCTTTTGGTGGCATATTGACTTAGTTTTAAAATGTATTATCATCTATGTTTTATTGTATTTTTATTTATTTTGTTAAATCATTCTCAATTACATTTTAATGTGGTTTTTGCTGCACTCAGGAGTGCTATGCGCATGCTTGACATCTCTGATTTAAGGAATGCAAAGTAATCTAAGTATTACCTCAAGACTAATGTGAATATGATTGATAAACTTCAATATTCAGATAATGCATTCCAAAGTTAGTTTTAGGGTACTTGGAATTTTGGATTATCTCCACAACTCCCCATTTGTCCAATGTGGAAACACTGCAGAAAAGAACTATCAAATCCACAGAAGGATCAGTGATAATGCCTCTAGAAATGTGAAGTTCTCCAATTTAAAGTGATGTATATACCACATATCTTGCATTGCATTTTTTTCATCCTGTTTACAAATAGAAGATGCCCCTGAGAGGCAGTGAATACAGTAGAAAACAAATCAAAACACTGGATTTGGAATCAAAGAAGCTAGATTTGAATGCTGTACTCACTATTTATTTCCTCTGTGACCTTTGGCAGATTATTTAACTTGGGACTCAGTTTCTTTCATCTTCAAAATGAAGTGGGGTATATTGCATTAGGGTTTTTAAACTTTTAGGTCTTGGAGCCCCTTTACACTATTAAAATTATTGATAACCTTAAAGATTTTTATGTGAGTTAAATTTACTGGTATTTACTATATTAGAAATTAAAACTGATGAATTAAAATTTATTAATTTATTAAGTAACAATAAACCCATTACTTGCTAACACAAATCACATTCTTATGAAAAATAACTATATTTTCCCAAAAGAAAAGAATAATGAGAAAAATAGCATTGTTCTTGTATATTTATTTAATGTATGGCTTAATGTATGGCTCTTATCTATTTCTGCATTCAATCTATTATGATTTGCTATTTAAGTTGAAATATTTTAAGAAAATCTGACCCCACACTGATATGTATTTGGAAGAGGAAGTAGTATTTTGATAGGCAAATGATTTCTTAATATTAATATGAGAATAGTTTTGACCTTGAGGACCCCTTGAAAGCATCTCAGGGATTCCCAGTGGTCTGTGGACCATGCTTTGCGAACCCATGAGACAAAATATTTTTCTAAAGTCCCTCCCTGGTCTAAAATTTATGATCTTAAGAACTTCTCATCCTTGAGTCTGGGAATGTTGTGACAGTAGATTTTAGTGAATGAGGGTAAAGGAAAAGGTCAAATATATAGGAAAAGAGTTAATATAAATGAAAAATTTTGAAGAGTTTGATAAACGGAGGAAGAATGTAATGAGTAGAATAAGGAGAATATTTTATCTGATAATAACATTGTAAAGACAATCAACTTTGAAAGCTGCAATAACCAAGAACAATGCAATGATAATCCATGATTCCAGAGGACCAAGGATAAGGTATCCTATAAACTTCCTGGTAGAGAAGTAATGGATTCAGGGAGCACAATAAGACAGAGATTTTGAATATAGCCAATGAGGGAATTTGTTTTGCTTGATTATGCATATTTGTTTCAAGGAATTAACTTTTTCTCTTTCCTTCCACCTACCCCTCCACCCACGAAAGAGGAATGAGGAAAAATAGATTTCTATTAATTAAAAAAAATTAAATACTTAAAAGTGGAGATGTGGGAAGATACTGATAAAGGATATTACATGTATTTTCCAATGAGATTGTAGTTTTGGTTAATGGTTTCTTGTAAGAGAGTTCTCACAAGGTGAGGGTAATCTAAAAGTGCTTGTAATTTAAAAACAAAACATCAATAAACCTTAAAAAAAGAGATAAACATTTAGGCTCAAATGTTAAAACTAGATTTAAGAGATACAGATTCTAAACAACATTCCATCTTGCTTCATAACTTTGGACAAAGTCACTTCACTTGCCTGAGCCTTCTTTTTTTTATTTGTTTGGTTTTTATTGTTGTTTTTTTCCATCTCTTTTTGGGGTGTTGAACTATCAGACCTCTCTAGCTCTAATAATATGTGGTCAGTTTTCTCATCTGGAAAATAGACATAATTTTCATGTTATTTACCTCTGAGAATTGTTATGAGGAAAAAATCTGAGCTTGTCCTTCTCCTTTTCCTCTTCCATATAGGAAACAAAGAAGGGCCTCTAGCAAGCTGAATAGAGGCAGTGGGATATAGGAGCAAGAATTTTAGCTTTGAACACACAATACATGTTTTCCAATTTTGGTTCTGTCTGTTGACTACTTGTGTGAATTTGGGCAAGTCATTTCACTTGTATGGTCTTAGTATCCTCATAGATGGACTTGATGATCTCTAAGGTCCCTTCAAAATGGTGATCCTACGATTTGATCAAGCAGTTAAATTTTGTCCACACTACATCTACACTTTTCTCTGCCTATAATGTTGTGTTCCAGCCTACATTCATGACTGATTTAGAGATCTATCAATTTGACTGTGAAGCAGGCAAATGTAATAATGTCCATTTGAAAGGAGTGTTGGACTCAAGTCTCTTCTACTGGAAAAATATCTCTCATATTTCTCTTTAGACTCTAATCTCATTACTACAGACTTTCTCTACTATGCCACAGCAAGCTTCTTACCTGGAAGTTCCCTCTGCCCCTGTTGCCCCTTCCTCTCATTTGTTGAGTCCTTCACAGAATCTCGATTTAGTGAAAAATGTCTAGTAACCATATTTTCTTTCCTTTCCCAGTTCTCAGTACTTTCTCCACCTTGCCTCTAGTTACTTCTTACTCTTCCCCTCTCTCACTCCCACGCTTTTCAGCTTCCCTTTTATGTGTTTTCTGTCTCCATTAGAACTTAATGGTGAGGACAACATGTCTTTCATTCTACTTATACTTGTATTCCCAGTCCTTAGCACAATGCACATGCTAAGTGCCAAACAAATGCTTGTCTACTTAACTTGAAAACCATTTCGGCAGCAGTGAAAAAAACAAAACCAAAAACAAACAAACCAAAAACCAACCGACTAGAATTCAGGTTTCCCTATTTTAGTACTGTTATCTATGGCTAGAAAGCCAATGGCCTAAAAAATAGAGAGCTGGGTTTGAAGCCAGAAAGTCCTGGGATGAAAATTTGCCTCTGACGTATTCTGCCTGTTGTATCATGGACAAGGATTATTGACAAACTTTACCTTCTTAACTTCTCAATGCTCTATGACAAAATGATCTAACATGACGTCCCCAGCCTGCATGTGGCCCACTATTCTTCAGCATAGTCTGAACCAGATTAAATGTAATTTTTGTCTGATTTTAATGTATTTATACACACACACTATATATATATGTATGGTTTTCTAAGTCACTATGTGACCTGCAGAGATCCTGATGTACAGTTTATTGTCTTAATTCTGTTTGAGTTTGATGCCATCATTCTAGTAATTCTCCAAGACTCTAAGTTGTAGAGAAGCTGCTCACCTACATTAGTAGATGGTGTTTCCCCCACCTAAGATTGCCTTATACCAATGAAATTATAGTTTGAGTCTTTACCTTTGCAGGTGATGGTGGTGGGGGTGATGATGATGACCATAACATTATTCAGTGCATTAATTCTCACCAACAGATACAGGGGACAGTTCAGAATTAATAAGAAAAAAAAGAAAGTTTTCATGATGTTTTCATGGTACATGAGAAGTAATAGACAGTTCCTATAACAGGTGGCCATGAGACAGGATAAACAGATAGAAATGAATAAGAGAGAAGAGAACATTTAAAAGAGAAGTTGGAAAGAATGGTACTTTCAGGAGGAAAACCAAAATTTTAAATTTCAAGTGTACAGCTGAGCTTTCTCTGTACTGACTTTCAAATAGACAGACTTTCCTCCCATCAAAAATCACTGTAAGAGTTAATGTTGCCCATAATATCCTTGCAATCTGGTAGGAAGAGTGGCAAAATAGTTAACCACCTGGATTCCAGTCCCTCCCCCACCCCATTTCAAAACTGGATCATGTGACAATTTGGTTTCTTTCCACTTCCTTATTTTATGGCTCTTATTTACCCCTACAGTGCACAGTGGGGAATCTAAATGAAGCCAAAAGCTGAAGAAACAAACAGCCCAGACATGTCTCCTTTCAATTCTACATAAGGAACTCAACCTAATTTATAAACCTTGAACTCAAGTTAGCAATGTGTTTGTTGTACTCTTTTTCTTTTTAATACCGATCTCATTACAAAGATGAAACAATATGATTTAACTTTTTGAACTCCCCCCAAAAATATCTGTGGGCTTCATAGATTCTATCGGGATTGAAGGGGAACTTTTCTTCTTTGTCATTGAAGACGAGAATAAAAACACTGAATTGTAATTTATACAATCAGAGATTTACAGCAAAAATGGTGTAAGAGTTCTTAACCTTGTGTGTATGTGTGTGTGTGTGTGTATGCGTGCATGTATGTGTGAGATGGATCCATCTAGCAATCTAATTAAAAGTATGGACTGTTCAAAATAATGTTTTTAAAAATGGAACTGAGGGGCAGCTAATTGGTACAGTAGATAGAGCACCGGACCTGAAGTTAGGAGAATTTGAGTTCAAATCTGGTCTCAGACCAAACACTTGACATTTACTAGCTGTGTGACCCTGGGCAAGTCAATTAACCCCAATTGCCTTAAAAAAATGGAAGGAATTGCTAAATTCAAGTTGAAGATTAATAAAAATGAGGATTTTTTTCCTATGAAAGTCCATGGAATTTTTGAAATCTATTCACTGATTTGAGGTTAGGAACCCCTAATCCTTTTTCTAATATGTTACTTATACTAGGTCACAGAGCAATATAGTTGCAAAATTAATCTCAGAAAGCAGGTTTCCTATTCACTCTACTGATGTTTCTCTTTGACCTTGAATAGCTTGCTTAATATGTGGAGTACCAAGTAGCCTTTTAAAATAGTTCAAATAGTTTAAGAAAGTCTTGTATGCTTGATTCCAATGATTAGGGTTTTTTGTTTGTTTGTTTTGGGTTTTGGTTTTAATTTTATTTTTTTTAGAGAGAGAGATATATTTGGGTACTATGGTAGATAAATCTGCTCTGACGTTTCATATAAATATGGCTTTATGCAGAGTTCAGGTCAGGTGAATTTTTGTCAATAAAAGCAGAATGAATATGACTTTCCCTAGGCACAAATATCTATTATAATCAGGAAGGCTGATCATAACATTCCCTCCAGGTAGAATGGCAGACTTGTGGTAACCTGAGAACTGAAGGTGGATCCCTCAATCATTTGAATCACCTGCTAATCTTCTGAGGAGAAATTCACTTGATGTCCAGGAAGTGGAATTTCTTGCTATTTGTACATTATTTGCATCATTCTTATAATTAATTAAACTTTAGGATAAGATACAAAGACTTCTGTTTAATTTTATTAGTATAAGTTGTTTGATTAACTTTTTTATATCAAGTATTATTGTTCTTTCTGCCACTTCTCTCCCCTTTCCCAGCAGGGCCTCTGTGTGTGGGGAGGGTGGTATGTCATTAAAACAAATAAGTGTAGAAAAGTAAAGCAATTTCCCACATTGGACATTGGCCATGTCTGAAAGTATGTCTTATTCTACTTAGGATTCTATCTCCTCTCCATCTGGAGTTGGGTACAATTCTTTAACACTTTTTCAGGTATCATGATTGATTGTTGTTGGTCTAAATTCTTAACCATTTCAAAATTGTTCATTGAAACAATTCTGTTGCTATAGTATTAATTATTCTCCTGGCTCTATTCATTTCAACACAAATCTTCCCAGGTTTCTCTGAAGCCATTTCTTTAATAATTTCTTACAGCACAACAGTATTTCATTACATTCATATACCATAATTTGTTTGGCTATTCCTCAACTGATGGTCATTTGCCTAGTTTCTATGTCTTTGTCTGACATAATTTGTTTTTCTATCATCTTCTTTTCCAAATATACCCCTACTCAACTCCTGCCCCTCTCCAGCGATCCATTTCCTTGAACAAAGAATAAAATAAAAGAAGTAGTTCAGAAAAACTAACCAACACATCAACCAACTTTGAGTGCATATGCAATTTTCTCTAATTATAATCCCCTGAGACCTCTGTAAATAAGGGTGAAAAGTGTTTTTTTTTTTCTTCTTAGAGAACTATTACTAAAAATTGAGAAAATAAAATATACTATACACATCTTGGGGAAGGGTCACCCTATTTTGAAAAAAAACAATCAGAGTAGGACATTGAGAAGATTGTCAAGTATTTTGCTTCATTACCTAACATAATTTTTTCCCTTCAGTCCTTCTTTCAATGGTGAAAATTGGGTGGTTGTGTGTCAGCACTCTACATTTTCTACCACAAATTGTGTGCCTGGGCAAAATGAAGAATTAACCCAATGGACTTGGGAGTTTGGGCAACTGAACTGGTGGTAGTAAAATATCTTTTGTCCCTCTCAACCAGGAAATAAGACATTTTTTTGCTTCAGCAATGTGCTAAATTTAATGAAATATTTTTGTGACCAGTTTTACCAAATAGGAAAGAAGACAATGTAATCAAAACCAAGTTATACTCTAAGTAACAGAAATGAGAACAGTGGGTCATTGCATGTAGAAAATATTGTCAATTTTTTTTTGCAGCTCCTTGAGAGATGTCCTTCCACCCACTACTCCCCCAATCTTTGAAAATCTCTGTGATACTTGTCTCCTAATATATACACACATACACATGTATACATACATATGTATGTATAATTAAATTATAAATCTTTTGTTTTGTTTTATGAAACCATTTCTATCTTGAGGGGGGAAGATTTTTTTCCATTAAGCATTTTATTCAAAAAATAAAATCATCTCCCAACACTAAACGGTATGGAAGGAGGGTCACTTTAACTTCTAGGTATAGTATACACTTTTCTGATTGTTAACTACCAGTTACATTCTGTCTGTGATAAAGTGAGTAATTTGAGTTTAAGATGCTGTGTGACAAAACATATATCTGTCTGCATTAACAGTGGTCCTTACTGGCATAGCTATTGTGTTTGGCACATACACTGCTGAAACTCTTTTAATCTGATAGGGGCAGCTCAAACAAATACGTGGTTAGGGTGGTTAGAGCAGTGGACTTGCAAACAGGAAGATCTGAGTTCAGATCCATCCTGAGTCACTAGCTGAGCAAACCTATTAACCTCTTTCAGCCTTGCTTCCTTCTTAGCAAAACGGAATAATAATAGCACCTACTTTACAACATAGTCATAAGGAACAAAAAGAGATAACATACATAAAGTGCATAGCCAATTTTAAAGGGCTATTATATCAATAATAGTTATATTAAAATATTAGACTGATCTGAAAAATCCAAGCTGCATGAGCAGTAATATTCACCAATTTGTTGTACATTTCCTTCTCCTCTGATAAAACTACTCTGCTCCTTCTTTTTTTTTTTAATTTATGCCTTGTCTCCTTTTCCTCATGTCCATTGCCCTGTTTTTGCAGTGTCCTCTCTATAGTTCTCATTTATAAAATCTGCTTATTCTCGCTTTGATATCTACAAAGCAAACCTTCCTTAGTGAAGGGAGACTGAAGTGATATGAGGGTATGCATGTTAACCACCACAAACCACAACAATGACAAAAAAAAATCTTCAAATAGTACAAAGCAAAGTGTTGTTTTGGTTTTTAAATAGGCAAAGAAGACACCCATACTGAATCTAAATTAGTGAGTAGAAGTTGGTCAAGAAAAAAAAGAGTATTACTTTACAGTTTCTTGAAATTGAGGTTTATAAGGGTAATTCTGAAAATTTACAAATGATAATATTGAAAATGATGTAGGTTACATTTTCCTCCTTTTTCAGTGTGAGTCAATTTAGTGTTCAAAAATTCTAAACATCCCGCTAAAACATTTCCATTGCATTGTTACCTATGCAAAACCAGACACACTGAGAAGAGTTGACTTAGATTTTTTTTAAAAGCAAAACTAATGTCTGATGTAAGCATTCATAATATTTCTTGATGGCACTATATGCATAGTATGACTGAAAATTATATAACTACATTTTTTTTAAAAAACCAGCTTATATGAAGGATAAGGCATAACTAGAAATAAAGTACACTTTTCATTCCCTTTCCATGCTTAAATTCTAATAATATCAGTGAGAATTATGTATATGCAAAAAAAATTAGATCATTACTTCAACCTCCTGCTGTGCAGGCCCTACTACCCTGTAATATCAGACAGCCTTATCTACGTCTCATCTCTACTTAGGCCCATGAGCTAAATGAGTGCTATCAGGAAGCCTGAGCTTTCTCTCTCATCTCTATGCAGGCACCAGGTGCTTAATAAGTACTCGTGTAATACAGGAGTCTGTCTTCACATGACCTTTCCCTTCCACTCAGACTCTGAGTTTCTATTATCCATAACTCTCAGCTGTCCCATCATTCAGTTATATGGAAATATAATATCAAGGCAAGAATGAAGCTAATTTATTTTCACATTGGAGATGAACCTTAATTTGTACTCTGCTCTGATCTTTAGTATTTCCTATCTACCCTGCCCCACCCCACCCCACAATGATATCACTTTCATGAACTACTTCTTTCCCAGAAAGGAAGTAGAACTATCTGGTATACACTAATAATTCTTAAGTGATAGTCTTGCAAAAGAATTGCTAAATTGATATTACTGGTTTTGTCTTGTATCCATAGTATAAAGTTCAGTATGAATCACATGTAGCTAGAGAATAATGCATAACTATTGATTCTGATTTTCTCCCTTTTCTTCAGGCTGTATTGTAGTCCCTAGCCTTGATGTTAAAAGTTAAGATGGATGTTGGGTATTATTATCTAGCAGAAAGAGTAAAAAAAAATCAATTTTCTCTCTCAGCACCTCATTCCATTGCCTTCAAATGGCTAGGCAGTGCAGTTGAAACAACTGTTAGCATAAAATCATTTATAAGATGCTATTATGACACCTTTTGGCTGAGAAATATATTATGTTATCCTCCTTTTTGCTCTTGATATCAATTTTATGATTAAAGATACTTAGAGCATAGAAAGCAATCAATTTTTTAATGGGAATAATTTTAGAAGGCATCTTTGAGGATATGTGGTAGTGACATTATGGTTGACTGTGATGTCAGTCTGCTTCCTCATAATATGAGAAGATGAAAAATAACAATAGCCTTTTTTATTATTTGGATTCTCCCCACGGTTGGTCAAGGTTTTCAGAAAAAGGCTTAGAAGTAAGAACTGATTGTTCTACTGAGAGTAAGAAAATCTGAGACTCCCTTTCAATCCTAGAATTGACTTCTTGTATGATTGTGTGCTAATCTCTTTAAACTCCATGTGTCCTCAGTTTCATTATCTTTGAAATGGGATTCTAGCATCTGTGCCTTCTTTTTAAGTCATTAGATGGCAATGTCCTCAGGATAAGGGTAATTGCTTTGTCAACATCAAACTTCCAGACAATAACTGGAAAATTTGGATCTATTCTCAAGTTAAACACCTAGGAATAGGGAAAATTGAGGAAAACACCAAACCACCTCAATTCTTCTTAGAATTAGGTCAGATCCAATATTCTGAACTGAATCCAAATCTCAACTATGGAGATTCTGCAACCAAGTAAAGGTACATCACAGAGAGGGGACTCTGGAGATAACAACTATGTTGCCATTGGATGTGTGAAAACAATAGCTACCTTGGGGCAGCTAGGTGGTGCAGTGGATAGAGGGATGGGCTTGAAGTCAGGAACACCCGAGTTCAAATCTGGCCTCAGATCCTTACTAGCTGTGTGGCCCTGAGCAAGTCACTTAAGCCTGTTTGTTTCAGTTTCCACATCTGTAAAATAAGCTGGAGACAGAAATGGAAACTACTCTAGTATCTCTGCCAAGAAAACCCAGATGGGTCACAAAGAGTCAGAACCAACTGAACAATAATAAATAATAGCTACCAGAGAAGAAAGAATACTCCACTTCAAATCTTCAAGGAAATGTGCTCAACCAGGGAAGACTAGGAAGCTAATGTAACCAAAGACTGTCTGGGGATCAGGAGTAGTGAGGAGATAAGCCCTGAGTATACTGCCATGATAGGAACAGTATATCCTGCAGTCCTGCAATATTCCCTAGGCCAGATTAGATCCCTAAGCTAGATTTTCCAGAAAAAAAATATTGAAACTGATCTGTATAGTTAATTTTCTTAGGGCATGGAGGCTCAGGAAATCGATGAGTTTCCTTGAGGCCTAAGCACAAAAGCCAAAGCATGAGAAGCAGGTTTTATTTCCCTTAGATTTTTAACTGGAAGACAAGCATGGCTAACACAGAAGGAGAAAGCTATGCCCAACTGAAGCACAATTTTTTCTCCTTGTGAATATAGTTGAGGAAACTATTTTTAGATAATCTATGTACATCTCTTTTCATTATACCTCTGAACCTGAAATACTAGATCATTCTGAATCAGGCCTAGCATATACAACTCATTATGTACAGCTCTAGACACTACATTTCAGGAAGGACATTGATAATCAGGATAGTGCCCAATTCATGACAACCAACAACATGGGCTGTGAGTTCATGTGATATGAAGATTGCTTAAATATGCTGAGGATAGTTATCTTAAAGAAGAGAGGAGGCTTTGATTCTTAAAATCTAGCCACTTCTCAGATTCTTATAATCTAGCCAATAGCTTACTAATGTTCAGACTCAAGAGTCTACCCAATATATTTGTGTGACGAATGTTCTAATAAACCTTGTCTTTGGCTGAAAAAAAAAAAAGAAGAGAAGATATGAAAGCTATCTTTAAGTATTAGAAGTGTCATCACATGGAAAAGAGAATAGATGTATTCTGTTTAGGATAGAAATTGACAATGATGTGTAGAAGTTGTATACATAAAAATTAGGTTTGATATACACACACACATACATACATATATATATATATATATATATATATATATATATATATAAACAAACAGAAAGAAAAGAGTCAAAATCCATTTTTTTTTTGGTTGAAGCAATCGGGATTAAGTGACTTGCCCAAGGTCACACTGTTAGTAAGTGTCAAGTGTCTGAGGCCAAATTTGAACTCAGGTCCTCCTGACTCCAAGGCTAGAGTTCTATCCACTGTACCACCTAGCTGCCCCAACATTTTTGGGGGGCTAGGCAATGGGGTTAAGTGACTTGCCCAGGGTCACACAACTAGTAAATGTTATATGTCTGAGACCGGATTTGAATTCAGGTCCTTCTTAATCCAGAGCCTGTGATCTATCCACTGTGCCACCTAATTGTCCCTCCAAATTTTCCAATGGACTGTTTTGGGAGATAATGACTTCATGGGAATGTTATAAAGAAAATTAATGCTTAGATATAGAATGGACTCAATGGTTTGAGAGATTCCTTCAACTTTGAGATTCTATAATTCTATAAAGGAGGTATGAGTTTTCCATTAATTAAAACATTGTGGATGAAACTTTTTTTTTCCTTTGTGCTAAGAAATTTGTTTAGATGTTATACTAAATCATTATTATGATTATTTATACTAATTTGTTTAGATGTTATACTAAAACATTATTATGATTATTTATACTATGATTATTTTGCTAGAGAAATAATATGCAGAAATTAGGTTCTAGTTGGGAGAAGGCTCACTATAGTATTTGTTGTCTGTTTTTTTTGAGGAAAACCTATTATCATCTTCAACCAAAGATGATTAATATGATTTGATGATAAACATAAAAATGCCTTGCAGAAAACTACTATTTTATTAGGTTTGGTCTTACATTAAGTAGTGATTTAAAACTGACTTCATGAGCAATATTGTGTTGCTGCTGCTGCTGTTGCTATTTGTCTTTCGTTCTCAAAGAGGACCAAGACATCAGGGATGTGATGCCATGACATGCAAGTAAATTGGATTTAAGTGAGGGAGGGTTTTGCAAAGTCACCAGCCTCACTTTCTCCTCTGGAGCCATCTGGGTCCAGTGGCCAGATATGGATCAGGACAACTGAAGATGGCCCAGAATGCAGTGGGGGACCTTGGCTTTTTCAAGCTAAGGTCTTTAGCAGGTCTCAGTTTGATTGAGGCAGTGCCCATTCAGTGATTAAGGCTTAATAAAAAATGAGGCAAAGAATGGTCTCTTAAAATATATATATATATATGTGGGAGGGGAAGACCCTCAAGGGTTCTGGACAAAACACAAACAATTATTATTTATATTCATTCTGAGCCAATCAGGGCCCAAACAGTGACCAAGTAGGACTCACATCCTGGGTATTACTTGAAACCTAGTAATACCAAACCTTCCAAATGAATTTTGTTGTTGTTGTTTTTTT
>NW_020954723.1:11191082-11280757 GCF_900497805.2 Vombatus ursinus
AAAAAAAAAACATCAATTGTCTTTTTTTTTTTAAATGCACAGAGAAGAACAGAAAGAAGTTCAGAGGGAGACAATCAGGACAGCTTTGGTATTAACAAGTTGAATTTATTTTGTACTTTAAAATATTACATATATTAGAAATTTTCCATTTCCTATATGATCCTCTAAGGACACCTGGGTAGGAATGTTTATGACACCTGATAAGCAGGTGTCAATCAATTGTCATTTGACTGAACTCATCCTTCCTATGATTTCTCTAACCATGTCATCCCAATGTAGTCACCAATGTAGACAACGCCTTCCCCTAGTAGAATCTATGCTCCTTCAGAGCATTGATGGTTGATTTTTTTTTAAATTTGTATCCCCAATGCTTAGCACAGTGCTAGGGACATAACAAATGCCTAATAAATGCCTTGTCATTCACCATTCATTTATTATGACAAGTGATTTGCTAAACAATTGATTGCTAAACTTCTGTATATGATTATTATAGTCTTTGTCTACCTCCTTTCTTCCTTACATTACCCTTTTTTTTTAGCATGAGTAGTTCAACAATGATTTGTTTTAATTGCATGCCATATCCTTTCCTCTCTTTTTTCTTTCTTCTATCATTATTATTTTTTTTATCCTTGACCTAACACATCAGTTGTATGACTATACAGAAACAGCTGATTCAAATGACTCTCATATCACTAACAAGTTGTTCCTTGTCTGTGATAATTATTTTCATTTTTTTGGGATGTAATTTGGTGCTTACCATGTCTGGTATCTACTGATTCTTTCCTTGAAGAACTTTTTCTTCATGTATAGGTGTGAGGCTTCTGTTTAGTCTACAAGGCTTTGTTCTCTCTCATTCTTTATTCCTCATGTATATTTCCCAATATATTTCTCACCCATTCCAGTCACTGTGTTGAGGTTACCAAGTATTTAAGCATATGCTGATTTAGTTTCCATGATCTTATTAAATTCTTTGTAGAATATCTCTACCTTTTCATCCTTTACAACAAGTGTTGATGCATAGGCTGCAATTACTTTCATGGCTATCTTTTGTGCAAACAGTACCAAATACAAGTTATCCAAATGTCCCTCAAAATTCTGTTGTTGTTGTTGTTGTTGTTGTTGTTGTTGTTTTTTGACCCAGATAAGATCATTATGTTTTGAAGAACCTGTGGAATAGAAAAATTGCAAAATAAATGTATAGTAAATGTATCAGTTTTTAAAAACATGATTGAGATATGGAATAGTCTATGTAAATGAACTTTATGAATAACTGATGTTCTTCAATCTTCCTTATTTATTTTGATTCCTTTTGAATTTTATGGAAGACATTAAAAAGTCCTTTTTGTATCTTAAAATGGTATAAAAATATGTTCTTGTCATTATCTTAAAGTTATTGAGGGGCATCATTATAGCGATGCATTGATATAGTAGTTAGGATACAAGACTTACTGTCAGGAAGGCATGAGTTCAACTCTTGATTCTCTAGCTGTGTGACCTTGTATAAATCACTTGGCCTTTCTGTGTCCCAATTTCTTCAGTTGAAAAATGTGGATAATAAAAGCACTTATATCACAGAGCTGTCATCATGATCAAATGAGATAATGTAGTGCTTTTCAAAACTTAAAGTGCAACATATAAATGTCAGCCATTATTCTTTTGTGTAATAATAACTGACATCTATATAGAACTTGAAGGTTCACAAAGTGGTTTCCATAAATTATCTTATTTTATCCTCACAACAACCCTGTGAAATATAGCTTTGTTGTGAAAGTGAAATGAAATAATGCATTAAATGCACATTACAAAGGTTAAAACCTATTAGCTTTTATCATCATTATTAATAATAATAACTACCATTTATATAGGGAGACTAGATGGTGCAGTGAATATGGAACACTGTGGTTAGAATCAGTAAGACTCATCTTCATGAGTTGTTATCCAACCTCAGACACTTACTAACTATGTGATCCTGGGCAAGTCACTTAACCTTGTGTGGCTTGGTTTTCTCGTCTATAAAAATGAGCTGGAGAAGGAAGTGGCAAACCATGCCAATGACTTTGCCAAGAAAACCCCAAATGGAGTCACAAAGAGTCAGATATGACTTCACAACCCAACAACAAAAAAATTATAAAAATATTTGAGGTTTGCAAAGCACTCAACATGTTATCTCAGTTGGTTCTTGCAACAACTCTGATAGAGGTGCTAATATTATTCCCATTTTATAAAGTAAACTAAAGTTTTAAGGATTTAATTGATTTTCCAGAGTCCCACCAGGTCAAAGGAAGGATTCAAATTCATGATTCAAAATTGAGCTTTCTTTCTAGCACATCACATACAGTAGATGCAGGACACTTAGAAGACTATGCTGAATCTACCCTGACACTTAAAAAATTTATGTATGTGTGTTTAAAGTCTAATCGCAGTATGTATTCTTGTCCCTTTATTCCCTTTAGTTTCACACTTTCCTTCTTACTCCCAGCTGCATTTCACTCCCAAATCTTTTCTCTGCTATTTTCTTGGTTTTTGCCTCTTCTCTTTTCCCAGGATCAGGTAAATTCTTCTCAATGCTTGCCCTTTGCTGCTTCTTCTATATTTCCCAGCTAACCTACTCTTTTCTTAAGTTCTTTATAGAAGTCAAAGACTTCTATACCTGCTTGGTAGGTTTGCTGGTCAATCTTAGTGTCCTGTCTTCTTATTGATGAGAAAACTGACCAATCCCATTATTTTCTGAATTCTTGTGCTTTGTCAATTGACTAACAATGTTTCCCAGAGCTTTGTTGAACTTCTGTCCTTGAACAAATCTACTTGTTTGAAGATTTCAAATAGTTGTATTAGTCTTAATCAAAATTTTATTGTAGCTTGTTTTATCTTGTGTTTACTAGTTGCATTTAGAAGGGAATTTTACAGTAATCTATAAATATACACATCCAGCTATTTAAAATGATTGTAAAGATAGTGAATAAGCGTCATTCTGTTTTAAAATAGATATATGACTAGTTTGGTGTCTTCTGGGACAATGCTAGATTTTCATATAGGCAGCAATGTTTTACTATCCATGATTTTTACAGTTCCCTGGAAGTCATAGGAAGTTCCTGCCCTAAACTTCATTTTTTCTTTTAAGTAGCTGTCATTCTACCCTTGCTAGGAAGTACAGAGCTATTAAAAATTGATATTCTATCCTCTAATAAGAGAGCATGAAGTAGGAGAGTGTTGATATCAATCAATGAAGGCAACCATATCTTGGACAATAGGTAGTAGTGTGATATAATAAAAAGAATATTGAACTAGAAGATCTAGATCTGTTTCTGTAACTAACCAGCTTAGTGGCCTGGGGAAATTCACTTCACTTTTTTGGGTTTCTGTTTTTTTTTTCAGATTCAAAGAGAGAGCATTAAATTAGATGATCTCTTAGACCACACCCAACTGTAAAATTCTATGATTCTTTTCCTCTTTATGCTATTGTGAGAAATGCTATATTAGATTTGATGCAGAATTGCATTTCTTACATTCTTAAGGCCAAGCTAAACATTGTACTGCTCCCACAACAGATTTAAGTGCTGAAGAAATAATGCAATCCCTTTAACATGTACCACGAAAACATATGACATTTTAAAATCTAGTCTTGATCTATGCCTTTCCTACAGAAGAAAAGACAGAACATTTTGAGGGGAAGGGTTGGGTCTTGCTATCTTCTTACCTGGGCTTAAAGTACAGTGCCTACTCATGGGTTTGATTCCACTACTAATTAGCACAAAAGTTTTGGCCCACTCCATTTCTGATTTTAGTCAGTTTGCATCACCTTAGGTAGCCTGGCAGGCCCTCTGCTCCCAGGGGCTTAGTATGCTAATGCTAGACTTAATACAGACACCGAATTGGCTCAGAACTTCAGAGCTCAATTGATCTACCAGTCATAGCCTCTAAGGTAGTAGGGATTGTAGACATGCACTGTCATGCAAAGCCAGAGCATCTTTAAAAATATATATATAAATAGAAATTGTTCAAGACATTTGACTTCTAGAAAAAAATGATGGATGTTTATAGCAGTTTGAATTAATAGTGAGTGAGCAGAAAGAGTGAAAGAGAATAACATTTGAAATTGGGCTTTGATTTAATAAGAGGTTATCAAATTGTATTTTAAAAAGAAATTGTATTTTAACTTCCTGGTATTGTGTGTGTGTGTGTGTGTGTGTGTGTGTGTGTGTTTTCCTGGTTCCTCTTGCTCAATGTCCCTTTCAGTTCTGCAGGGAAGCAAATGCTTTCCAGAATAGAAATGATCTTTACTGAGTATCAAAGTTCCTAGTGTTATATAATGTTTTCAATTGGGGAAGAGCAAAACAAAGCTAGGTCAAAGCTAAATCCTCCAAAGTACTGCAGAAGTTAATATTGGCAAGAAGACTTTTACTTATAGCTAATGTTTATCTCTAAAGAATTCAACTTCTTAAGGGGGATCACTTGAATGTTGGAGGAAATATAGCCTTATAGGATCAAATAAGAATGAAAAGAGACATCATCTAGGTTCAACCCCTACCCAAACCATGTATTCCATCTACATAACATCACCAACAAAGGGTTATATAGTCTTTGTTTGAAGACCTTCCATGATGGGGACTTTACTATGCCCTGAAGCATTTCCTTCTATCTTTGGACAGCAAAAATTGCTAGGAAGTCTTTCTTCCAAGCTGAAATCAGTTCCCCTGTAACTTCTGCTAGTTAAACCTTTTTTGTTCTCTAAAATCAAGAGGACAACCCTCAAAATATTTGAGTATCCTTATGTCATATGTTTCTTTTTTTCTTTTTATCAAAAGATTTCTATTCTTTTTGACCAGAAGTAAGAAAAAAAACAAATATGAGACTTGTTCCCATACATATATAGAATAGTTTCTATTCAACTTAACAAACAATATAAAAATAATTATTAAGAACTTGATATGTGACAGCCTTGTTCTTTTACCACTCTGTTCATACTCTTTCATACATGTTAGTCAGTATTCCTTTGAAAATGTTACAATTAGACCTACCTGGATATATTCCATATGTGGTCTGACTAGAGAGCCTCTATATAGTCAATTTTTATTAATGTAGAAAAACAATGCCTTTAGATGTTTTGATAGCCACAGCACATTTTTGAAATTTATTCAGATTTCAATCCACTAAAATTTCTGGATCTTTAAAAAAATGAACTAATTTCTATCCATGTTTGCTCCATCTTATACTTTGTTGGTGTTGTTGTTTTTTTATTAACTCAAGGAAAATTCTTTACTTATCGTTATAGGATTTCATCTTTAGTTGCCTAATTCCATCGTCTCAATTTCTTTTTTTTTGGATATTGATTCTCTTATACAGTGCGTTAATTGTTTCTTTCTTCTTTGTGACATTCAGAAATTTGATAAATATCTCATCTGTGCCTTGAATCTAAATCACAAATTAATTTTTATAACAGAATGGGGCTATAGACAAAACACTGTAATACTCTACTGGAGACTCCTATTTATATTGACAGAAATTCATTAATGAACCTTTTTCTGGGTCAGGTCATTAACTAGTTCCAGTATAATACAACTATAATCTCATACATTTTATTTTGCCCAGAAGGATATTGTGGAGCACTTTGTCAAATTTCTGGATGAAATATAGATTATACTGTTTCTGTAATTTTGATCCTTATCTATTAATCTACCACCATTGTTAAAAAAAAGGAAAGAAAAAATAAAAAGAAACAGTTAGCCTACTGTAACTTGTTCACAATGAACTCATGATGATTCGTAGTGCTTGCCTCCTCCTTTGCTAAGTGCTCACAAACCATCTTTTAAATATATAAAGCAAATAAGAGTCCATGTGCTCCTTACATATATGCTTTGGGATTTTACTAAGAATAGGCATCAAGGTCATCAATTTATACTTTGAAAGATACAGTTAGTTCCCCTTTTTGAAAATAATAACAAATATGTTTTCTTCAATCTAGCAATGCTTTTCCTATTTTCCATATTTCCTCAAAAATCACTTGAATATAGTTTAACAATAAAACCTACATGTTGTCTAAGCTCCTTGGGATATTGGGATATTTTATGTATAATTCAGGTGACCTGAACTTATTCAAGGCAGTTACAGACCCACTTCATATCTTTCTAGCTACTTTAGGCTTCTATTGCTTATTTTTCTTTTGGTTTTAAGTGTGTATACTTAAATACTTAGTGTGTATACTTAATATTTTTATATTAAATTAAATTAATATTATTTAATTAATTATTATTGATGAAATTCAATCATATTAAATAAGTGTGTATACTTAATCCAAAAATCATTCTTCTTGGTAGAGAAAACAGAAGCAAAATAGGAATCAGATTGTTAGTAGTGTAATGAAACAAGCATTGAGTCAGGATTTAGAGGACTTGAGTTCAAATCTTGACTACCATTCTTGGGTAAATCACTTAAACTTTCTGGGTCTCTGTTTCTTCATTTGTATATTTAGGAAGTTGGATTAGATGACTAAGGTCTCTTGCAGCTCTAAATCTACAATCTTATGATCTTCCTTCTCTCTATCATATGTTAGCATCTTCTTATCTAACAAGGGGTTTTTTTCCCTTCCATGGTACTTCTTACCTCCAACACAGCTAAGCTAGCACAATTTGATGACATATTTATCCCAAGTCTCAACTCACAATGGGTTCTAGCTGTCCTGAAGGTACTCTTTGCCATCTAGGAACATTATGTGTAGTTACAATATTATTTTCCATTGGCTATAAGTTGCAATGTTGTGCTATATTGTAGCTGTTAAGCAATTGGGGGTAATGCCAGAAAGGTTTTTTTCTTTCTTTCTTTTTTTAAGTAAGAAATGTCATTTATGTTATTCAAAAGTGAAATGTAAGCAGTGATAGATTTTATTGAGGCACCATTTGTTATAAAAATTTCAATATAACAACAATAAACAGCTTTTCTGAAGCATGTTAGTTTTTAACATTTTTATCATTTCACACATTCTCCCATTCTCCCCCCTTTTCCATCTCTCCAATATTTGATTCTCAAATTTTCCAGGGAAGAGAGCCATATGGCTGTAATTGCACCTGTGGGGACAATCAGGAGGCACATGAAAAGTCAGCACAATTGGGTCCTTGCCATATTAGCCAACAAAATGGCTCACAGACATTTTCCCCCTTATCCCTGTTCCCTCTAATAGGAATCAACCATAGCATAGTATAGAATTTGGTTAGCAGATGTCTTTCAACAATTAATCCTTTTTCAGGTTTCTTTATTTTGACAGACTTACTGTTTAAAAGTCTCCATACCTCTTCTGTTTTGCATTATTAAAGGATACCTCACAGCCAACAGGGAAAAAAAATGATAAACAACTTAAAAATAATCCAACAAATGAGCAACTAATTTTGTTTCTCAACAAATAACAGCTTTGAATGAGTAACACAACTAAATCTTTGTTTTCTACATGTTTGTCTTAAATGTTAAGCGAATTTATTTTTTTCAATGTTCATCAATAAATTGGGAATAGAATAGTCTACTTCTCAATTCCAGTTACATGTTTATCACCTGATGTGTACATGACTCTGGACATCTACATTAGTCTCTATGAAACCAATTGAACAAGGTATATAAATGCTAAGGTGGTTTAATTCACTGGCAGAGCAAAGCATATTATTAAAAACACTAGTGCTAAAGGCAATCACTTTTCTTTCTATTTCAGTAGTAGATGAAGAATTAAAGATTTTTCTATAATGCTGTTTTAGTCCTTTATAAAGGCAAAAAGTATGATTTGTACCATCCAATCATTTAATTATAAAATATTGAGCATATTGTTTATTTTTTCAAGGGTTTAACCAAGATTTTGGTATATTTAAGCTAACTATAGAACATTTTTTGAATGGAACTTGTCTGGGTTTCTGAATAGAATCTTGGAAAATCAGGAACATGAGGGACAGAGTTTTAAGAGTCAGATTTCAAATAGGGTTTGGTCTCCTTGAAAATGAATTTGATCCAATAAGGTCAATCTAATTCACAATCTTAGGTACTAAGATTGGATTGGAGTAAAACTTGAGTAAAGGAAAGAAATCAAGTAATATCCTTTCTAAGTTTTCCAAGTTAGTAAGTTAATCTTTTGACCAAGATAACCATGGTTTAGCTTTACTCTGAGTTTAAAGGCACTTGTCTTTTCTGACAATACTTAAAAAAGTAATAGTACATGGTTATTTATTAAGGAGTACAACCAAGTATATAGCACTAAGATAAAGCAATATGCAGAATATAGCAAAGAGATGTTTACTGGGTTTAAGGCAGAGCTATCTAATCTGGTCAGTCTTTCAACAAGCATTTTATTAATCCAGGTTTTGTTTTTGAACAAAACCATTAAGTCAGAAAAGGGATTTCTCAGGAAAAAAAGGCTTTAGGAAAAAAAATAGAGAAGACTATATATGCCTCATCCTCAGGAACCACCCCTCCTTTTTTGGCACTTAATAAAACTGACAATTTACTTTGTTGATAAGGGTAATGTGGAGCTGAACAGGGCATGTCCAAAGCTGCCATTCCTGGTTCTGGTTTGCCAAATGTGCTAGGCCATTTCTTGCATTGGTTTGGGGATGATGAGACTCCTTGTTGCTTCTGGTCACTTGTGCCTCAGGGTTAAAGAGCTTGTACTTTGATATGACAGAGCATCCCTCTTTTTGGCCACTGAGCAGGACAAGATGGTGACTCAGTGGGCCTTTAAAAAGGAGCTTGCTTGCTATCTCTGATTGGATTCAATACTAAGGGATGTATTCTGTCATGGGTAGTTGGGTTCCCTTTTCTTATACTCTTCCTCTAGTTACATGCCTGCCCTAGCTCCCTGGGGAAAAAAATTAACATCAAATATGCAAGTTGAGAAACAAGAGTATGCTTCAGCATGAGGTAGACCCATAGTGGACTTGATTTATAAGGGTATAGTTACCAACATAGTATTAAGACTACTAGTAGTAGAAGTAGTAGTAGTAGTAGCAGCAGCAGCAATGATAGCAACAGCCTCAGGAGCAATAGTAGCAATGGTAGTAGCAATACTAGTACTAACAGTGGCAACAGTAGCAGCAGCAGGAGCATTCATATTGAACTTTAGGGTTTATAAAGCACTTACGTATTTAAATCATTCCTTTTTTAATCTTCATACGAATCCTATGAGGTAGGTGCTATTATTTTTCACAATTACAAATGAGGAAAGTGAGGCTAGGAGATTTGAAGTGACCTGCCCAGGTCACACATATAAGTAAATGTCTGAGGCAAGATTGGAACCCAAATCTTCCTTACCCTAACTTCAGTATTCTATCTATTTTGTCCACTAGCTGCCAAACTGAAATGACTGAAGACCTCAAGTATAAGGTCCCTTACAATACCATTACATGCATCCTTATAGCAATGTAGTAAGGCAGGAACAGCAAGGTGGTGCAGTGGATAGAGCGCTGGACCTAGAATCAGGAGGACTTGAGTTCAAAATCCAGCCTCAGATACTTGATACTATCTGTTTGAGTCACTTAACCCTGATTCTCTTGGGGGAACATTATATTAAGGTACTAGTATAATAATAATTATAATATTTATTTCAGGTTGTCAAAAAGTAGAACTCAGCATGGAGAACTAGGAGAGAAGTAAAAGTAAGAGACAAATTTACTGATTGGTTGTTTCATGTCATTTTCTGAAACTATAAATTTCATTTTGGTTTAGGTCAGTGTGTTTTTTAATTTCCTATTTTCATTTTGGTAAAATATAAATAAAATGAAAGTAAGATTAGCTTATTAGTTCAAAAGATATTGGACTGCTTTTCCTTTGTGTTTAACACTGTCTATGTAATGACCCTAGTAGCCTCTCTACCTAACTAAACAAAGAAGTCCCAAAGAGGCTTAAATCCGCTGAGTTACCCTGCAAGAACAGCAGTAATGATCCAAAGCCCCTTTCTTGCTGGTGGGAACTTTGAATGTCAATTAGTTTCTAGTTGCCTACAAAGCTTCACCCTGTCCCCCACTAGCATCAATCCTTATTAGTTGTCCGGTCCGGGCTCTTCACTTCCTGCCCCCAGTGAAATCCTGCTAGATCTAGATAACAACTCAATAAAACACTCACCATACTTTATTGGTTCAAGATGCCCCAAGAAGCCCTATTACCTCTAGACCCTAGGTAGTATACCCAGTTCCACCAAGGGCTCCAGAGAACTTACCTATTTCTGCCATTTTCTTTGACTACCTTTGATGTTGTAAATATATCCCCTTAATAAAAACTAGTTTGCTTTCTTGTCTTGTGTGGGTCATGTTTCCTTTTATTGGACCTTGGTATTTTGAACATTTTAAAGTCTGGATTAAAGAAGCTTGTCTAGGGGAAGGATAAACAGAAGATTAAATGAGATTTCTTTTTGAGAAGTTTACAATTTCATTGGAAAAAAAGGATAATATTGGTCAAATTTTTAAATGATTAAAGGCAATGCATGATTAGGTGGCAAATTAATTGTACAGATAATATTTATGTTGAGGGAATTGGACTAGGTAGCCTTCAAGGTCCCTATCAGCTGCAAATGTACATCCCTATGGTTGGATTTGGGATGACTTTACCTAGGAGGTGGGACATGACCTTGGAGAAGATAGAGGATTTATATGATGAGAGGTCAGAGGAAATGGTTGGAGCAAAACCAGAGAGACAAAAATAAGCAACACATACTTGGCACAGGATATGTGCATACAGTGAGTAAATGAATCATGTTGGAGTAAAGGATGTTGGGATTTAGTAGGAAATAATGTTGTATTGTAGGTGAGGGACAGGAATGAGATACATGAGAGACTTTGAAGGAAGAATCAATAGGGTTTGGTAACATTGGAACTGGGTCACAAAAAAGCAGTAGGAGTACAAGATAATGCCATAGTTTAAACTTGGACAATTAAGAAAATGGTGTCACTATTAGCAGAAACAGGAAAATCATAAGAGACTGATGATGCAGTCTTCATTACTGGATTTTTGTCCATGCCTTACTGACTATATATAGGTTTATATTTCAGGGCTCTGCCCTGGGCTTTCTTCTCTTCTGTTTCTTCACTCTTTCTCTTGACTACTCTTGTATAACTTTGTAATGTAGTAAATGTGGCAAAGCAGCTCCCAAGGGTTCGATAATCTTTTCTATGCAGGCAATTCCCATATCTAAATATCATTCCCCAATTTCTCTCCTAGCTTCGTAATACATTGCCAATTATCCACTAGATATTTTAATTGAATATCTCAAGCATTTCAAATTCAAATTAAAAAAAAAAAAGAAAAACTCAATAGCTCTCACATCCCCAAATCCTCCCTCTTCCTAACTTCACTATTTCTCTTTTTATTAGTATGATTTAGTAGTGTAGTATAGTTTCTGGATAACAGGAGTAAAATAATTTTTGATAAATTAGTAATTTAAAGCTGAAATCTTATTATCTATGAAACAAATGTTTTAGCTGTGCTACAAAGTACTTTTATTTTCAAAGTTTATATTATTTAGGCAAATGTCTCCTTTGTGTTAATTTCAATTAAAAAATTAGAGAGAACTTGCTTTTCTTTGCCATTAAGTTAATAGCAACACAAGTTTATGAGTAAACAATGTTTATTGTGCATTTCAAGTATAATATAATATACTTATAATGTAACTTGTCTCCCAGAATCAAAGATCAGATGAATTTGATTTTCTGTCATAGAGACTTCATCATCATCATCACCATCTCATGCCCCAACAATGTTTTCACCTGGAAATCTGATTTTGGCTCAAATTTAGCTCTTTTCTAATGTTGTTCATCATTCTCTTAAAAGCTAAGAAAACTTGGGGCAGCTAGGTGGCCCAGTGGATAGAGCACCGGCCCTGAAGTCAGGAGGACCTCAGTTCAAATTCGAACTCAGACCAAACACTTGACACTTACCAGCTGTGTGACCCTGGGCAAGTCACTTAACCCCAACTGCCTAAGCAAAACAAAAACAAACCAAAAAAAACCAAAACTAAATTACCAAGTCCTTTAAATTTAATATATTTACTCAGAAGAGCAATAAACATATGATGAGTATATCAGCTATTTTTAGCAAAGAAAGAGTTGTACATTCTACCTCTTGAGTAGTGTTTTCTTATTCCTTAGCTTTAAAATGATTTAGTCTCAGAAAATCATTCAATCAATTAACAAGCATTCATTGTGTCTACTATGCATGAGGCATCATGCTATATGTGGTCCCTGAAAAAGACTGAGGACACCAATAGGGAAGATCTTAATAGCCTGAGTATACTACTTAAAGGGATCCATATGATGTACATATTTTGTATACCATGATGCACTGAATCTCCAATCAATAAAAAGGAAAAAAAATGGAGGAAAATACAAGTTTACCAATCAAAATCTTAAATGTAAATGTATTGAATAATCAAATAAATAATATAAACAAATCAAATAAATAAAAGAAAATGATGGTAGAGATAATAATACAATGCCTAACAATTTGCTGCATACAAGAAAAACTTCTTAAAAATGAAGATGAATAGAGAATGAAAATGAATCTCTGGATCAAAACTCAAATACAAGATGATTCCAAAATTGTAGACATTGCAATGATGCTATCAGATAGTGCAAATCTAAAAGTTCTGGTATCAAGAGCAGTAAATAGTGAAACTACACATAAATAGTGAAAATGGAACAATAGTCATTAAACATGTTTACTTGATGGCAGGGCAATTATGAAGGAAATATTATTTGAATTGCCAAAAAAATAGTAATACAATAATTATAGGAAGCAATTTTAATACTCCTTTCTCATAGCTATATAATCTAAGAACAATCTAAAGAAAAATGGAAATAAAGAACTAAACAGACTGCTGCAGAAGTTAGATTTGGGGAAAAAAATTTTTTTTGCATCTTCCAACTGTAAACATTAAAGAATATGAATAATTTTCAGGATCACATAGTATCTTTACAAAAATAAATCCTGTGCTTGAATACCAGGGAATCAGAACTAAATGTAGAGGCAGAAATTTTAAACAAATCCCATATGATTATAATCTATATTATTTCCCTCACTTTCATTGGAAAAGTAGTAAATTACGCATATAGACTGTTAGTTATGATACCAGACCTTCCAGCCCCTCTATGTGTTGATCAGTTTTACTTATACTGTTTTTGTTTTATAGTTCAGTATAGTAGTTCAGTCATTCAATTATGTCTGACTCTTCATGACCCTATGGACCAACTGTCCATGTGATTTCCTACTAGAGTAATTTGCCATTTTCTTTTCTAGTTTTATGAAATCAAGCATTAAGTGATTTGACCAGGGTCACATAACTAATAAGTGTCTGAGGTTGGATTTGAACTCTGGTCTTTCTGATCTTTCTGACTCCAGACCTAGTGCTCTTATCCACTGCACCACCTAGCTTCCCCAGTTTGGTAAAAAGGAGAGCTAATTTGAATAGAAGTGAGGGATATATTCAGATATGAAAGATGTAAAAACAGAAAACATCAATACAATTTAAAAATAAATTGAATATCAACACCAGCAATTAATCTTGAAGAACAAATATTTCCATTTAAATGAATTTAAATAACATAAATACAAAAATGACGTTTCATTCACTTCCAAGTCCCTATCAGAATTCTATTCATTCATTATTGTTCCCTTTTCCTCTTTTATGATGATCCTATATATTTTGTCTTTTACTTTTTTTCTTGCATTATTTCATGAAGGTTCATAGGGAATTCCTTGTATTTTTCATATTTTTAGTCTTAATTGGAATACATTAATACTTCACATTTATAAGCTACAGTGTATTTAACCATGTTTCTAATTGTAGGGCATTATATATACATACACACACACATATATGTATATATGTATGTGTATATGTATACATATATACACATACGCATATATGTATATATATACATATATGTGTATGTATATATACACGCACACACACATACATGTATGTATGTATGTATATAATCCAGGAAACTTTTAATATAGATACAGATCACTCTAATAAAGATTTTATAGCAATGATAATGTAGTATTTTAATATCAGTGGCCATAAATATTTGACTGCTATTAGTTTTTAATAAAATCTACAGTAAAACAGTTTTCAATAAACATTTATTGGATACCTACTATGTTCAAACTAGTATAATAGGCCTTGTGGGAGATAGAAAGATGAATAAGGAACATTTTTTTTTCTCTCAGGAGTTTCTAATCTAATTGTCAGTTAATAAACACTGATTAACTGCCCACTATGTTCCAAGTATTATGTTAAGCACTTCAGATACCAAGGCAAAAAACAAACCAACAAACAAAAAACAAAAAATGAAAACAAACAAACAAACAAACAACAGAAAACAAAAAAACCTCCCAGCACCCAAAGAGCTCACAATCTAATGGGGCATACAGTAAGTAAACAAATTTGTACTAACAAGCTAAATACAAAATAAATACAAATTATTAAAAGAGGGGAAGGTGCTTGAATTAAGAGTTTAGAAAAGCTTCCTGTGGAAGATGGAAGAAAAATGTACATGAATAGCTATATTACAAAATATAACTGGATAAGATGTATGAGAAGTATGAAATATACAAACAGTGGCTGTTACTCAATATAAGGTGAGATTCTGGTGAACCAAGTTTCATAAACAAGGCTAACAATGCCTGAAATCCCCTTCCCTTCTCCCTTTCTCCCCTCCCCCTGAATTTGTGGCTAGCTGCAAAAGGCAGACAAAATTGCCCTTTCTAAAGAATTTTAAGTTGGGGTGAACTATATACAGCAAGCCTTTCCCTCCACCTTATTTCCCTCCAACTTTTAACAGTTATCAAAGTCTATCTGAGATTTATTGGAAACAATTTTGCTTTAGAGGCAGTACAGGATATAGTATTACTTACTACCTTACTACCTTACTACCTACTTATTACATACTACTACTTACTACCTCTGGGACTCAGAGCAAGTTTTTTTTTTTTTTTCTTAAATCTCACTTTCCTTATCTGTAAAGGATGGGGTTGAACTAAATGGCTTTTAAGGTCTTTCACAACTCTACATCTCCCCTGTTATATAATTCTTATACCAAAATGGCGATGGATTCAGGAAAAACAAAACTAAACAAAATTAAAAAAAAAAAAAACAAAGACACAGCAAGTGTGGGAGAGACACTAGTAAAATGCAATGCTTTGGATTCTGGTTGAATCCTGCCCAGTGTCCTAGGAGGATTCCCAAAACATTTCCCAGTGGAAAGTAGCTTTGTCTATTGAAATCCTTTTCTTCCTTCTAGAACTAGGTCCTAAATGAAGTTTTCCTAGTTAAGCTAGACTACATCCCTTCCAAATCTCTTACTCTTCTCTCTTGAAACTCTCCCACATATTTCCCTCACATTTTAAGCCAAGTTCTAATTACTTGTGAAGATGTTTTATTTCCTTACTAGATGCAAATTATTTGAGGAACTATCATTTTCCATATTTCTTTAATATAGTCAAGCATAAAAGAGTCACTTAAATTGAGTTAGCATCATATGATATTTGAAAGAAAAAAATCATATAATCAAATACACTCATTTTACAGGTTAAAAAAACACAAAAATTGAAGCTCAGAGAAGGGCCATGATTTAACCTAAAAGCATAGATAAGTAACAGAACAGGAATTTAATCCTAGATCATCTAACTCCAAAGCCAATGTACTTTCCTGAAAAAAGAAAAAGAAAAGTTGAATGAGTTGGCTTAGATAACACGGTATTAAAGTCTTTCCAATGATATAGGTCAGTGAACTATACATGCATGCTTTGCTGTTGTTGTTTGT
Organism: Vombatus ursinus; assembly: GCF_900497805.2. Taxonomy (NCBI): domain Eukaryota; kingdom Metazoa; phylum Chordata; class Mammalia; order Diprotodontia; family Vombatidae; genus Vombatus; species Vombatus ursinus. The sequence goes on from NW_020954723.1 coordinate 11,206,867, forward strand.
TTTTGTTTTGTTTTGTTTGTCCTTTGTTTTTGAAGAAAATCAATAGCATCACAAGATGATGTCTTGACTTTTGCATGAATCAAATTTCAGTGAGGCAGAGTTGCAAAAGTTATCAGACTCATTCTCTCTTTTCAGAGTCATCGAAATCCAGTGACAAGACAAAAGTCTAACTGACTGACTGTGGTCTGTAAGGCAGAGGATGACCTTGGCTTCAGTCACATTCATGGAAAAAATTGTGCTCATCTGCCCATTCCATTGGGAGAAGTCTTCACATGCTTGGGGTAGATATCTCCCTAACTCAATGATGGGTTTGAGATCTGTTGGTTACCCTCAATCTGGTTTTGTCCATCTACTGAGAAGGTTTTATTGGAGTGCAGTTACTGATTATGCTATAGCTTCTTGGGGTCACAGGTGAGAACTGAGTGCCAGGTGGACACCAAAGGTGAATGAGCAGCCCTAAAAAGGGCTCAGCAAGCCCTCACACCAGGAGTGCTAATCCTCCTTGTACACCTCATATACCACACATGTACAAGTATTTATGTGTGTGTATGTATATATACATATATGAACATAGTGGGAAGATTTTAAAAATAACATACACTTGGGGGCAGCTAGGTGGCACAATGTATAGAGCACTGACCCTGGAGTCAGAAGGACCTGATTTCAAATCTGTCCTCAGACACATAACATTTACTAACTGTGTGACCCTGGGCAAGTCACTTAACCCCATTGCCTAGCCAAAAAAAACAAACAAACAAAAAAAAAAAACAAAAACAAAAACATACACTTGGCAATATACAATAATAACATTATTACACAGCATATTGATGGAGTAGAAAAGTTAGTGCAAAATCCTGGTTAATTCTTATCGATCTAAGTGGTCAGTTATCTCATTGCCTCTTTCCTATTCTTTGAGGAAGATGAGAGAGTGAATTAAATGATCTTGATTGGCAGTTTAATCCTTATTGTTTTTCAAGCCTGTGGGACAAAGATAAAACTCCCCCATATCCTGGCTTGGAAAAAAAAAAAGAGCCAAAGTGCTTACATTCTGCATTACCAAATTGCTTTTTTAATTTAGGGGCAAGAGCTATATCCATATCTAGGTTCATACTGTTCCCAAAAACAAATAACCTAAGTTAATTTCAGTGTTGCTTAGTTACTAATTGAATGTTTTATTTTAATATTGGAGATGACAAAAATGAGAGTTTCTAGAACTTTCTGGGTGATTAAATATCTGGTAACACAGCTTTTGCTATGTATAAGATATGCTTGTGAAATATAAGTTGAGAGCATCTTGTTTTGTTTATTAAATTAAGAGTGTTGGAAATTGTGTTCCAAAAAAAATAATAAATGTTAAGCTGTGACAATTAATTCTTTTGTATGTTACCACTTCAGATGTTCCATTTCTGTGTTTAGTGCTTGTATCTAGTTGCATTGAATGTAAGGCTTTCATGGTAGTGGCAGGCAACGGAGTGGAGTCAAGTGATTTGGGTGACTCTCTTGATTGTTAAATTCAAATGTTCATTACTACGAAATATGAAGCCAGCAACCTTTTCTAGTCACAAGTAAAATGGCCCTCTGGCTGAAAACAACAACAACAAAAAACTCTATTTGTTTATAGGCTAGATTAAATGAATGTGTTCTTTGTAATTTGTTGGATTCTTCTCAAATCTGGCTTATGGAAGAGATAGATTGCCAAAAAATGATGTTTTTATCACGAGAAAATGGTCATAAATCAGGGAAGAGGAAAGAAGCGCTAGGAACAAGAGTATCTCAGCTTACCAAACTCACTGAAATGGTGACATTGAGTAGAAGGAAGGAGTTTTTTTTCTTGATTTATGTATCTTTGCAAAAGGTGTCATTCCAGACAAGAAAATAGCATGACCCCTATAGAATAAGAAAATCCTATATGTACAATTGAAATAGCAATAAAAATTAAAATTCAAAATTCCAGACATGGCTACAGATTTGAGCAATTTGCTTCCTAAAGATTGCTCTACTTAATGTCCTTAGGATGCTGGTATAGGAAATGTAGTTTGTTTATTTGCCATTTTCAGGCTTCAGTGTAATAATATTCTTTGGAATATTTCCTGACTATGTTTTGATTCAGCCAAGAGTCTTGATTAAAAAAAATCTACATTTTCTGATATATTTTGAGGAATGGGGTAATAATTTTTGATATTAACACTAATGTTGCATTTCAAAGCAACCACTCTAAGATGTCATGTTCCAATATACATGTAGACACTGAAATGACTTGGCTAATTCAAATGTATATTAGAATATTTTGGTATAGTAGAATACTTTAAAAATACATAATTAATTCATTTAAATGAACTTTAAATACCTATTTTGTGGTACTTTGTAGAAGGAGACTTCTGGGAATACAAAGAAAATAAAAACTGACTCTGCCCTCAATATGCTTAAATTATTTTAAGAGTGAGGGGTACACATAAGATACATATAAGAAATGCCAGTTTTAAAAGAACTTTCTGATAGATTGTCTAGTAATCAGGTAAGGAGATAGCATGTGCAAAATCAGGAGTTGAGAGATGAAATTCAGAGAATAGCTAATAGATTATTTTGGTTGAAAGACAGAGAAGAGGAATAATGTGAAATATGTTGGGAATGGAGGTGGAAGACAGACTGTTGTTGTTCAGTTGCTTCAGTAGTATATGACTCTTTGTGAGCCCAGTTGGGGTTTTCTTGGCAAAGATAATGGTTTCCTTCTTCAGCTCATTTTACAGATGAGGAACTGAGGCAAACAGGGTTAAGTTACTTACCCAGAATCACACAGCTAGTAAGTGTCTGAGGTCAGATTTAAACTCGGGAAGATGAGATTTCTCAACTTCAGGCCTTGTGCTCTACTGCTGTACTCCTACAGACTATAGAAAAATTTAAATACCAAGCTGAAGAATTTTAAAATTTGTTCTAAAAGAAAGATGTCATGGAAAATATTTGAGCAGAGGAGTATTTATAGCTGAAATACTTCAGTAGAAAAAATCACCCTCCATCATAATGCATTTATAAATATATCAGATCATTTACAAATATATCACGTTGCACAGTAGCTCTCTAGACATGTGAGGGACAATCATATTGTTAGATAATGTTTATATGTGATTATTGATTGAAATGATTGATAAAATCAAAGAACTGCTCAATCACTTCTCAATTCAGTCAAAATGGTCAAAGCAGTTACATGCATAAAACTATACTTAAAAGGAGATCAAGAAAACAAGATTCAAGTTATTGGTAATTTGATAATATTCTGAGGAGAAATATACTTGTTAACACCCAGAGTGTTTCTTTTCTTTTCTTTTTTTTCTACTTAACCCTTTTTCTTCTGGTTTTCTTATAGCTATTCAAGATTAAAATTATTACTTCACATTCATTGATGAAGTTTGGATAAAGGAACAGGGACTTTCCTATTTGTACCTCTTCTATCCAGAGTTACTAGTGCCTTTTTATGGCTTATCATAGTATAAAGACAAATTAGATCCTAAGTGCTAGTTACTACAGAGGTGAGGTATAATTGCTGTAGACAGAGTGAATTAAACAGGATGACATAAATTTTTCCCTTGCTTATGAAAGACTGAGACTGAGGAGGGGAGATGACCTTTGGGAAGTGGGATGGTGGTGGTGGTGGTAGTGGTATACTTTTTCATCCTTGCAAGATAGGAAAGAGGTGAAAGGAATTCACTTGTTTTAGCTGAGCTAATAGTAAAGTTTGTAAGACTTCCACTGAGAAGGGAGAGTCTATAAATCATAAACTTCTGGAGCACTTCTTTTGAGTAGTTGTGAGGCAGATTAACAATAAGACTGCTGACTGGCTCTGAGGTGTGTTGGCTCTAGTAATCTTATCCTAAAAGGGTGATGACATTTCCCTGAAAAAGAAGAGCCAAGATTTTTAGCAGTGCACTGGAAAAAAAAAATAGAGAAAGTAGCTTAGAGGCAGAGAGCAGCAAGAAAAGGTGGTACAACAATGATTATGGAATAGTATTGGCAAGAGAGCTCTGGGATCATGTTAAGGAATTGCAGCAGTTAGATCTGACAACAGCTGAGAAGAATGATTGGAATTCCAGGAGCATAGATATTCTCTGATGTGATGCAAGGCAGATGGAAAGAAGTCCTTCCTTGGCTCTAAACATTAATTTCCTGGGAATTGGTAACCTTTCTCTCCCTTCCCCCACTATGTGTCTGTAATGTTGTCCATTTATGTATGGGAATTGATAGTGATCCTTTAGAATGGATGCCCATTTTATTTTCCTTCCTATTCTGTTACAGTTAAATAGTTTGCTACTTACTGTATGGCCCCTGCCCAGTTTATTGGTAGCACAGAGATTGGATTGGAACTTAAGCTCTATTTTCACTATCCACTGAATTGAAGTAATCTATGATCACCAGAGGCAAGTGAGATATCTGCTGTACTCTTAGAGTTTTAGAATTTTTGACTGAATATTGATGTGCATTCAAAATATCAACTTTAAAAGCAATATCTAAATAAATCTATGTTTTCATGTTTCCTTTCTATGAAAAATTTAAAACATTTAGGAATATAAATGTTAATTTTCAAAGGTAATCATTAGTAATGTATTCTGGAAACCATTTATAGGTTATAAGTATTGATGAATTAGCACTTTAGTAAAGATCTCAGTTTTAAAATAGCATGAGATACTGCTGTAGGGATCATTTTGAATAATTTCAAATCAAAGAAATATGTTCAAATTGCTCCTCACTATAGTGTTATTTTATTTTATAATTTATCTACCAAGCCCCCCATAAAACTCTTATATAGATTTTCCATGGTAAGATGAATGGGACACTAGCCCCTAAAAGGACAGAACAGTAAAGTGTAATCTCTAGTATATTCTATTAAGATACAAAAGCTTCTAATTATGGTTCTAGTGACAAACAGTATCTGCTCCTCAAGGACGAACTTATCTAGATTTAAAGAGAGCATCACCGAGAAGTTGCTAAATGATGAATTATTTGGCCATGGCAACTCATATTACAGATAAAAATATAAAATGGCCCTCAATTCTATGTGGCATTCACCCTAGATCAAAGAGTCTCAGAGGTGAAAAGGTTTTCCAAGGTCATCTGGTGTCCAATCCATATTTTTATAGTAGTCTCCTTTAATGTTTTCCCAACAAATGGTCACTCAGCTTACATCAAAACCTCCAGTGAGAAGGTACCTACTACCTCCTAAGGCAACCTGTTCCACTCTGAGATAGTTCTAATTTTTAAAGATTTAAATCAAGCCAAAAATCTAGACTGGAAGGAGGGGCAGGAAAGGTGGCAGAAGAAGGTAAAAGTAAAAAGAAAAAAAAAGTTTGTGCTTTCTGCCAAGATGACAGCTTGAATGGAAGAAAAATTCCCCAGCTCCCATATTCAAACTCCAGAAAAACCCTGAGGTGTATACCAGACTGAATAATGATCAAGGATATCAGTAAGAAATTCTAATAGGTAACTTCTGCCCCAGAACTGGAAAAAAAATCTGGCTGAAGTCCAAGGCTAACAGAAAAGGGGTTATCCCAAGTGAGTGTCAACATAGTCAGACATGGTTCTGTGTCCAGAGGCAGCAGGAGCAGAGAGCTACCTTGAGAAAACCCCAGGTTTGTCAGAAAGCCTCAGGGTGAGGATTTTGGAAGCCCTGGAGAACAACAACAGCCAGCAGCAATCATAGTAACAAATTCAGTGCCACATACTGTCATAGCAGCATGAAGATCAGGACAGTTCATACCCAGCAGTTCTGAGATCCCCAACATGGCCATAAGATGACAAATAGGACCCTGAAGAGCCAACACTAAACTGCAAAATTGAATGATAGTCCACATGTTCTCTTTAGAGATGCAAATGAAGAAGTCCATAGATTTGGATAATGAGGAATAGAAAAAATAAAAAACTACAAAAAAAATTGTAGCATATTAAATGAACATCTGTTGCAGAATATTGTCCTTCAAATAGTCCTTCAAACTAAATCAATACTTGATCCTCTCTGCTTTCAGTGGGAAAGTGCGCATGGAGGACAGTGAAAAATATGTTGGAAAATATATTTTGGGATAAAAAATGGAATATAACATTAGAAATAGTAGAAAAATAATCTATGTCTTTAGTCATTTAACAGACACAGAGAATAACAAGTATAGAAATTAATTAATTAATCAACAATCATTTATTAATTGCTTTCTATGTGTCTTGTTTGGTCTTGCCCTCTAATGTTGCTGCTGCTAAAGATAGAATAGCTAATATTAGGATCAACTCTCTGCCTCAAACCCTGGCTTCCATTTTTGTCTCTCAGTGATTTTTTCTGGGGTCTGTTTTCCACCCATTTTTTTATCATTTTCTTCTTGCACAATTGGAATTGGTTATATCACTTGTTGTTTCCTTAGTAGACCCTATTGAGATATTACAGATGCTATGTGTTTCAGGTTTCCTGTACAGTAACAACCCCAGGTAATGAGTTGGCCTTGTCCTTTACTATAGATCTCAGTTCTCAGAGGAATGAACCACAAGGCACTAAGTCCCTGACCAGTGACCAATAAAGGATGGTTTTCTTCCCTGTCTCTGTTCTTATCGGTTAGGGCTAGCTGGCTTCAAGTCCCCATTATTGAAGCTTCTCCTGACTTTGTTGACATCTTTACACTTTCTCCCTATTTTGACTCCCCATCCCCCCCATTCAGAATACTGCCTGGCTACAAGTTCATTTGTTGAAGCATATGCTGGCTTCTCTGTCATTTCTCTTTTCTCCACCTCCACTGATTTTCTTCTGAACCTGAGCTTATTCTTGTTTCCTGGCCTGGATCTTTTCCATGCTTCTGTCAAAAATGTACATTTACCTGAGATCTTGTTGGGTTTTGGTAGTGCTTCTCTCCCCCACCTCCACTGAATTTTCACACCTACCTAAGCTCAATCTGGTTTCCCTTGTGCAATTCCTTTACCAGGATATGCAGTGTGTGTGTGTGTGTGTGTGTGTGTGTGTGTGTGTGTGTAGATTTGCACTGGATGAATATATTTATTTCTATTACCTTTTTTTGGTTTATTTTTTATTTTTTAATTTTTGGTCTTTCTGTGGTCCTTTTCAGATATTTTTGAGGTTTATGTGTGAGAGAGATGGTCTCTTCTCTGAGTGGCCATCTTACCTGGAAGGGAACTTTGAAATTCTTAAGACACCTTATAAATGTGAGTTATTTATTTATTTTAGACCCAAAAAAGGGCCAAATGTTGAGAAACAGTTTTGAGACTATATCTATATGAACTATGTCTATATAAACATTAATATAACTTTTGGTATTTGAAAGTGAGATCTTTGTGTTGTGACTAACATATACATTCATATTACTAAAAGAAATGATTCCCATAAATCTTGAAATTTTCACTGTAAATGAAACAAAGAATAATTCCAGGTGAATGGAAAGATGGTTTATAGATCCTCCTTAAAGTGGTAAATAAAAAAGGTTATTGGAGTTCATTTACTTGTACTTCTATTATTTCATGGAACACTTGGTTATCTTATTTTGAAGTGCTCTTGAAAAGCACTTGCAAAAAAAACCTTACCATGAAGATAATTTCAGCTTATGGAGCAACATCTGTTGCTGAGGATGAAGAAGTTGAGAAATTTTATGGAATCCTTTATAAATACATTCAAATTAAATGAGCATATCTTTAAATACTCAGTGGTTTCAGTGTGAAGGTGCACATAGGGAAAAATAGTTTAAAAAAGTTGGAAAATGTGTTTTAAGAGTAATAAATGGGATAGGTGAGAGGCTTATAAACTATTCAAAACCTTAAACATAGATACCTTTATCATATATACTACTTTATTCAAGAAGAGAGCCTTTAGTTGCTAGACTTATTGAGTTTCAGGTACCATTACAGAAAGTCAAATTCATTTTGTTTCAATAGAGAATGACTGGTTGCTAATGTGAAAGCCATTTCTGGAAAGCTGAATAATATTGTAATCCCATTGAGTTATTAGAGCAAAAAATAAAATCAATACCAAACATAGAAAAATAAGACTAGCATGAAAATATAGCTTGTAATTTAGTCAGTTCCAACTTGACCTATTTAAACAAGCTGAGGATACTGAAAATAGGTGGGGTCACATAGGCTTGAAGGCAGGAAAGCCAAAGTTTAAGTCTGCCTCTGAAACATACTGGATATATGATGCTGGGCAAGTCACTTAATTGCTCAGTATTCTGGACAATTCTAAGACTAAAAGTTTCAGGAAAGTGTGAACCTCATTGTTAGAAGAAAATTCCTCATTTGAGATCCTTCCACCAGTGAAATCACAGGTTCAGCCCCTATCTCCACCCCTTCTGGTGCTAAAAACTGGAAAATGGATAGATGAACAGATATTTGTACAGATTATCACAGTTTTAAAAGATGCTTAAACTGATACAAGAAAAAAATTGTGAAACAGAGGAGACCAAAAGAGCATAGAAAATTTCTCATTTGGGAAATATTAGATTTTCTTATTACCAGATGATAAGGATCTGGTGGGAGGAAGCAAGAGCAGATTAGACTATCAAGTTGATTTAAAGGCTGAGAAGGATTGTGTGTGTGTGTGTGTGTGTGTGTGTGTGTGTGAGAGAGAGAGAGAGAGAGAGAGATTATAAACAGTAAGATCTCAAGGAAAGAGCAAATTCACAGTAATTTGCTGAGTTACTCAAATTAGCAAGATTATTCTCAGAGTACATAAGAATTAGAATAGAAAGAAAACAACAAACAAATTTGCAAAAATGGGGAGAGGAAAAAAAATGAGAATAGCTAGACTAGACCAAATGTGCACCGAGAAAAAGTGCACTGAAAGCAGCATAGTTTTGATAAGGTAAAAGGGTTGTTCTCAAGATATCTGACAGACAAGTGGACAGCAAATTTTAAGAAAGAATCATGAATTATATTATTATTTCACCCTATCCAGGGAAACTCTCCATGATTTATATAAAGATTTGGGTCCCTAAAAGGAAGCTGACCTCTACTCTCAAATATCTGGAGAAAACTAGGAAATTTCTAACAGTGAAACTCATGAGCCCCCACCACATTTCCATGGATTTTCAACCAGATTTAATTAGCATTAAAAAAAAGAACATTTACTAAGCTGATATAGTAAGGACAGTTGTTCCAAATTGGGAGGGGGGTACACTTGTACAATGAGGTACTTGAAAAGAATATGCTAAGTCTAAATGCTGGCAATGTGTGTATGACAAAGGGGTAATGTACAGTTTCTGGTTACTGTAAGTTGTTTTCTTACTTCACAGATATCCCTTAACTCTATTTCTCTACTGGGATTCAAATATTGATTTCCTTATGGAATCCTGATGATGAATGTTATGAGGCTCAAATGAGAAAATGAATATTTTTTCTAATTTTAAAGCACAATATAAATGTCTATCATCATCATCATCATCATCATCATCATCTCATCATCATCAACAACAATAACAACGACAACCTAAAATCATCAGAACTCCAATCGGTGATGACTTCTGAGTCTTCCATTGATGAACTCAAGTAATGTTTATAGGGGAACACAGGGGTATGCTAGTAAATATTTAATAACTGGACCCTTGAGGGGGGAGGGAAGTATAAAACTTTTAAGTTTATTCTGTTTTATCAACACTTTCTTAAGACTAAAAAATTAACAAAACAATAAATCAAGTTCTGATTGGTAGTAAATGCCAATTTCTGAGGTATAAATGTTTACACTGAAAGTTTAACAATGGCTTTTCCCAGGGCTGTGTGAGTTGGTTGAGCATGCCCTTTGTCCTGAAGCTATGTGTTCTTGATATATATCCAGTTTGTCTTTAATTAGTTTCTTAGATTCCATAGAGATGCTACCATCAGTCATTACTGCTGTGGGGACTTAGCTACCAGCTCCAGTGGACATTACTACCAACCTTGATGGCAGCTCTGGGTTTTTCAAACCTTTCAAACTTCATAAGGTTATAACCCGGTCAATTCCATCACTGAATACTCAGGAAATCATCTTTTTGATTATCATGCTTTTCTCTATCCCTTGTTGGATTCATTGTCTCCTAATGACCTAGTCTCTTTGGTAACTAATAAAGTCAATGGTATCAATGGTAAAGGAGGAGAAGAGAGAGAAACATTTTATTTTCCTCTCAAAAACAATCTTTTTTCATGGGTCTGGAATCCTCAGCTCCAACATTTGGATTCCCCTTTCATTCAGCTGAATGACCCCAAACTAACTTTGTGTCTATGTGTAGCCCAAAGGTATGATTTGCTCTTCCTCATTCAATCATAAAATATTTCTTGTGTGGCATCATCTATCTTTATCCAGTGACCCAAAGTCCCTATGATCCTTTCAAGTTGTTTGAGAACTTATTCATATCTCTTTTATTTTTTATTGATTGATTGATTCAGTCCAGATGGCTGGGTCTTCTGTGATTAATTGGAGTGGGTGTGGATTCCACACTCACACAGTATAATTATTTTTTAAAAAGATGCTCAATAAAATAACAATAACTACCAACCCATATGCTTACATTACCATCCTTACAAAATATAAGAATAATTTATGCATATATTGAAGACATCCTTGATAAAATATTGAAAAAGAACAGGAAGACTTTTGCAAACAATATTTTACAAAAGATGACATCTTCACAGGAAAATATTTGACTGAAAATTGTAGAAATTATGAGCTCCCTGTGTTTATTGCTTGTTGATTGTGATAAAGCATTGGATTGGTACAGCAAAATACCAATATAAAGTTGCTCTTCCAAAAAGATGTACCCCATCTATATTTCAAAAATTATATAAGATTCTTTGAAAGATGTAAAGGAGATAATTTTATTCAATACTCCAATTAGTAAAATGAACTAGAGCATAAAAAAATGTAAACTATATGATCGCCAATGATGTTTGCTACTCTCACAAAAGATGTAGAGTAAACAGGCCAATTCAAAGAGGACTTCTTTGTAGATGATGAGATCTTCCAGGTGCTTCTGTTTGTGAATAAAGTTGTCCTGATTGAATCAAGCACTGGAACACTAAAGAGTCTCCTAAATGAGATGCATAATGCTCTAGGTCTACCTGATTGTCTACCCAAAAACATTGTGTAGTTTTTGTTTGTTTGTTTGTTTGTTTTAATGGCTCCCAGTGTCTCCCTGAACCAAATGCCTATCTTTTTTACAATAATATTCTTCCTGTGATGCTCTATGGTGGAGAGTAATGGAATACCATAGGTTCTATAGAATCAAAGTTTCAAGCTGCCCAAAGCATAATGGTGAGGTTTCATGGTATCATTGCATAGATTATACCATATTATCAAGCATAAGTTTTTCAGGGCACATGCACTGGGCATGTCAATCATTCAATAAACATTTATTAAGTGTCTACTATGTATCAGGTTCTATATTAAGCTCTGGGGATTTCAAGAAAGTCAAAAGACAGTCCTCACTCTCAAGGTGCTCACAGTCTAACAAAGCAGATGATTTGTAAATAATTACATACAATCTATACAAAATAGAGGTGTAGATAGATAGATAGATAGATAGATAGATAAATAGGTAGATAGATAGATAGTTATAGATATAGATATAGATATTGATATTGATATACTTGGAGATAACCAACAGAGGAAAAATGCTAGAATTAAGGGGGTGGGAGCTAAGAAAAAATGTTCTATAGAAGGTGATATATTAAATGGAACTTGAAGGGAGCCAAGGAAGTAAGTAACAAGAAAGAGCATGTATAGTGGATAGAGTGATAGAACTGGAATTAGGAAGCTGTTATTCAATCATTTCAGTTTTGTCTGACTCTTCTTTGAACCCATTTGGAGTTTTCTTGGCAAAGATGCTGGAGTGGTTTGTCATGTCCTTCTCCAGCTCATTTTATAGATGAGGAACTGATACAAACAAGGTTAAGTGACTTGCTCAGGATCACACATCTAGAAAGTGTCTTAGGTCAGATTTGAACTCAGGTCCTCCTGACTTCAGGTCCAGCACTCTATCCACTGCACTACCACCTACCTGTCCATATATAAACTAGCTGATTTTGTATACACACACACACATATATATATACACACACATACATATATACATATACAATGTCCATGTATATATGTACATACACATGTACATATACATAGTGTATATGTATATGTGTGTGTGTGTATATACATATATATATGTGTGTGTGTGTGTATATATATATATATATATATATATATATATATACATGCACATACATATAAATATACAATTTCAACTCAGGAAGGTGAGTCTACCTGACACTAGATCTGGCACTCTGTTCACTGCACCACCTAGCTGTCCTGGAATTAAAAAAAACCTGAGTTCAAATCTGATATTAGACACTTTCTAGGTGTGTAACTCTGGGTAAGTCACTTAACCTCTTTGTTAATCAGTTTCCTCATCTGTAATATGGAAATTATAATAGCACCTACCTTCCAGGGTTGTTGTGAGGACAAAATAAGATAATATTTGTAAAGTACTTAGCAAAATTTAAAATACTATATAGAAACTAGTTATTATAATAAGATTCTGTAATTATGACCAAAATACTAACTACTTATTAAAATAATTTTAAATAATAATATTACTCTTATAAGAAACAAATGAGAAATGCTACAAATTTCCCAAAGCAGAAAGTACATCTAAGTTCTACATACCAGTATTCATAGCATCAGAGCTGATGAAAAAGTCACTCAGCTATTTGAGAAATATTGCATCAGCAAATAATACCCCTTCTTTGCTGTTGCTTTATCTGCTGAGAAAGACACAAAAGTTGTGCTTTAATGTATCATTAACCTGTTGATTAAAGTAGTTAGAACATTGGATTGGAAGCTGGTGACCTAGACTTGAATCTTGGCTACTCTACTCACTTCCTGGGCAAGTCAGACAAGTCAGTCAAAATTTATGATTAAATTTCCTCATCTGCAGAATGGGAAAATGGGAGGTAATGCTATTGTTTAGATCAAGGATTTTTAAACTAGGGTCCACAGAACCTTCCCCCGACAAGAGAGGTTTTTAGATATATTCAGAGAGTCTACAAAACTGGGGGGGGGGGTTTATATATATATATATATATATATATATATATATTTCAATATAACTTTGAATTTCCTTTGAAATCTGATGAGTTTTATTTTATGCATTTGGAAACATTATTCTGGAAAGTGATCCATAGGCTTGACAAGACTGCCAGAGCAGTCAATGACAGAAAGAAAAGTTTAAGAATCTTGGGCTTAGGGAATCTCTAGGGCCCTTTCAAGCTAGAAATTCTCTTACCCTAGCAGCTTGAATCTTAAAATTCAAAATAAAAACTATCACAAAGAGATAGGAATAGGAGCCAGACCTATGATTTCCTTGATATAGGGAACTTGTAGTGAGGAAACTTCCCCTACTGATACTAATTGGCACCTTTTATGCAATTTATATGCAATTAGGGCACTGAGAAATTAAGAGATTTGCTCAATGTCACATAGCCAATATGCACCACAGTTGGGATTTAAACCAAGGTCTTTCTGTCTGAAAGACCATGTCTCTCTCTTTCCACTAAACTTCAGTCTCTTATATCTATCACAAAATAAATTGAAGTTGAAAAGGAATAGATTCTGTATAGGAAAAGCTCAAATATTATAATAGGTTGCTAGAGGTAGAAAGACCTCTAGAGAACATCTAATCCAATAACTTTATTGTATAAATAAAAAAAAAGAGAATTAGCTGAGATTTGGAAAGTTAAAGTAATTAATCCTAGGTTTCATATTTAGTTAGTTTTAGAGCTGTAACCTGAATGCAGTAACTGTGTATGTGTATATATCTGTGTGTGTTTATGTGTGTGTGTCTCTGTGTGTGTGTGTGTGTGTATGCTGCATTGGGAGAGGGAAGCATTATTTTGGTGAAGTTCAGACTAGTTGCTTAATTTTTGTACAAACCACATTCACATTGTAATTGCATATTTTCAGATTGTCTATTAAAATTTTTATTCAAGCATTTTTATATTATCCTGATTTAGACCAATTTCTCCACAGGGGCTTAGTTCCTTGGCTAAATTCCCAATTGAACATACTCTGGCTGAATAGAGAAATGTTTCTTGCACTTAGAGGAGGTATGGAATCCTTCACTGCCCTTTAATTGTGGAGTTAGAGTCTGAAGAGACATTTGACATGTCTACTTAAAGATGGTTACGAAAGATGTAGGAGCATTTGAATCTCTATTGACATTTGGCGATTTTTTTTTAGAGTAAAATACAATTACTGGGTCTAGTTTTTTTTTATGGTAATTTTAATTTTTTTTTGTTTTGTTTTCAACATTTACTTCCACAAGATTTTGAGCTCCAAATTTTCATCCCATCTTGTCCCTCTCCCCACCCCAAGATGGCATGCATTCTGAATACACCTTTCCCTGGTCTGCCTTCCCTTCTATCTCTCCTCCCCTTCTCTTATTCCCTTCCCCTTCAATTTTCCTGTAGGGCAGGATGGATTTCTGTACCCCATTTCCTGTATTTCTTATTTCCCAGATGCATATGAAAAACTTTTTTTTAAACATGTGTTTTTAAAACTTTGGGTTTCAAATTTTCTCCCTTCCTCCTTTCCCACCCACCCTCATTGATAAGCCAAGTAACTAAATATAGGTTATACATGTGGAGTTATGCAAAACACTTCCATAGCAGACATGCTGTGAAAAACTAACTCTATTTCCCTTAATCCTATCCTACCCCCCCATATATTCTATTCTTTCTTTTGACCCTGTCCCTCCTCAGAAGTACTTGCTTCTGATTACCCCTTTTCCCAATCTGACCTCCTCTCTATCATTCCCCTACTCACTTGTCCCCTCCCCCCCCCATTTTTCTGTAGGGTAAGACAGATTTCCATACCCAATTGAGTGTGTATGTTATTCCCTCCTTAAGTCAAATTCTATGAGAATAAGATTCACTCATTCCCTCTCACCTTCCCCCATTTCCCCTCCACTGTAAGAGCCTTTTCTTTTCTATTTTTTTGTGAGATAATTTACCCCATTCTACCTCTCCCTTTCTCCTTCTCCTAGTATAATCCTCTCTCACTCCTTAATTTCATTCTCCAGATATGATCCCTTCATCTTCAATTCATCCTGTACCCTCTATCTATCTATCTATCTATCTATCTATCTATCTATCTATCTATCTATCTATCTAAACATACATATAATTTTTTCCCTCCAACTACCCTAACACTGACAAACGTCTCATGAGTTACAAATATCATCTTTCCATGCAGGAATGTAAACAGTTCAACCATAATAAATCTCTTATGATTTCTCTTTCCTGTTTACCTCTTCCTGTTCTACTTGAGTCTTGTATTTGAAAGTCAAATTTTCTATTCAGCTCTGGTCTTTTCATCAAGAATGCTTGAAAGTCCTCTATTTCACTGAATGACCATTTTTTCCCGTGAAGGATTATACTCAGTTTTGCTGGGTAGGTGATTCTTGGTTGTAATCCTATCTCCTTTGCCCTCCGGAATATTATATTCCATGCCCTGCAGTCCCTTAATGTAGAAGCAGCTAAATCTTGTGTTATCCTGGTTGTGTTTCTGCAATACTTGAATTGTTTCTTTCTGGCTGCTTGTAATATTTTCTCCTTGACCTGGGAACTTGGGTATTTAGCTACAATATTCCTAGGAGTTTTCCTTTGGGGATCTCTTTCAGGAGGAGATTGGTGAATTCTTTCAATTTTTATTTTGCCCTCTGGTTCTAAAATATCAGGGCAGTTTTCCTGGATAATTTCTTGAACGATGATGTCTAGGCTCTTTTTTTGATCATGGCTTTCAAATAGTTCAGTAATTTTAAAGTTCTCTCTCCTGGATCTATTTTCCAGGTCAGTTGTTTTTCCAATGAGATATTTCACATTGTTTTCTAATTTTTCATTCTTTTGGATTTGTTTTACAGTGTCTTGATTTCTCATTAAGTCGCTAGCTTCCAATTGCTCTATTCTAGTTTTTAAGGAATTATTTTCTTCAGTAATATTTTGGACTTCCTTTTCCATTTGGCCAATTTTGCTTTGTAGATCGTTCTTCTCCTCATTGGCTTTTTGGACCTCTTTTGCCATTTGGGTTAGGTTATTTTTTAAGGTGTTATTTTCTTCAGTATTTTTTGGGTCTCCTTTAGCAAGCTGTTGATTTGTTTTTCATGATTTTCTTACAAAACTCTCAGTTTTTCCTCTACTTCTCTTACTTGCTTCTCAAAATCCCTTTTGAGCTCTTCTAAGGCCTGGGACTGATTCATGTTCTTCTTGGAGGCTTTGGATGCAGGAGCTTTGGCTTTGTTGTCTTCTTCTGGTTGTATGTTTTGATTTTCTTTGTCTCCAAAGTAAGATAATATGGTCTGAATCTTTTTGTGATGCTTGCTCATGATCCTGGCCAATTTCTTGAGTTTTAAACTCTTTGTTATGGTAAAAGTCTACTTCTAATGTGGAGAATGTACTGTTCCAAGCTTCAGGGGTTTATACAGCTGTTTTCAGAGATACTTCTAGGGACCTGAAAATTTTCAGTTCTTCCAAGGTGCTATGATAAGGGGTGAGGTGTTTTCTCTCCACCGCCACAACAAGCTTCACCACACCAGAATTCCTCCTTGCCCCAGGACTGCCCCTCAGAACTGTGACCCAGATCCAAGTACAGGTAAAGCAAGAGATTCCTGCCTCAGCACAGGCAAAGAGATCCCTGAAATCCCCCTCTGATCAGTCACTTGATTCCCCCTCAGTCTGTGGGCTGGAAGCTTAGGAGGGAGCCGTTGCCCTCGGGGTGGCTGAGACCTATCTCCTTCTCTCACCGCAGTCACAGACTTTTCTCACTGACCTTCTAAGTTGTCTTTGAAGTTCATGGGTTGAGAAGTCAGAAAACCACCCCAGCTGCCCGCGATTCAGTCCTTTGAGGCCTGCTCCAGGGTTGCTGTGGCCTGCATGCCCATGCCAAACTGCGCTCCTCTCCCTGCCCCGAGCAATATACCTTTCTGATCAACCATCCAGGCTGTCTTTGACTGGAAATTTGTTTCACTCTGTCTTTTTGTGGATTCTGCTGCTTTAGAATTTGTTTAGAGACATTTTTTTTAGGTATTTGGAGGGGTTTGGGGGAAGAGCTCAAGCAAGTCACTGCTTTCCCTCTGCCATCTTGCCTCCACCTCCAGGTCTAGTTTTTTTTAACTAAAATTATTCAGAAAGGATTACAACAAAATGTAATTTTTTTCTCTTTTAAATTTAAGTAATGAGTTTTGTCACACATTTGGGAAACCTGGCAGATACACACACACAATCACACACACACATCAATGCATCTGTTGATGTCAACCCCTTTCCCCTCCTCCTATTCACTCTATTTTTTTTACTTCAGTAGGAGATTAAGACTTTGAAATATGAACTCTGTTGATTCCCTTTACAACTTTTTATTATCACCTTTTTTCATCCTTCTTTCCTCTAGTAACAGAGAGAGAGAGAGAGAGAGAGAGAAAGCATTCCTACTACTCATTAAGCTAATCCCACTATCAATTGGTGTCTTTGATTACATTTTCTCATCATTCCTCCAGGACTCTTTTCAAATTCTCTCCTTCCTCATTTCTGTAGCTCCATAAAATTGATTGTAAAAGAAGAGTTTATAGTTTCTGAGAAAGACCTGAGATCTGTCTTGAATAAAAGCACATGAGCTTTGGACGATATACATTTGACCCATTATGATGTCTAATAAGAATTATTTTTTCTTAATTGGTTCAAAAAGGGTATAAGCTACATATTCAGTTGGGTATAGACATTGCTCTTACTCTGCAGGAAAGTAGGAGAAGAAAGAATAAGAGAAGAGCAGAGATGATAGAAGGGAGAGTAGACTGGTATAGGTAAAAGACATAAGAAAAACACTTCTGAGGACAAAAGGAAAGACAGTAGGATAAATGGGGAAAAACAATGCAGGGAAATACATAATAATAATAACTGTGAAAAATTTATAGCAAATTTCTCTGATAAAGACCTCATTTCTCAAATATATAGCGAACTGAGTCAAATTTATAAAAAAATAAGAGTCATTACTCAATTGATAAGTGGTCAAAAGATATGAACAGGTAAATTTTAGCAAAATAAAGCTATCTACAATCATATGAAAAAATGTTCTAATTCATTATTGAGTAAAGAAATGCACATTAAAACAACCCTGAGCTACCACCCCACACCTATCAAATTGACTAATGTGACAGAAAAGGAAAAAGATCAATATTGGAGGTGATGTTGGAAAACTGAGACACTGATAAACTGTTGGTGAAGTTGTATACTGATTCAACCATTCTGTAGAACAATGTGAAACTATGATCAAAGGGCCATAAAACCCTTTGAACAAACAATACCACTATTAGGTCTGTATACCAAAAAGATAAAAAAAAGGAAAAGAATCTATATATAGAGAAATATTTAAAACAACTCTTTTAATGGTGGCAATGAATTGGAAATTGAGGGGATGTCCATCAATTGGGGAATGGCTGAACAAGTTGTTTATGATTGTGATTGAGTATTACTTTCTTATATCATAAGAAATGATAAGCACAATGCTCTCAGAAAAACCTGGGAAAACTTACATGAACTGATGCAAAGTGCAATGAGCAGAACCAGGAGAACATTATACACAGTAACAGTGATATAGTACAATGATCAACTATGAATGATAGCTGCTCTCAATGACAGCAATAAAACGATACAAGACAATTCTGAAGGACTTATGAAAAATGCTATCCATCTCTAAAAAAAAAATTGGTAGAATTTGAATGCAGATTTAAGCATACTTTTTCTTTACTTTTTAATTTTTTTCTTTTTTTCTTGTTAAAATTGTTTTTACATGTAATTGGGGAAAGTAAAATTTTAAATTATAAAAAAAAATATTTTTTGACTTTTTTTTCTGGTTGTCCATTAGTTTCCAGTCAGGCAAAGGTTGCCCAAGAGCAGAACTCTGAGACATGGTCCTCATGTTCTACTAACAGTACCATGAAGAAAGTTAAAGTCATGATTTTGGAGTCTTTTCATATCAGAGAGCTTTGAGTGATTTACAAGGAACATTTTTCATTTCAGCCCTAGTCAACTTCCTCTCTGGTTCATATTAGTCATCAGAGGAAACAAGATGACAAGGAGGATAGAATAGTGAAAATCTATCATTATTATTAAGAAATCAAATCCCACTGATGTTGGGTCATCTTTGTTTTCTGGAAAAGCAAGTACCTTATTCATTTAGTAGGTAAAATATGAGTTTAGAAATTATCTATTTAATTTTATCATCTTAGCCAAATGGAACACATTAGACCAAAGCTTAATTAAAGAGTTCTAATTAAACAGATAATTCTAAAGTTTTGACTTCATTTTCTTCTGTGTAAAAACAACTAAAATGTTAACCTTTTGCTTTAAAGGGGGAAAATGCTACAATATATTTTAAGTTCTTAAAAATTACATAAAAAGAAAAATGGGTAAATGTGTAGATTGTAAGTTTAAATGTATAGCAAGTTTTCCTAAAAAGTGGATTATCAGTTAGCTTTCCAGTGGAACTATTCCAGTATCTTGTATGTATTCCTGTTTTTTTTTTTGGGGGGGAGAGTACTATATATATTATATATGTATATATATGTGTATATATATATGTATATATATACACACCTATATATTCACATATTTTTTCAAAGGACTGTTATGATTATAATTAGTAAATGTTCCATAGCTGCTATTCTGATTATTCCTGTTAATGGAGGCAGGTGTTAGTCCCAGTTTATGAATGGAGAAGCTGATACATAGAATAGTTAAATGACTTCCCAAAGGTCTGGGAGAGTGAACAGGGAGAAGTTGGTATTCTTCCACTAGTATAAGTTGCTTTTCCCCCAAAAAATTGCCTCCTTTTTCCAAGTTTTCCCAAATGTGCATTTAAAAGAAAAGGATTCTGAACTTTTTGAAGAAAAACAACACAAAACAAAACAACTTTGTTTCTCCTTTGGATTGAATGCTGTAATAACAAAACTGGTGCATGATGATTTCCTCAGGAATTTGTTTTCTCTAGACTTTATAAT
The DNA here is from genome assembly GCF_900497805.2 of Vombatus ursinus. NCBI lineage: Eukaryota > Metazoa > Chordata > Mammalia > Diprotodontia > Vombatidae > Vombatus > Vombatus ursinus. The sequence goes on from NW_020954723.1 coordinate 11,226,909, forward strand.
CTTGCTTTCTCCCTCCATTAAAAACAAACAATCAAAAAAAGAGAAAAAAAAGGAAACCATTATATACAAGTCATCCTGGCTGCTTGCCTCAGAGTGCAGCTTTGAATGCTGGAATTATATTTCATTGGTATCTTGACACTAACCAACCTTCCACTCCACCAGGAAATTGTGTTCAATGTCTTCTCCAGGCATTTTCAGGGATTGGACATGAGTAACAGTCCTCCTTTTATCCAAAGCCCATTTCTACAAGAAGCTAATAAGGTGCCCATTTTGGATAAAAGGCAATTTATAACCATGACTCTTACAATGGCGTACTGCTTCTTTTATTTTCTCAGTTAATGGTTGGCCTCAAGTATTGGGAGTGAAATTTAAAGCAATGTTCAAACAACTTAAAAGCTTTTGGGAAAAGTCTGACATTCTTTTTGGCAGTTGAATAGGCAGAGTAGAACATAGGATTTAACATTAGAAGAGATGGTCAGGATCATCTAGTATAGTTCTCTTTACAGATGAAGAAAGTGATTCTTATAAAGATTGAATGACTTGATCAGAATCACAAGGTAGTAATTGGTGAAGATAGTGACTACTCTTATTTATTTAACAATTTGCAAAACATTTACATATCAAATAAAGATAATAACAATAATAAATAAAGCCTAACATTTATAAATTTATGTTTTTCAAGGAGCTTTATATATATTATATCATTTGATCCTTATGATATTCCTGTGTCATTATCTCCATTTTCCAGATGAGGAAACTTGATTTTGACCAGGATCATACAGGGAATAATTATGTGAGGCAGAGCTATCAAAGTGATCTTCCTCAAGTTCAGATCTGCTCATATCACTCACCCCATTAAAAAGAATAAACAAAAACAAGCAAAGAAAAAGCCTCCAGTGGCTGCTATCATATCTAGGATCAAATATAAAGTTCACTGTTTGATTTTTAAATCACATCACAATCTAGTCTTATTCCTCTTTCTAATCTTACACTTGACTTGCCTCCATCTTTTTTGAGATCCAGTGACACTGTCCTTACTATTCCTCACACAAGACACCTCATCTCCTGATTCTGCCTGTTATCATTGGTCCTATGAGTAGAATGTTCTCCCTCTTCACCTCTACCTCCTGGCTTCCCTACAAGTCTCAGCTACAATGTCTTCTTCTGCTGGAAGCCTTTTCTAGTCCTCTTTAATGTGAGTGGCTTCCCCCTGTGATCACCTTCAACTTATCCTGAATATATATATATATATTTTTGTAAATAGTTGTTTGCATGTTGTCTCCCTCATTTAAATGTGAATTCCTTGAGGGCAGGGACATTTTCCTCCCATCATTTTTCATAATCTCAGAGTTTAATACAGTTCTTGGGCAGCTAGGTGGCATAAAGGATAGAACACTGGGCTTGGAATCAGGAAGACATCTTTATGAATTCAAATCCAGCCTCAGATGCTTACTAGTTGTGTGGCCCTGGACAAGCAATTTAACTCTGTTTGCCTCAGTTTCTCATCTGCAAAATGGGCTAGAGAAGGAAATGACATTCCAGTACCTTTGCCAAGAAAACCCCAAATGGAGTCATGAACAGTTGAGCAGAACAGAAAGGATTCAACAACAAGCAAAGTGCCTGGAACATAGTGAGTACTGAGTGCCTGCTTGCTTGATGCTTTATTCTTTAAGGATCTACAATTTTCATCAATGGGAGCACTCTATCAACAGATGATTAACACCCTATATCTGCACCTTATTAGATACATTCTCTGATTTTCTATGGCTGAAAAAAAAATCATCTAGTGGACAATCCTCTGATAATGAGTTAGAGTACTATTCAGATCATAGAGCCATAGGCCATCATTGGGCCTGTTCTTAAAGGCCCTATCCTTGGTATTACCTACCAGAGATTATATTTCATTGGTATCAAATTTAATAAATAAGGATGGCCTTCACAGGCAATCAGCTAAGCAACAATATTTTATTGAATGCCTACTGTGTGCCTGGCATTCTTCTGAGTGCTGGTGTTACAAACACAAAATCAAGACAGTTGTTTCCCTCAAGGAATTTAGATGTTCACTGACATATGATGTTCCTGTTCACAGATGAGGAAATACAGTATATTTACATGGAACTACATTGTGATGATGGGTTTTTTAAAAAAATGTGATAATCAGGAAAGGGCCCTTCAACAAGATTGCACTTGAGTCGAACTTTGAAGGGAGCTAGTTTCCAAAGTCCATATGAGGAAGTAGAGCATTCTAGGCATAGGAGACAATTGATACAAACACATGGATGCAAGAGACGGAATATCGTCTATGGAGAACCTATCATAAGCAATTGATACATATAGTACAGAATATGAGGGAGAATACTGAATAATCATTCTGGTAAAGTGGATGGGCACAAATGGTGAAGGGCTCTGATATTAGCCAGGGGAATTTGTAGTTTATCCCCCAAGGGGGAACCAGGGCTTTTCAAATAGAGGAGTAAAATGATCAGATGGGTTTTAGAAATATCAATTTTGCAGTTGTATGAAGAATGGACTGGAATAGAGACAGACCAGTTAAGAGATTGCATCAATAATTCAAATGAGAAGCAATAGTGGTTAGACTGGGATGATGGTGTATGAGTAGATTGAGGGTGACAGATGTTGAAGAAGTAGAATTAATAAGCTTTGGCAACTAATTGAATAAACAAGAGCCATAAAATGATAAAATAAAGATGATGCCTTTATATCAATATTGTGTGACTACAAACACTTTCAAGTTTTAATGTAATACATTGAGAGGTAACATGATGAAATAAATAGATATCATTCTTGACCTGAAGTCTATAAGACCAGGATTTGAATCCCACTTTAGGCTATGTAACCCTGTGAAGGTCATTTAAATTTTTGAGTCTCAGTTTCATCAACTGCAAAATGAGGATAACAAAAACATCTACCTCTTAACATTATTATAAAATAAGTCAAATAAGATAATATGTGTAAAGTATTTTGTAAACCTTAAAGTACTATGTAAATAGGAACTAGAGTTCTCTATTATAAATTTAAATTTTCCCTAAATTGTCATAATTATTGTAATTTGCTATATAATTTAATTTCTATGAAATAGCATATGTGTGCATTACAATATCTGTTGAAGATGACAACTATAACTGTTGATGATAACTGTAGGATGCATAACCTTAGTGTTAAAGACTATTTCTTGACAAAAGGGACCTAGATAGGCTTTGGAGATATTTCTCACTTCTCTGTATCATTGTGCCTGCCCGTTTAATCTAGGAACTTTGGTACCTAATATCTATCCTCTGAAGGCATATTTACCAAGTAACACATATTTACCAAGCCCACAAAATTAGAATGCTCAAAACATGAAGAGGTCTATTTGAAGTCATTGGAAACAAATGGAACTCATATGTTGTTGTTGTTCAGCCATTCAGTTGTGTCTGACTCTTTGTGACCCAATATAGCAGGCCCTTCTATCCTCCTTTATCTCCCAAAGTCTGTCAAAGCTCATATTCATTGTGTTCATGACACTATCTATCCATCTCATCTTTTGTTGTCTCTTTTTCCTTTTGCTGTCAATCTTTCCCAGCATTAGGATCTTTTCCAATGAGTCTGTCTTTTCACTATATGGCCAAAGTTTTTAAGCTTCAGCTTCAGTATTTGACCTTCCAGTGAATAGTCTGAATAAATTTCTTTAAGAATTGACTGATTTGACCTCCTTGCTATCCAAGGGACTCTCAAAAGCTTTTTCCAGCAACACAATTCAAAAGCATAGATTCTGTGGTGCTCAGTTTTCCTTATAGTCCAACTCTCACAGCCATACATTGCTACTGAAAACGGAAACAAAAACAAAAACAAAACAAAACAGAACATAGTTTTGACCATACAGACCTTTGTTGGCAAGGAGATGTCTCTTCTTTTTAGTAAGCTAACCAGATTTGCCATAGTTTTCCTTCCAAGGAGCAAGTGTATTGTAATTTCATGGCTGCGGTCACCATCTGCAGTGATTTCTGAGCCCAAGAATATAAAATCTGACACTGCTTCTATTTCTTCTCACTCGGTTTGCAAGAAAGTGATGAGATCAGTTGCCAAGAGTTCATAGAATGTTACAATGCCTGTTAGTAAGCATACCTTCTTGAGAGGCTTATATAGATTCATTTACTCATTATCCAGTAAGAGCAAAAAAGAAATTATCCCTCCACATCAATGAACCCCATCCACAGGTCTTTGGCTGCCTGCCCACATTGTTTCATCTCTTTTGCATGGCATTGGTCATTGTTCTTTATCTCACCCTCCCTCACTACCCTTTGCTGCTCTGCCTATGGCTTTCAATGACCTATAAGTCTCACTAGCCCCAAGTGGATAACATTAGTTTCTTCTCCCCATTACGATTCTTCTTTTTGTCTTAACCAAAGCCCATGCTGCCCATTCTTTTCAAGTTCCAAGAAGATGGTAGTTAATCCTTTTCCTGGGAACAATCACTCTCTCCAAACTCCATGGCTTGTTGGTGTTCATACAATACATTCCTAGCTATTATTATTATTTCCTTGAGCCTTCCTTTCTATTCTACTTTCCAGGTCTAGTCTTCATATACAGTGTGTCCTAGTGGAACCATCTTCCCTTGTGGGTGTCTCCATTTTCATGTTGGCTCGCGATGACTCATCAAAATTGTCATCCTTTCTTCCCTGGAATCTGGGTAGTATATGTTCCACCATCATTAGCACTACCCATGAGTTTGGAGTCTTAAAGAAAACAGTCACCTAAGAAACAGTTCATCTTTATTTCTTCTGGGTATCTTGGCATGGTTGTTCAAATTATTCATTGCCACTTCCTGAAACATCAAAAGAAATGAATAGAGAAAGAGACATGTAGGGCTTTCCTTCAGCATTATTGAATGCTAGGGAAGGAAAGACTTCTAGTATAAATCATAGAATTATCCTAAAACATTTAAGAGAAGAAGAGATAAGTAGCCACACAAAATACACTGAATAGTACTATATTATGGGAAGGAAATATTATAGTCCCTAGTATAGGTTTAATACAATGCAGCCACTTATGTATTGATATTAAAAAAAAACACCATAGAATAGAGAGAAAAGTTAAACTATTGGGTAATTTAGTGCATTAGGAGTAAATATTGAAAAAAGCTTTTCAATATTTATATTCTAACATACCTGGAACAAGTAGGTGTTTATGTACTAATTAGATCCAATTTGTTGAACCTTAGAAATAGATCACCAGAGATTTTTTCTTCTCCTTTAAAAAAAAAAGGCAACTTTCTTCATAGAAGAAAAAAATAATACTTTGTAGTCTGCCTTCAGCCTCACTGCCGGTTGATGATATTGCTAAATAAATGAGGAAAGACTGAATGAGATCATGGAGAGCTAATTTTTGTTTTACTTAATAACAAGTTGTGGCAAAAGAGTTAGAGGTCATTTTGCAATCAATTTATGCTGCATTTGAAATCTTCCCCATGAGGACTTTATAGCACAGCTTCTGTGCTAGGCTAAACAATAGGCAGTTTGGTTGATGGATTATCTTACCCAATTGTCTTTCAGAATTTCTGCCTTGCAGATAGAGAAATACAGCCCAGCATTAGAAAAGAGAAAAGGAAATATTCAGACAAGTAATTTTCAAATGGCTTAGTAGAATACTGATCTTGTTAACTAGCCACTCCTGGTGGATGGCATCCTGCTAGCACATAAGGTAATGTGTGGTTGGTGTTATTGGTGATTATATTTTAGCTCTCATTTTGGAAAACAGTATGGTGAAAACTTCAGTAGAGGAGAAGTCACCATCACTTTATGTCACTAGCATTTATGAGAACTGGAGAATTAATGTGTTTAATATTTGTTCTGCAATCTCCTCCACCCCCAGATGGCTATCTTTGGTATAAGAGCAGGGAACGAACATTCTCTTTAGATTCATTCCTTATGAACGCTTATCTCAAATTTGACATTATCAAAAAAATATAATTTGGTTGAAATAAATGTTAAGAATAGCCAGAAATATAATATTTGGACCATAGATCTTTATGCATGTGAAGTGACATAAAGTTATAATTGGTTCATGAATCTATAAGTGCACCAAATATTGTTATTTTAAATCTAATAAAATAGGCAATGTGATTCAGTACAATATATAAGCAAATATATATTTAGTGGAATTAAAAAGCAAGATATTTCATGTATATGCTTTTTTCCACCAATGAATGTAAATGTTGTGGAAAACATAAGTTCACTTATTCAATAAGCATTCCTAAAGCTCCTATCATGTGCTACACACTGAGGATACAAAAACAAAGTAATCCTTGCCCTCCAGGAAATTACATTATATTGGTAAAGGTAACATGGATACTGAAAATTAAAGTAGAAATAAATATACACACAGATAGATAGATAGACAGACAGATAGATAGATAGACAAACTTGTACAATTTCTGTGGGAGGGCAGTAGTACTAGGTCAGGATAAGCTTCCTAGACAAGGTGACACTTAAACTGAGCATTGAAGAAAACTATTCTTCTACAATGTGGAAGGGAGGAGTTATGCTTTCCAGATATGGAAGAAAGCCTATGGAAAGGCATGAAAACAGGAAATGGAATATTGTGTATAGGTAACAGCAAGTAGGTTGGTTTGGATATACTACAGAATGAATGGAAGACAAAAAAAATATTCAATATATCTGGAAAAATAGACTGGAGCTAGATTGTGAAGGACTTTAAAAGCCAAGCATAGATGCTTGCATTTTTTTTTCTACAGAGGGCCATTGGAGTTTCTTGGGCAATTAAGTGATGTGGTCAGATCTGTACTTTAAGAATATCAGTTTTGCAACTGTGTTGAGGACAGAGAAGAAGAGGAATGAGACTGGAGACTGAAAGATCAATTAGTAGCTAATTGAAAGAGTTCAAGCAAGAGAGCATGCTGACCATGTGAATGGAAATGAATGGGAGACACATTGTGGAGGAAAAATGGACTAGGTTTGGTAATTGCTTAAATAGGACGACTGAGGAAGAGAAAAATATCAAACATGACTTCTAGACTGTGAAGGGTGATAGTAGCTTCAATACATGTAGGGATATTAGGACAAGAGGACAATTGGGCAAAAAAGATGAGTTCCATTTTGGAAATGCTGCACTGGAGATGCCTAAAGAATGTACAGGCAGAGATATCCAATAGGTAGATGATGATACAGGGATGTAGTTCAAAAAATAAACTGCATCAGGAAAAATGAATCTGGGAGTTGTTTGCATAGAAGTGAAAGTTAACCATATGAGAGTTGTTGAGATCACTAAAAAAGATTATAGATGGTGAGAGAAATTATTATTTTCTATTATATTAATAACTAATTAATAAGTTAGGATTAAGGTTTTTTTCTCTCTATTTTCTCATTCAGGGACCAGACCCTGTAAGTCAGTCAGCCTCTGAAGGACATTGCTGAGATATGAGATTGCCCAAATCCTCAGGATACAAGCTCCTGGATCATGGGCTGGACCCCACCCAAATAGTAAACCTAACTTCTGTTTAGAATGAAAACAGAATCTAATCTAGGTGAATTCCAGCCCCAAAGTATTTTTTTGTTTGTTTGTTTTTGGTGAGGCAATTGGGGTTAAGTAACTTGCCCAGGGTCACACAGCTAGTAAGTGTCAAGTGTCTGGTCTGAGACCAGATTTGAACTCAGGTCCTCCTGACTCCAGGGCTGGTGCTCTATCCACTGCACCACCTAGCTGTCCCCTAACTCCAAAGTATTAAGCCCATGTCCTTGAAGCTCTCCACTGGAGCTCAAGGTAACACAGCTCATGAAAGGAAAACAAAATAAAACAAAACAAACAAATGAACGAACAAAATCAACCAGAGTGTTTGGGTAGAGATGAATTTCTTTGTACAGATTGCTGGAGGTAGCTGAGTCCCATGATAAGCCACATTTTCAGCAGGAGGAATTGAAGGCTTTCAGACTATATCTTCATGAAAGTCCATCTCCTCTTAATTGTTCATCAGTCAGTGTTGATTTTCACCTGTCAGGGGCACCCTTTTTTCCAAAAGTATTTAAGCATTCAGTGATCTCCATGGTTTTGTCTTGTGTTGGTTACTGAGAGAAACCACTGACCATCAATTTATTGATTATCAGCTAGCCTAATTAATAAAATTATTGCTGATTATCCAGAAACACTGTCTCTCAGCCTTTTCATTCATCTCAATAGAGAAGAAAAAAGAACCTAGGAAAGAGACCTGAGTACACTTACCCACAGGAAGTGGGACAAGGATGATAATCTAGCAAAGGACTCTGAGAAAGAGAAGCTGGGCAAGTAGAAAGAAAAACAAGAGAGAGTGGTATCGTGAAAACCTGAAGAGAATAGAGCATATATGAGAAGATAATAAACTTGGAGATAATTTGTAATGTAGAGTTGGGGAGAAAAAGGAACTGGGGAAGGATGGACCCATTTTAAAAAATGAAGTTTTTAAAGAGTTCCTCTACCTACAGGTAAGGGGGAGCTTAGCATAGCATAAGTTAATATAACCACCCTTGACACAGGTGGCTTGAGGAAAGAAGAGGTTTGGAATGAGAAGTTGTAAAAAGAAAAAGAGTCTCAATTAGGGACTGATATAAAGCAGTGAGAACCCTTTAAGGTTACATATTATTAATTTGTATTGGAACAAATCACAGTGGTGTGACTTCTTCCATCAGTATTCAGAAACAATTGTGTAGGAGCAGTGTAGCCAGATGATAGGAATAATGCAGTGTTGGCTAAAATTGGGGGAGGGAGGAGAATGAAAAATAAATGTACATGATAAAATTATTATATAGTTAAAAGAAATAGCAAGTTGTACATAATAGCTTCATGCGCAATCATCTTTTTGTTATTTTACTATGTTATGGAAATGCTTGTTTTATTTTAGAAACTAAAGAATAAAATTAATAAAATTTAAAAAAATAATGCAGAGTTGGAGTTTGGAAAGGGTTAAGCAGCAAAGAACAAGGGATTCATTCACCTAAGGAGGACAATGTAGACTTGATCTGCTTAACTGTAGGGTCAAGATTTAGAATGGAGTAAAGTGAATTCAGAGCAGAGTTGATGGGAAAACCTGGACAGCCCAGTGAGAGAGACTGATAGATTTAAAAGAGATGAGATATAGGGACAAGCACATGGTTAGAATAGTGGAATTTTAGAGTTATGGAATGTTGAGATGGAATACTTGTGTCATATGACAAGATAAAGTGCAAGACCTGTGTGACTGAGGTAGAGTAAAGGTGCCTAAACCATGGGAATTGAAGAGGTTGATGAGAACTGGGATTCAGAGGAGACATCAACAGAAGAACTGAATTTCTGATGTGATGGAATCAGAATGCAGAATGAAACATAAATGTTTTTGAATGTTTCCATTGCAAGAATTTGTTTCTTTCATCTGTGGGTTTTTGTTACAAGGGCTTTGTTTTTCTTTCCTAAACTTTTCCTCTAACAGGGGGACTGTAGAGGGAAGTGGAAGAGAGAGAAAATAGATTTTTGTTGATTGAAGAAAATTTTAAAAATTCAATTCAATTATAATAACTTAGCACTTATATAGCTCTTTTCTCATTTGATTCTTATAACTACTGTATGAAGTAGGTCTTACTATAATCCCCATTTTACAGATGAGGAAACTAAGTTTGAGAAAGCTTGAATGACTTACCAAGTGTTTTGAGGCTTATGAGTAGGATTTCAAAATCAGGTCTTCATGACTTCAAGTTTAATGCTGTATCTATTGTTCTAAATGGTCTCTTGTAGTTAGGAAGAAGATTGTGAACCAGGTATTGAATTCTTTGAGAAGCTTCTTCATTTCCCATCAGCTACACACTGAGGATTCCGCTACACCATCATCACCAAAACAAAACAAAACAAAACAAAACAAAACAAAAAAAAACAAAAACAAAAAACAAAATAAAAAACCAAAAAACAAAACAAAACAAAACAAACCATACTGTAAATATTGCTTCAGCTTTGGTATTCTCACTTCATCAGAAGCTTCAGTATCCTCTGCCCTCTGGAGAACATGTATCTAGGCTGACCAGAGGTTACATGTGAGATGAAGCTGGAAAAGAGGGACTTTCAGATCATATACTCCAACCCCATTTATTTTACAGGAAGAAACTAAAGTCTAGAGAAAATTGCCTTGCCAAATGTCATGCAAATGGTACATAATGGTATTGGGAATCAACAACTTATCTTTGGACATCAATTCCAGTCTTCAGGCTATTACCCTATATTGTCTCCAACCCAAGTATAATGTCCTTTACACTGTATTAATTTTCTGTATTGTTCATTGTAAATTCCTGGAGGTCAGGGATTGTTTTGTTTATTTCTATATCCCCAGAGGTCATCCTGGAACATAGTAGCTACTTAATACTTGTTTCTTGCATTAAATTCAATAATGCATATCATTTTTTAAAAATAATATTCAAGAGCATTGCAGTGACTATACATATACACATATCCCCAAATAAAGTAGCTTTCTTTTATGTATCCTGTATATGGTACAAATTAAATACTTTCCTGTAATTTATTCCATTACATTGTATATGGTTTGAATCATCCAATGGATAAAAAAAAAATCAGTAAACAATATTCCAGAATCAGAATAGGGCAGACCTTGTCAAAAGTGCTTAAAAAATATCTACAGCGTTTTAATCCAGCATAAGCACTCTTGAACAGACATACTGACTTAAACAGACATGTTAAATGAGAAACTGACTATTTTAAGGGGAAAGTGAAACCCTTGATAGTCACAAAGATTTCAAACAGGGAATTTACTACAGACAGGCTTTTTTTTTATGAATACAGTGAGACAATATTTTGATTATTATTTTGACCCAGTGTTTATGAGTTTGGGCTTGGCAGTTACCCTAACCGTTGTTCTGTTTCTGATTGGAAACCTGGAATTCATCTGACTCACAAAGAGAGCACGGTGCTCAAGCAACAGACTCTACAATATTTAATTTTACTGGTTTAGGTCATTCTCACTGCTGCTGTTGATGCTCTTCATAGCGGGCATGAGGGAAACACATGATTGACTTTAACTAAGTTACAGACATTGACAATAAAACACAAACTATAACATGTACTACTTTTGTTCAGATACTTAAAGACAGCCCTATAAAATGGCTTGAAGTTAGACAGTTTTTATTTTTCTTGTATATAATAAATACTTTTAAAGAATAAAAGACAATTTGTAGCATATATGCATCTTTCTGTGGGCATTTGTGTGTATTCATACACATGTGGCTGTGTATATGTCTATACTTCGAAAGAATTGCTACTCTTTTGAGAATGTTCCAGTTTAGAAATATTTGGATTTGAAGATTGGAAATTTCCTTTAAAAATGCATTTATTGAGCATATATGCAGAATATTCTATTAAATGTTTGTTGTGTTTGATGGACCTAGAGTAGAATGTGGCATCTGGAATGAGTACAAAGTCTCACTTGAGTCTATTTCTTAATAATTTGAGATTCTTAACAACACAATTTTTTTTTATAAATAGATAGGATTCTGAACTCTGTTTAAACTTCCTGGTTGTGAATGTTGGGAAAATATTTAGATGGAGAAATTTGGGGTTTTCTGAAAGATGGGGATTACAGGATGATAGATTTAGAGTTGGTAAAGGTATTAGAGATTATCCTTCCTCATTTCACAGTAGAGAAAACAGATCTGGAAAAGTGAAATGACTTAAGTAAGACCACACAGATATTAGATAATCAGTAACAGAGCAGAAAATTGAACTGAGGTCCTCTGATTCCAAAATACAGCACTCTACATTAGCAGATCACCCTTCAACAGATACTGCTGACTGAAGAACTGAATGAAACATTGGCTGTCTATGTCCTGGTTGTTGTGTTTGAGTACATTTTCAGGTTGACAGCCTAATGTGTTTGACAAAATGAACTTCTTTTCAGAATATTCATTAAATCTGGGCAAGTCACTTAAACTCTGTTTTGCCTCACTTTCCTCATCTGTAAAATGGTGATAATAATAGCACCTGCCTCCCATGGTTGTTGTGAGGATTAAATGAGACGATAATTGTAAAAAGAACTTAACTGCATAACTCTGGGCAAGTCACTTAACCACCCCCGCAAAAAAGAAATTCCTTGGTATAGTGCCTGGTGCATAGTAGGTACTATATACAACTATTAATTGTTATTATTATCGTCACATCACACCTTTCCTAAAAAAAACAAAAACAAAACAAAAACAAAAAAAACAACATTAAAAGGCTCATCCATGTCTGTAGCATGAAGCCTAAATTCTTTAATCTAGCTGCTAGTCAAGGTTTTTCACAATCTCTTCTTTACCTACCATTGTCTCTTATTGTGAGAGGCAGCAACCTTGAAAATCTGAGTTCAAAGTCCTCCCTCTGACATAACCTCACTGTGTGACCCTAAACAAATCATTGCTTGAGGCTTCTCTCTAAGACTATACTTTTTTAGAGAAGGCACTAACCTGTTTTCATAGAGGGCGTTCCCTCACCTCTCTATGCTAATGAAATCGGGTCCAATCCCTATCTTCTTTCCCCTTGTAATCCTACATGAACCTTTCACTCCAACCCAGTCACATGGGTCAGCTCATTGTTCCTTCAGTGTATTACCCTTGTTCCCACCACTGTAACTTGCCTCATGTCATTCTACCTGAATGCAATGACTTGGCCACCTATGGTCTAAAGGACAGAGTATAGGATTTTCCAGGCCTGCAGACAGGAAGACCTGATTTTACATCCAGCCTCAGATAACTACTAGTTGTGTGACCCTGGCCAAGTCATTTTACCCTGTTTGCCTCAGTTTCCTCATCTGCAAAATGAACTGGAGAAAGAAATGGCAAACCACTCTAGTATCTCTGTCAAGAAAACCCCAAATGAGGTCATGATAAGTCAGACACAACTAAACCAACTGAACAACAACAACAACATATATGAGTCTTATTTTCCCAGTTATAAAATGGGGAAAATAGTATCTATTTCCAAGGAATGTTGTGAAACTTAAATAAGATAAATTATGTAAATTGTTTTGCAAACATTAAGGTTTCTTAGAAATTTTAGTTGTTCTTATTATTAACCCTGTCATTAACCGAGTTTAAAGATCTTCGACCATTCAGCTCACTCAAAATGTCAAAATCTCAGATTCTTACTTCTGTTCACATTCTGTCACATATAGTATCCATGCTCATTTACCATTTAATGTAGGATTGGCACAATTTTGTATTTAAAAAAAAGTCACTGAACTAGAGTCTGGAAATGAAAGTTTTAGTTTCAATTCTGTTATTTTTTTTTAAGACAGACTTTAATTGGGATAAATGTAGTATCTTGTAGTTGTGCTACAAAACACAAACACATAATAATGCAATTTACAAATTTAAAATGGAGGAGGTATGCTTAGATAACAGTTATAAAAATTAATGGGTTTTAGTAAGATCAATGGGAGACAAGAATGTTAAAAAAGAAAAAAAAGGCTACGTGAATATTGGGCTACATTGGGAAGTATTATGTCACTGAAAAAGAACAGGAAAAAAAAATAAGCATTTACTATGTTCCAAAGGAGAGAGCTAAATGGCTCAGTGGAAAGAGCACTGGACCTGGAGTCAAGAAGAGCTGAGTTCAGATTTGGCCGCACACACTTCCTAGCTACGTAACCCTGTGCAAGTCAATCAACCTCTGTGTCCTTTAATCTGCTGGAGGAGGAAATGGCAAACCATTCCATTATCTTTGCCAAGACAACTCTATGGACAACATTGGTGTTCTATGGTTCACAGGGTCACAAACATGACTGAATAACATCAAGGTTCCAGACACTGTGCATAAAGAATTTAGGAAATTTCAGTCTCACTGCAAATTGACCTGGTTGGAACACATTTACAGTGTCATGTTCATTTCTGGACACTAAATTTTAAGGAGGCCATTGAAAACTGGGACATATTCAGAGTAAGTATATTATGAAATTAAAGAGATCAGAGGCCATGTTTTATGAATATCAGTTGAGGAAACTGGGATTGTTTTGAAAAAAATATTTATTTTTATTTTTTAAATTAATTTGTTTATTTTTCATTTTCAACATTCACTTCCATAAGATTTTGAGTTTTAAATTTTCTCTGCCTCCCTCTCCTCCCCCTCTCAAGATGGCATGCAATCTCATATAGACTCTACGTATGTAGAGTCATGTTGTAAAGAAGAATTAGAACCAATGGAAGGACCATGAGAAAGAAGAAACAAACAAACAAAAAAAAAAGAAGAGAACAAATCAACTCTGTTATTGTTTCTCTGATTTTTTATAAGTTACTTTACCATTCTGAGTCCTAGTTTTCTCCTCTATAATAAATGAAAGAGTTGGACTAGATAATCCCTATGACCTCATCTGCGATTAATGTCCTATGATTGAATGCAAATGAATTTTTTAATATTTAAATATATGTGTGTATACCTACATATGTATATGTGTATATGAGTATATGTGTGTACATGTCTGTATTATATACATATCTAGATTCTTCAACTAGATTTTAAAATCTTGAGGGCAGGATCCATATTTCATGCTCCTTTGTATCCTCAGTCTTTCATAATAACCATGCAGTTTTACAATTGTAGGATTGAACCTTGAATGACATGGATTTGACAACGATAAGGGCAGCCATAATATTAATGAATGAAAAATAGTTCACATCTTATGTTTCCCTGTGAAGTAGGAAGACTATAAGCATTATTTCCATATTACTGTGGAGGAAAAGGACTTGTCCAAAAAACTATTAGTGGCAAACCTGAGTGTGGACCCCTGGTTTTATATTTTCTTTGTTCCAGGCTAATGTACTTTGCTCCTCCTATGCTGTTCAAAAGTTTCATCCTGAGGTTATATCATAGTAAAGTCCAACCCCTCCTCCCACATTACTCCCCCCTACTTTTTTTTTTTAATTTTGGAATGCATATGATTTTATCAGTATAGAGAATTCTCCGTATGAATTGTCAGTGAATTCTCCACCAATGCCGATTAATGATTCTCCATTCTTTATGGTTTTAGATTATTGCCTGGGACAATGACAGGTAAGGTGACTTTTTCATAGTCAAACAACTATTATATCTGAGAGCCAAGACTTAAATTCAAGTCTTTGACTTCAAGATCAGTCTTTTATTTAAACCAAGCTGCTTCTTAAAATTTTCTTTGGACTTATGCAACCTTTTATTGGCCAGGGAGCTGATAGGAAGTATAGTCTCTCCCATTTGGAAGGGGAGGGTACTGAGATATCATAAGAAGAAACCATTTGGACAGGACAATCCCAGAAATTTTTGAGGCTTCTGGAGAGGTCAATCAACCAATTCCAAGTGAAGGGTGCTGCTACCCCAATTTGAATATAATTATGAGCACCTGGAGCCTTGTCTGGCTCACTGATGCATTTAAGAAATTATTTGCCTAGATAGATTTTGCAATTTCCCTGACTTTTTACACTATTGGAAGCTGGTGAATTTATTCTTTCTCTACTCTTCCATGTCCCCTGACTCATGAATGTATGTTTCTGGCATCAATCACCCTTGATGGTTTTCTCCTCTATTTAAACTTTAATTTCTTTATGTAAATACATAATGTATTTTGTCTCCAGATAAAGATAAGCTGATTTTCCATGCCTTCTGAGTAAGTGTTTGGAGTAAGAGTGGACCACATAATAGGCAAGGAAAAAGAGAATTTGTAGACCAATAGTCTTATACTTAACTATGTATTATGAAGCTCTCTGTCTCTGTCGCTTTCTCTCTGTCTCTCTCCTTTCTCCATAAAAAGATACTTCACTTAGTTAAATCTTAAGTAGTAGATCTTTCAAGGTAATATGTAAGGGTTGAATTGGGGGGTAGTTATTGACACAAAGCTTATAATACAGTAAACTATGATATTATATTCCCCTGTGAGGGTGGATTTGAACACGCTGTTCTTTGGAAGAGAACAAGGAGACTCTAAGGTGGAAAGAGAAAAGTAAACACGAGTTTCTTTCCATTGAAAATTCACATATCCATTCCTTATTATAATTCCTGTCTCCTATGCTTATCTTTCCCACAGTTAACCAAAGGTTAGAACTGTAGGAAAATGACATAGATGAAGATTGAAAGGCATTGTCAAATCAGTGGGGGAAGAGGATAGAAGACAGTAATGCAGATTAGAATAAATCAGCAGGGTTGCATAGTAACTCAAGGCTGAACAGTGAAATCGATTTGCACGTCAGAATTTAAATTCAGCCACAGAGAGTAGAGGGACAACTTCCATAGTTTCTGCCCACACTGTATTTAAGCTGTTACCATCCTTCTCTTTTCTTGGCACAGAATTCACTCCAAATTTGAAAGTAAAAATAAAAAAAAAAATCATACTAAATTTAACATCTCCTTGGCACCTTGGCTGATCTTTCTTTCTCATCTTCTTATTAAGAAACTTAAAAAAGAAAAAAAAGTGTCTAAGTAGAATCACTGTATTACCTTTTATTATCTCTCATTTAAATGAGATATTTTTGTGAATACTATCTTATGCCACTATAGAAAACAATTGAGTTTCTTTTAAATCTAGGAATGGATGAAATACTTAGGAAATCAAATCAAATAAGGCAGTGATATTAAAATATAATTTGTCCAAAATAGACAGGATTAACATAATTTTATTTATTTTTATTTCTCTATAATTATTGGTTGGTCTTTTGAAAATCTTTTCCTGCGTTAATGTCTTACCACAGTCTTGTTACTTTGGTACCATCATCTTCATCTGTAAAATTTGTCTTTTCGCTACCAGCCACAAAGGATTTGGTTCAATTTCAGATGAAAAATATTCATGAAAAGGGCTTTGGAAACCATAAGGAAGATTGCAATTGGGATTTATTGTTATTATTATATTCATCCCCTACTATCTTAAACTTAACCTTAAAGAGTTCTGTGAACCTCCTTCCCATAATACCTACATATCTCTAATCCTGTTTTTTTTTTTAATCTCTTATAGGTCTTTTACCTTATTTTTTGTGAGTCTCCCTTCAGTTATACAGAAGTAATTTAAGACTGTCCTTTTGGTGCCATATTTTACATGTCCTCCTAAAAACTGTCAGAAAGGGTCCATCAGATCTAGGTCCTACCTCAAATTCTCTTGAAGTTAGTTGGTGCAGTAGATAGAGTGCTAGATCTGCATCAGGAAAACCTGAGTTCTAATTCATACTCAGCCACTTACAAGCTGGGTGTCCTTAGGCAATCTGTCTGCCTCTGTTTCCTCATTTGTAAAATAATAGAACTCACCTCCCAGGATTATTGTGAAGGTCAAATAAGATTATATTTCTAAAGGGCTTTACAAAACCTAAGGTGCTATATAAATTCTAGGTATTGTAATTATTATTTATTGTTATCAATAGCAAAATCATTAGTGGTAGTAGTAATGGTAGTAGTAGTAGTAGTGGTTGTAGTAGTAGTAGTAGTAATATTACTAGTAGCAGTGCAGTAGTAGTAGTAGTAGTAACAGCAGCAGCAGCACAGCAGTAGTAGCATAATAGTAGTAGTAGTAGTAATGTAGTAGTAGTAGTAGTAGTAGTAATAGTAGTAGTAGTAGTTGTTGTAATAGCAGCATAGTAGTAGTAGTACTAATAGTAGAAATAGTAGCAGCAACAGCAGCATAGTAGGAGTAGTAGTAATAGTAGTAGTAGCAGTATAGTAGTAGTAGTGATAGTAGCAGTAGTAGTAATAGTAGTAGTAGAAGTTGTTGTAGTAGCAGTAAAGGAATACATGGGCTATACATTGATTAACCCACTATCTCACTATGTGGACAACCTAAGTATAGCTATAGATATTGATGATATAGATATTAACATCAAGATATGGAAGGTAAGAATTTAAAGGGTAGGTTACTGCTCTTTGGATCTCAGGTTCTCCATAGACCACTTTGGAAATTAGGTTAATAATTAGTTAGAAATCATTGTTTTGGGGTAGATGGAAGATACTGGGCTTGGCTCCTTGCAGCATTCCTCCAGGGGACACACAGGAGATGAAAGGCACAAGGCTGCAGAGTGGTCTGAGGTCTTCTCACCAGAGAAGGCTGGCTATGATGCAGCAGCAAGATGTGGTAGACTCCCTGTGCAAGGGAAGTCCTTTGGAGCTGATGAAAGATGCCTGGGCTGACTCTATGCAACCTTCCTCAGGGTCCAAGTTCTGCCCCACTCAGGTGGTCTGAGGAGAATCTTTTGATCCTTTTAATCAGTTCAAGTGTCCCCTCCAAATTAAGGCCTTCCAGATCCCTTCTCCCTAGCCTTGTTAGCGTTTTTCTCTTTTGGAAGTACGTTATATTTACTTCTCTGGGTACTTGTTGTATTCTCCTAGAGAATATAAACTCTGAGGGCAGGGCTTGATATTCTTCTTGTCTTTGTGTTGCTAGTCTTTGTGCACTGTGTGTTACACATAATATTGAATGAATGCTTGTTGAATTAAACTGAAGTCAATAGACTTGGTTCAAATCAACTCTTGAAGGATAGAGATTGCTCACTATTTGAAATTATTCAAAAAAAATGTGCCTTATGACATTTTGAATTTCCACATTTTTCCATTCACCTTGAAGCTGAAATTTCTTTTATGTGTTGTCTCCTCCAATTGGAGAATGAGGCTTTTGAGAACAAGGTCTGCTTTTGTGTCCCCAGAAATTAGCAGAGTGCTTGGCATATAGGAAGTGCTTAAGAAAATTTTAAAAATCCATTCATAGATAGCTATGCCATTCAGTCAGTCATTAGCAACATTCTTATTGAGTACCCACTATGCTAAATATGACTACTTAAACCATTTCTTAATATACTGTAAGAAAAATATATGGACATGAAACCTTCACCAAGAAAGGGATTTGGATTCTAATGCCATCTCAGCCATTGAATATCATTGAATAAATCACTTCAACGTTCCCCGAGCCACTTCACCTATAAAATGAGTGCACTGTGCTAGATTTATATGATTTCATGAGAAGGAAAATGACTTAACGGATAGAGGAGGAAAACCTGGATTCAAATCTCACTTCAGAAAGACACTGACTGTGTGATTCCAGGGAAGTCATTGAACTATAGCATATGCCAATCCACATTTGTAGAAGCAAAGTTTTCTCATTTGGGATTACTCTACACCAGTGACATCTTAAATCAGGTCTGAAAATGAAACAAAAGAAATAAAACATGAGAATAGGATATTGGGAACACATATGCAAAAGCAGAAATTGGGTTTGTTTAGCTAGCTCATACATGAAATGAATCATTTTGTAAGCAACATAGCACAGTGGGAAAAATATATTTCATTTGGGGTTAAATCTTGGCTCTGCCACTTACTATCTGTGTGACCTTGGGCAACTCATATAATTTCATTGGGCCTCAGTTTCCTCAACTACAAATTCAGTGTTTTCAACTAGATGACCTTGAAGAGTCCTTCTAGCTCTAAATCTAAGATCTTATTATCTATGAACGTTGTAATATGAAAAATGTACTTAAGGGCAAGTCATCTAGCCTCACCATACCTTGTCTATCTAACTGTCAAATGGGGATGATATTTGAACTCTCTACTTTACCTAAGCTAGCTACTGTAAGTTCAAGTGAGATAATGTTTGTGAAAATGCTACTTCAAAAGTGTTGCACATAGTGTCATAGAATTGTGATTTTTGACTTTCAACACTTTTTCCACTAATTTATCATGTCTGAGGTCCAATATAAATTGCCAAAAATCAAAGAGAAAACCCAGTCTCAGAAAAAAAAATAATCATTCTTTCGTAGCCAACCTTCTTTTTGGTGATCTATTTCACCACCGTTATCTGTACTGATCCTTAGATGATGGAAGCAACAGCCAATATTGGGTTCATCCTTGGACCCTTTCCAAATTATTAATAACTACTGAAGTTTATATTCCACTGGAGTTTTGGAGAAGTTAGAGTCACTTCTTGTGGGGTCTATAATTGCCCAACCTACAATAAAAGAAAATGAAGCAGAGCTCTGAGCCAACAATATCTTATTGAAGGGTCCATGGCCCCCTCTGATGAAGTAGACCAGATTTTCCTCATGATCTGAGTTGCCTCTAGTCCCTAAAACCTTGTTTATATGTGGTTCTATATTGGGTTCAGTACTTGGATACTCTGGAGAGGATAAGTTAAATACAAAACCCCATTGATTGATAGACCTTCTTTTGAGAGCCAAAAACGATGTAGCAGCCAAAAAATGGTACCTCAGCAAGGGGGTCCTGGATTGAGTGAAGCATAGGATATCTCTGCTGACTAAATGGTCATAAGATGGGTAAGGCAATAGTCATCTCCAGTGATTAAGTAGTCATAAGATGGTCACCTGCATGTTGGACAGGAGAGAATGGTCTGGAGGTACAAAAATAAGTTGGGGACTTTCCAAGGAATCAAGGCATCCCACCCACTTTGTGTTTGGACGTGGAATTTAAGCAAAACAGTATATAGATATCTTTGTCAGCATTCTTGTGGTTGTGCAAGTGAGCTTCAAAACTGGTAAACAAGTGGTGAACATTGGATTAAAGTCTGAGGCCTATTATAAAGGCCAGTTATAAGAACTATCTTATCTAATTATCCCTATATGATTTATGTAAAATACCAACTGATTAATACAGTATATTAAAAGAGCTCACGCTCCACATCAAAATAGAGTTTCTAAGGAAACTGAATTATACTGACCCCACTCAACCTATATTTAAAGGTATTATTTAAAAAGAAGAATGATATTGTTCTATGTCAAACTTTTGCAAATGACAATAGCACACATTCTTTTTAAAGTTTGATTTAACTGACCGAAAACTCCCTGTAGAGAGACTTTCTTTTGAGACTATCTCTACTTCATCAAATAACATAACTACTTAGCCAAAATATGGATGAGTCAGTTGGAATTTCCTACTGGTCTACAGCAGTTAGATGGAAAGATTATTCTGCATGGAGCAAAGGAATACATCTGAATAGAAATAGCTACTCACCAAAAATATGATTTCTATTGGTGTTCATGATCAAAACATGCCCTAGCTAAGAAGACATGCTCTGTGAATATTAATGTATGTGGGTGGTGGAGGAATGATGCTGCATGGAACTTGAAGAGACTTGATGAGGGAGAGAGACAGAGAGACAGAGACAGAGAGAGAGAGACAGAGAAAGGAGAGGAGAGGAGAGGAAGAATGTGAGGAAGAGACAGAGACAGAAGCAGAGAAACAGAGAGAGTCAGAGACAGAGAGAGGGTTATGACTGGAGTGTCTTTAGACCAGTTTTGCTTATGGGACACACAACTTAACTGCTTCCAACACACAGTCAGAACTGGACCAGAGTTGGGGTTGTAATGGAAGACACCACTGAAGTTAAGATGAGGACCAGGGCTTTTTGGAACTTCTGATTATGAGAGAGGGAGGACACTGTGGATGGCATGGCTAGGCCAGAGAAAGAATTTGCAACTAGATTCAGTTCCTAGAAACCAAAAGACAGTGTGGTATCCTAAACCAGAGGAATGAGTTCAAATCCACACCATTTGAAAACATCATTTGAGGGTCAGAAATAGCAGACCACTCGATTATCTTAGCCAAGAAAACCCCAAATGGGGTCACAAAGAGTTGGACATGCCTGAAACAACTAAACAACAATGAGGATGCATAAGTCATACTAGTTTATAAAGGCCTAAATCCAAGCTAAGTATCATGTGGCAGAGTTGAAGAACTTTGACTCTGGAGTCAGAGGATGCAGATGCAAATCTTACCTCTATTACTTCCATGCAACCTTGGTCAAGTTGCCTAAGCTTTCTCATCCTCAATTTTCTCATCTGTAAAATGATTGGATTAGATTAGATTTTTCTAGTACTAGAACTATGATCATATGATTAACATGCTTTGTTGCCAGAGAGACTCAAGTCAAGCAAAATCTAGATATCAACATTACTGATATTTAGGGTTGAAAGATAGGGAGAAGGGCAATGGAAAAATACTTCAGCAAAGATTGAAGTATAATTATCTGTCTCAAGTGGTAGAAGCAGCTGGCCAAGGGTGCCTTTAATTTAAAGGGTCCTTCACCAAGGGTGTCCTACCATCATTTGCTGTGGGTTTTGGATGAGTACCTCTTTAAAGAGATTCCATTTTAAAAACACCAATATAGGTTGAGCTGGAATAAAAGCAAACGGACTCATCTGCCTATTCTGTCTGCCAGGCCCTCCCTGTTGGCCCTTCCCTTGTCTCCCTCACCCTAAACCAAGCACATATCTTCATTTAATTCTTTTCAGAGCTCTTAGCTGCTAGAGTGATAGGCAATAGTGAAATGGCAGAACAGTAAAATCTGAAAGTTAACTCAGAGAAGTTACATAATGGAAGTGTCTGTGGGGATTTTTTTTTTTTTTTTAGCAAGGAGAAAATACTATACAGGGTATCTTTTGAAGATGTTATTGGCTTTTGCTCTGGCGTGTTGGGTATCTTTTTTGTAAAATGAAACCTCAGTCGGGCAGTTGGGATGCAGATTGAGTTCTCACAGTATGCTGTTTCCTGAAGATAGTTCTGCTTTGGCTCTAATCCCTCTGAGCACTGCATAAGAAATTGAGAGTTGCAGATGTCACCTTCAGAGTGAAGTATGGTACCCAGTTTTGCTGTTAACAAAAGACCTATTATAATAGCTTTATACCTCAGTTAAAGCAGAGAGACCAGGGAGATGATTATGGAATATTTTAGCTAAGCAGATGTTACTATTCAATAGAAAGATCATTCAAGTCTTTGAAAACTTGGGAACTAAAATGACTTTCTTAAAACTTCTGACTTGGGAAATCATGGAAACATATCAATATTTTCCCTACACACTTGGCATCAGATTTTTTTTAATTCAGCATAAGAAGATGTACTTGGACCTTCACTGCAGAATAAAATAAGAATATTTAGAGAATAGAAAATTAGTTCTGTAAGGAAATCTGTCTGGGATCTCAGCCAAGGGTGTCTACTAATTGTAGACAAAAATACGTTTTTATAACATAATTTTACTTTAGGTGACTCCATTCATGGACTCTAAGGACAGCATCTCACATTGAATTCCCAGTGCTTATTTAAAATTGTTTTTCATTCCCCATGCTGCCATAGTCTAGCCTAATTCAGTAGCTTCTTAAGGTCAGGGGCTATTAAGAAGTTTTTTTTGGTTGTTGTTGTTGTTTGTTTGTTTGTTTGTTGTTGTTGTTGTTGTTGTTTTTGTCTTTTTTGCCCACTGCCAGTACAGTAGTACTTTGATCATTTGGTCTGGTTTCCCTGGGTTAGGGTACTTTCGGCAAAGAAACTCCCTTTGTCATTGTAGGTCAGCAGCTTCTCTCCAATGTTTAATTTTAGTTTCTTGGGAGAAGTTTTGTTGTTGTTGTTGTTGTTGAGTTGTGTCCAACTTTTTGGGACCCTATTTGGGATTTTCTTGGCAAAGATACTGTAGTGGCTTGCCATTTCTTTCTCTAGCTCATTTTACAGATGAAGAACTAAGGCAAACAGGGTTAAGTGACTTGCCCAGGGTTACAGAACTATTATGTGTCTGAGGCCATATTTGAACTCAGGAAGATGAATCTTCCTGACTCCAAGCCTGGCATTCTATCCACCGCACTATTTAGCTACCTTCTGTACCCCTGCCTGGAAGAGCCCAAAGATCAACTACTATAAACCTCTAATTTGAGAGATAAGGAAATTGTGGCTAGGAGAAATAAATTAATTTGCCTAAGGTCATACAACTTAGACTAGAACCCAGGACTTTTGACTCTGGTCCTCATTCTCTACTTAACCAATGGAGTTCTGTGCTATTCTGCATTAAATTAATTTATTTTTGAGTAAGTGGTATGTGAAGACAGAACAATAACTGATAGATATCCCCTCCTGGCATGCTGTAGACAAGAATTTTGAATAAATTCTAAGTTCATTTTGCATTTCCTATGGAGAATTAAATGCCCAGTGATTGCAGAGTCTCTTGATTATCTGTCATGAACCTTGCTGTAATCTATTGCAAGTGTTGAATTAGTATTTAATATGGAAGTGCAGACTTGTCAGGTTGGAAGCTAATAGCTTTCTTACACAGAGGTATGAATGTTTTCATATTCATTCCTTTTCTTCAGCATCTGTTTCATTGAATTGCTTCTTGAGCCTTCTCCTTGCTAATTCCCAAGTAACCTCTCCTAAAATTTGACTTCTTCAATATATTCCACAGTGGAAAACAAGCCCTGGCTGAAGCTGAGCCTGGCAGGTTACATAGGCTTCAAGTACATATCTGAGTGCCAACCTAACTGAGAATCTTTGCCCAAAGGCTGGCCACAGGTAATGAAATTTGGAGGCCACAACAATGCATGAAACAAGGAGTGGTTGTGTGATCTGCATTGATGGAAGGAATACCCACCCATGTGGAGCTTTCACAGTATCAAAGCAGTCAAGTTTAAAAACAAGTATGACTTTCTTTCAAATACGGCATTAATAATAAATGGTTATTTGAGATTAAGACTAAATACCTTGGGATTAACCACTGCGTTTACTCTAATAATAACTGTCTTTCAAATGATGCCAATACTTTACCATCAAAGCAGGAAAATGCATTAGGGGATATGAAAAAGTGTGTTTTGGTCCCAGCTCTGTCAAAGGCCAAACCTAAGGATACATCAATTGGCCTTATGGCTATTTTAGTTTCTGCAATCAAAAAGATCAGCCCCCTAGTCTCATTTATGTACTCTATAAGGAGAGCTTTGAAACACAGCATTTTTTAGCTGGAAGGCAGCTAGAGATCTACCCTTTCGGTTTGTACATGAGGAAACTGAATTTAAATGACTTGCCAAAATTTACATCTAATTTCAAGGTTGAGATTAGAATACAGTTCTCCTATTATACTTTGCTTTCTTTTGCTTTATTCTGCCTTAACTTGTACTAAACTCTTCCTCTCATACCACATTGTGGTGTGACGGGTCACAAGGAAAGAGGATTCCAAAAGGAAGTGTATTTCTTTGGGCTACAGTTTCATCTATAAATGAACTATCTGGGCTAGATGAGAGCTAATGTCCTGTCTCAGACTAAAATACCAGAAATCATAATTCAGTCTATTCCAACCTGGATCTGGAAAAGGAAGTATGTTCCTGCAAATAAAGGACAGAATGTTGCTTTCCACTTTTTAATTTAATTTTTTATCAATATTCTCCCTTTCCAAGGCAGAAAACCATACCTTATTACGAAGAATTGTAAAATAAAGAAAGCAGGTTGGCTATATCAACTAATATATTCCCTAAGTCTGATAGCATATTCAATATTCTATATCCATAGTCCTTTATCTTTGCAAAGAAGGAAGGAAGGTATATTTTCTTAGGTGATCTCCAGTTACCTTCTATTTTTGAAAACTTCTAGATAGTATCGTAGCTAGAATGCTGGACTGGCAGTTTAAAGAAAGAGGTTCAAATCCCATCTGAAATACTTTCTGGTTGATTATCCCTGGACAAGTGACACCCTACCACTCTGGTTTTCAATTTCCTCATCTTGTTGAAAGGGATAATAATAGCACATACCTCACAAAGTATGAGTTACTGTGTGTAAAATACTTTGTAAATCTTAAAATGCTATATAAAAGTAAGGTGTTGATAATATTATTAAAAGTATCAGCTTACCCAATATTTATTGAGCACCTATCACATGTGGGGCACTTATCTAGCCTTTAAGGATATAAATGCAAGATACCACTGTTTTACTGTGTATGCAGTTGTTTCATTCAAATTTAGGGTAGAATTTAACTAGTAATTATCAATGGAAAATCACTAAATAACAGTTTAGAAAAGGAAGAGACTAATGGTAATTTACTAAATGAAACCCACAAAAGTTAACAGGAAGACAGTATATAATAATTTTCTAGTGGAATGTAAGCAGTACTATTTTAGGCTTGAGGAGAGTTATATGAACTTGTGATCCTTTTTATTAACAAATGTGACGTTGATTATGAGATACTCAAGAGTTGTTTGACTATGACTTGAGGAGATAATAGTTGAGTTAAATTTTCATTATTATTTTCTACAACACTTTAGAATTTCCTCAGACTCATACCTAGATTAGTAACTAGGCCCAGAGCTGCTTAATTTGTTGTTACTATGGGTTACATTTCTGGACTCCAAAATCTACAACGCTAATTATGATTAGAAGTGTTCCTTGTTAAGGCCACAAGGGGAACTCCAGTGTTAGCCCCTGGTTCCCTGGTGCTTCCTCACCTCTATAAATACGACGTAACGTTCCTTCCTACCATGGGAAGATATAATTCACTCCTGAGATCCTAGCTCATTTGTAAGGTATTTCCAGAACAGAGCAAAAGTTGTGCCAAATGTTGCAAATCACATATGATCTGTGCCATGAGACTCTCAAACTATTTCATTTACAAGCATATAAAACATATAGTAATTTGAACCTCGGCCATACAAGGAAGGAATCAGGGTTCCATTCACCATGCAATGCGACTTTCCTGGCATTACCTCGCAAAGGGCTTTCAGGATGCATTTCCTGAGGCTGCCTTTTAAAATACTGAAATGTGGGGTTTCACCATGTCTAATGGGGATGACAGTGCCAATCTTAGCATTACTGTACATTTGCTCTTAAAAAAAAGTGTGAAATGCTTCTATCACAATTTACATTCAGTATAAATCAAGCTAAAAGATATTATGCATAGCCAGAAAGAGTCATAAAGAAGTAATTGATATGTTGTGGATAAAGTACCTGACTTGCCTTTAGAGAACAAAGGTGAGCGCAGTTTTAATGAAGCATAACTGTATTTTTGTTGTGAAGATGTTTCAATTTTTTGGAACATTTTAAATGCCAAACAAATTCTGGTCGTTCACTCCATTGCATGCTTTAAAATACAAAGAGGGCACTGATGTGGAGTCATAGCTGGGAATGTTTGTATCTGAGTTAGTCTACTTGTATATAATAAGCAGAGACAATTTAGGCCACAAGTTTCCGATAATACCTGCAATTTCGTGTTGCTTTTTTAAGAAATTCAAGGTCTTGGAGCTTTGATTTTAACACTCCCTTTTCATAAATCTTCCTATTATTTTAAAATTAGATGACAGGAAACAGTTTGGAGATTCATTATTAGTAAATTAGCCGTTTAATTTATTTCCAGGGCCAGCACTAAACAAAAATTTTAGTTGAAGAATTTGGTCTTCTAACCCTTTCACCTCAGAATTCCTGAGACATCCTTCCCTGGCACCCTTTCTAAGTCTCCTCCACTCTTCTGGCACCACTCTGTGCCTAACATTTTGGTTAGATGTTAGCAAATTCCCAATAAATTGTGCAATGATTAAGGAAGACAGAGTCGTTTGTTACAATGAGGTGGAGATCTGGAGTCAGAATGCCTGGGCTGGAATTCCATGAATAACCACTTAATAACTCTTTATACTTTATTTACTAGGTTTGTTATAGTCACTTAAAAGTCACTTTAAAACGGTGACATTTTAAAGCAGAAGGCATACCTGCTTCAACTTCCTAATGGGTCAGATAGGAACAGAAATAAGATTTGCCAATTTCATTAGTATGCGGAACTCTCACAAGAGGGGAATCACTCCTACTACACAGGTCAGCACCTTTTCTGCCACTTATAGTCTGAGGCAGTTGCTGAAGACACTGAAAGGTTAAATAAATGCTTTACCCATGGTAAGACAACCAGTATGTGTCAGAGGTAGTACTTGAATCCTAGTCTTCCTGGCTTTCAATGCAGCTCCCTATCTATTACATCCCCAATGTGCTGTGATAGGGTCAAGTGAGATAATGTTTGTGAAAGCACTTCATAGCTATTATTATAGGCATTATGAAAAAGTTAAATTGCTGTTATTTATCTAAATGCATTTAGGTGTGTACTTCCCAGGAGAATTTGTACTGTCATAGTAACCTCTTGAGACTAGAAAGCCTTTAAGATGCAAAGGAAGGAATCTCAAATATTAGAATAGTAGAACTTCAAGTCCATTGGGGAGATGGGATGGAAGAGGGATCTCCCCTGTGCTTTTCAAAGTGTACTCTGTGGACAGTTACCTAGTTACCTCTCTATAAGGCCACCTCTGGAGAGCGGGTAGGTGGTCAAGTAAAGAGAGTACTGGGTCTGGAGTCAGAAAAACCTAAGTTCAAATCCAGCCTCATACACTTACTAGCTGTGTGACCTTGGGCAAGTCATTCACCCTGTTTGCCTCAGTTTCCTCATCTGTAAAATGAGCTGGAGAAGGAAATGGCAAACCACTCCATTATCTTTGCCAAGAAAACCCCAAATGGGGACACTACTGACAACAACAATAAGAAAAAGCCACCTCTGCTTATTATTACTGAATGAATCAGCATGGAGCCAGTGAAAAGACAGCTAGATTTAAAACGAAGTGGGGAACCTGTGGCCTCCTAAGTCCTTGGGTGCAGCCTTCTGACTGAGTCCAAGTTTTATAGAACAAATCCTTTTATTAAGGGCATTTGTCCTGTAAAGTTTGGATTCAGTCAAAGGGCCGCACTTGAGGACCTAGAGGGCCACATGTGCTCTAGGCCACAGGGTCCCCGCCCCTGATTTAGAGCCAGAATAACCATGTTCAAAACCTGGCTTTGTCACTTCTCTGTAGGACTTTGGGCAAGTTGATAAATCTCTTTGGGGCTTTAATCTCTGAAGTTTCTCAGAGTTTCTTCACCTCTAAAACAACTTAGAGAGGAGTTATGACCTCAAAGGTCCCTTCTTTTTCAAACTAAACCCATGATCCTGAGTTTCATTAGTACTATCTCTGTTAGAAGCAGGGAAAAAAAAAATCTCTCTCAGAGTCCTCAAGTTACTTTTAGGTGGTTACTATCTGTAAAGTTTCAGAAAATGAGATTGGTTACAATGACCATGGCAGGGGGTGATCTATGGATGCTTTATCATTTGGTCCAATTTAGTTCCAACATGGCTACTTCCTATTTTCCTATGCAGTGTCCCCTAGAACCAGCTAATCCTGGTGTAGTCTGACATTCTGTAAACAGACAACCCAGACATCAGATTAACTTCGTGGGTTGTGAAGGAAAGATGCCAAGGAACAGAACAACTCGTGAATTGGTCTGACTGGATAGAAGGAGAAAAAAACTGTGTCCTTAAAAAGAATTTATTTATGAAAATATGAGCCCCATCCCCCATTAGCTTGGGTTTAAGGGAAGCAAAGGGTCATCTAAGACCTTAAAAACATAATGATGGATTTTTTTTTTTTGTATTTCTCAAACATTTTCTTGAAATGTTCAAAATGATAGTTAAGAGAGCAAGAAAACTAGCTACATGGAGAAGCTTTTGACATTTCAGACTGAAATGATACATTTTTTATTGCTTTTGATTTTCTCCCCAGGGAGAGAACTACTGTCTTTGACACTTAGGGGATTTATTTTCCAGGCTCTTTACAATGAAATCCCTTAGGTGTTTCATATTCCCCAATTGCTTTTACTCTCTTCTTTCTCCCACCCAATTATTCCTGGCTGCACTTGAAGTGTTTTAAAGGAATGAACCTGGTACAGTGGAACCACTTTATTCATAGGGGTTCAAATCCTGCCTCTAATAATATGTGTCTGACCTTGAGGAAATCATTTAACCTCCTTGGACCTCAGATTCTGCCTCTGTAAAATAGAGTTGAAGTAGAGGGGCCCTGGGGTCTCTTTGAGTCCTAGATATATGACTCTATGATCTGCCCACCACTATTCTTAGTAGAACAAAGAATCAGCTAGGGGAGAGTTTGGTTGAGAATTCTAAAGCTTTCCTTCATTTGCTTAAATAAGTCCCCAAGGCTTTAACTCAACCACTTAAATGCAAAACCACTTCTATAGATAACCTTCAGTAACAAATTGAGTGTCATTGTTTTGTTCTGTTTTCTAAGTGAAGCCTGTAAAATGTGTTTCTTCTTTCTTTAAATACAGATTCATTGGGTTTCCAAGTCTTTTGTGGATACATTTTTAATAGAACAAACGTAAGCCAGGCTTTAGAGCCAATGACTTTGCTAGCATGTGCTATTCAGGCTTCTCCAATACTTTGCTGCCAGTGTACCTCCAACACTTCTGCCTCATCAGATGCCTCAATGGTTCTGCCAAGGAATCTTCATTCTGATATGTAGACCCTGGCAGGAACTGACAGTTCTGAGACAGCTAAGGAATTCAGATAGAGATCTTGGGATTTAATTGAATTGTATTTCTTTCATTGAGGTCAACAAGATTCAGACATAGAAGAAACATTTGTGTCCTGATATACCATGATATTACAGCATTTGGAAGTTAGGCAGCAAGCCTCATATATTATTTAAAATATGCATGATGTATATGCATGATAGGATGGAAAGTACACTGGCTCTCAAGGCAAAGGATCTGGGTACCAATCCTGCCTCTGATATGCACTACTTTGGTTTTGGTTTTCTCCTTTGAAAGTTGAAAGGATTGGACTGGATGGCTTCTGAGGTACCTTTCATTTCTAGTTCTATGACTCTACAATTCCAAGATCTCAGTGTAAGCTATATATGTATAGCATACCCTCTCTTAGGGGGGCATTTTGGCTGCTGAAAGGGGCAGAAAAAGAACATTTGTGTAAGGAGCATTGATAAAGTTACTTGAGAAGAAACACAGACCCTCATAAAAATAATTAAAGGACAGACAGACTGTTCTGAGGATCGAAGAGAAAATTACTCCTTGGATAAACGTTGAGGACTTGTTTGGAAGCAGAGAACTGACAATGCACAAATTTGCTTTGTTTATTGTTGTTGTTCAGTCATTTTCAGTCCAGTTCTATTCTTCAGGACTCCATTTTTTTTGGGGGGGGAATTCTTGGCAAAGATATTGGAATGGTTTGTCATTTCCTTCTCCAGCTCATTTTACAGATGAAGAGCTGAAGCAAATGGAGCTCAATGACTTCCTCAGGGTCACACAGCTAGAAGTGTCTGAGGCCAGATTTGAACTCAGATTAGTCTTCCTGACTTCAGACCAGACACTCTATCCACTGTATCTCTTAACTGCCCTTGTTTACTATTCATATCTGTTCTTGTTTTCCTCCTCCTCCTCATTCTTCTTCTTTTCTTTGTCTTCTTCATTATTCTTTTTCCTCTTCTTAGTTTTCCTCTTCCTTTTCTTTTTCTTCTTCCTCCTCTTCCCCTTCCTCCTCCTCCTCCTCCTCCTCCTCCTCCTCCTCCTCCTTCTTCTTCTTCTTCTTCTTCTTCTTCTTCTTCTTCTTCTTCTCCTTGTCTTTCTCCTCTTCCTTCTCTTGAGAGGAATTGGGAGGAAGAGAAAATAAATTCTTCTAATTGAACAAAAAAAAGTTAAGAAAAAAAGAATTGCAATGATGCAAAGATGTCTATAGGGCATTGTTCCACCTTCATTTTATGTATATTTTCAGGACTCCAAAGATTACAACTGAGAAATTATCAAACAGCTTTTTTGGGTCTATGGGACAACCAAATAAGGATTGTTGGTAGTTATACCTTTCAGGTGGATTATTTTCGTTGTATATCATAAGGTAGAGAGGAGACACTAAACACAAAGAATCCTGATTGAAAGTAAGCATCAAAAATGGTGATATGACAGTAGTGAGCATAGTAGAAATCTGAAGCCAGGTCTAAAAGTCATAGAAAACAATGAGAAATACTATTTACAAAAGACAGAATGAAGAAGTTGGCAGGAACAGAGCTTCTGTTCTGGTGTGAAAAGCTATTTGTTTGGAAGAGAATACCATTGTTATTAGAATCTTATTGGAAGAAAACAGAATCCTCTGCTAGTTGAAGAAGTATCTGAGTTTATTGCTGTTAGTGACAAGTACAACCTGAGAGAGGGAAATGTCTCCAGAATGCTTATGTCCTCCTCTATAACTTCAGAGAAGAGGAAAGAGAAGGGGAAAGTGAAGCTATACTATGATCTATACTTATATATGTTTGCTAAAAAGAGTATAATACTTTCTCAGCACCTAGCTAAGGATTGCTATGTACCAAAAGAGCACGACACTGCTTCAGCAGCCTGAGAGTAACCTCAAAGCATCTTGGCTCATCCAAAAAAACTTTGAGGACCAGAAATGGAATTAACTAGCAGAAAAAAAGTTTTACTCAACAGAATTTGCATGGTTTCATGGTTTAAAGTCATGAGTTGCCTTTACGCTAGTATTATACAGCCCCAGCTCCACCATGGACATTATGCACATTGGTAGAAGAATGTGATGCTGGTTAATGAATCAGGAAGATATAAGTTTAAATCTGACCTTAGACACTTATTAGCTCTATGAAGCTGTGCAAGTCACTTAACCTTTGTCTGCCTCAGTTTATTTGTCTCTAATAAAGATAATAATAACACCTTCTTCCCAGAATTGTTGTGAGGATAGGAGATAACATTTGCAAAGTAAACTTAAAATGCCAAGTAAATTCTAGCTATTATTATGAGTAGACCATGATGTTTCAATTATTCTGGCCTTTGCCTTCTGTTATGATTATTTCTGCTTTTGCTTTTTCCTTTAGTAAGTAGATCATATCCAAGAATCAATGGGAGTCATTGTTACTGTTTTTGTAAAAATAGGAAGCATATAGGAGCTATAAGTGGGAAGTACTTGGAGAGTATACTTCTCTTCTTTCTTTTTTTATGTATTTTACTTTTAATTTATAAAATAAAACAAGCATTTCTATAACATAGTAGAATAAAAAAAGTATGATTTCACACAAAAATGCAAATTCATTATGTACAATTTACTATTCCTTTAAAATATGTAATGAAGTTACCATATAACTCCCCCCGCCTTTCTTATTTCCCCCTATAATCACCAGAGATGGCTACAATTAGATGCAAATGTTTGTGTGTGTGTGTGTGTGTGTGTAAAATCATTCCATATATACTTTTCTTTATCAGTTCTTTCCCTGGATGCAGATAGAATCTTCCTTCATAGGTCTTTTTTACCTAGGAGTCCATTTCCAGTCATCCTAATCTATGTCTTGCCACTGGACCTGAATGACTCTATAAGAGCAAGTGAGGCTGGTGATTTTGCACAGCCCTGCCTCATTTAAATCCAATTCACTAGAAAGTCAAGACATCACATTTCTGATGTCATTGGTCCTCTTCAAGAATAAAGGACAAACAGCAACAATCCTTTGTAGTTAATTTGGATATTTATAATAGTCAAAATTACTTGTCATTCCAAATTGTTCTTAAAACAATATTGTTGTTACTATAGACCACTTTATTTTAGTTCTGCTCATTTCACTCTTCATTATTTCACGCAAGTCTATGTTTTTTCTAAAGTTGGCAAGCTCATAATTTCTTATAGCACAATAGTATTCCATCATTATCATATGCCACAACTTGTTTAGTCATTCCCCAAATAATGGACATCCCCACAATTTCAAGTTCTTTGCCACTACAAAAAAGAGTTGCTATAAATATTTTAGAACATATAGATTCTTTTATTTTTTTCCCTAATCATCTTTGGAAATAGACACAGTAGTATTATTGTTGGGTGAAAGGGTATAGTCAGTTTAATAACTCTTAAGGCATAATTCTAGATTGCTCTTCAAAAGGGTTAGATCAGTTCACAGTTCCACCAACTGTGAATTATTGTCCCAATTTTCCCACATCCCCTCCACCATTTGTTATTTTCTCCTTCAATCATTTTATCCAATCTGATAGGTATAAAATGATATCTCAAGGTTGTTTTAATTTGCATTTCTCTAATCAATAATAATTTGAAGCATTTTTTCATGACTATAAATTGTTTTGATCTCTTCATCAGAAAACTGCCCATTAATATCCTTTGATTATTTATAAATTGGGGGATGACTCATATTCTTATAGATTTAACTAAATTTTTTATGTATTTGATATATGAGATGTTTATCTGAGAAATTGTCTATGAAAAAGGTTTTCCCAATTGTCTGCTTTCCTTCTGATCTTGGCTACATATGTTCTATTTGTATAAAACCTTTTTTTTAATTTAATGTAATTTAAATTATCCATTTTATACTTTGCACTGATCTCTCTTTTGTTTATTTATAAATTGTTTGCCTATCCATAAGTCTAATAGATAATATGTTCCATATTATTCAAATTTTCTTCTTATATCTCTCTTCATCTAAGTCATATATCTACTAAGACCTTATCTTGGTAAATGGTGTAAGATATTGTTCTATTCCCAGTTTCTGCCAGATTGCTTTCCAGTTTTCTCAACTTTTTTTTTTTTTACCAAATAATGAATTCTTATTCCCAGAATTTAAGCCTTTGTACTTGTCAAATACAAGGTTACTCTATTAATTTGCTGCTGCAAATTCAATGTTATCCCTTAAATTTGAATGTTGAAGTTCTAGAAACATAGTGGTAGCCATGATCACCAAGTACTGTTTCCAAACTCCAACACTTAGCTGCCAGCATGATTGGGGGTTGATATGAGTAAGCCAGCCCAAAAAAGGAGAAAGGGATTATAGGTGCAACATTGGATAACATGCCTGTAGACAATGCTGTCAGCTTGAGTGGGATGCATATCTGAGCTATATATGTCTATCAGAATTTTCTATAATGAGCTATTTAATCATGTTTAACATTATTTAAAGGAAGTTAGTCTTTCAGCAATCCAGTGAACACAGAGATTGGGGATAGCAGAACAAAATGTATATATCAAAAAGACTACCTTGGCCCTCACTCCCTGGAAGGTCAGTTAGATTTCTCCAAGGATTCTCCAGTACCCTTACAGGGATCTGGGAGTGTCTAGGCACCCAGCAAATAGCTTCAGTCTCCACCAATGGTGTTCCCTCAAATAGGGATTGTCCCTTGTACTACAGTTCCATTTAGCCATTTATCGTCAGTTCAGCTTTTAGAAAGGGATATTTATTTCAAAAAGATAAAAAACAAATATACAAATTTATTCCTTAACATGAAAGAAACATAATTTCCTCTCTCTACCCCTCCCCCACCCCATATCATCTCTGTCTCTGGGGAGGACAAAGGGATTAGGTTCATATTTTAGCAGTATTCTTATAGAGCACAATCTAAGTCCAAATCCCACCTTAAGTTTGAGTCCCAGACATTGTAGTTTTGCAGGGCTTTCATGCTAGGTTGTTAGGCTACACCATCTTGGCTGTAATCTTACCTCCAAGGTCCACATGGCTTACCCTCCTGGATCCATACAGATTACCTCCAGCACCTAAAGCTGAGGATGACAAATGACTAAGAATAGAAACAAGAACCCCCAAGTCTGTTTCTCAGAGTCAGAGTAAAGGAGGGAATGGGAGAAGTCCTTCCCCTTTTATTGGTTCATTTCATGGAAACCATGCTAGGGTTTTCATCCTCTATGAGGATGCAACAGATAAGAGTAGATGAAAGTAGAGGAGAATGACTTAGTTTCACCAGTTTCAAAGACATAGGCAAGCAACCTCCACTCAAGCATTAAGGGATGAAGATACCTTTATGTTAGGCAATCTGGACACACACCAAGGTTCCTCAAAGGCTCCTTCATTTTAGATGAACTGGGCATATCCAGACATGCCTTGGTTATGCATAGTTCAATGTATTAAGAATCAAGAAGACATGAGTTCATATTCTAGATCAAGTATTAACTGTGTGACTCTGAGCAGCTCATTTAATCTTTCTGAGCCTCAGCTTCCTCATTTGTAAAGTAATAATTTCATCCACCTAATATGGTTGTTGAGATTGCCAAATCAAATCTAATGAGTTAATGCATAGACAGTACTTCACAGAGCTTCCTTTTCTGGACAGCTTTCTACCCAGTGAAAAATTCCACTACCAAAAATTCACTGGCAACAAATTTGTCAATAGTCACAAGTGATGTGGAGAAATTCAAAGAGATATCAACAAGTCAGCTCTAAATCCCATGTTGCCATGTTTTATTGAGTAGAAAAAGTACTGACCCAGGATGATGCTTATAAATTCCCAGTGGGAGAGAATGTCATGTATGCTTCCGGACCATGTAAGTCCAAAAATACCCTGAGATTATATAAGATGAATGTGAATCAATTGTCTCCAGACTCTCTTGTTGCTGCTCTTGATTGCTAAGAGGAAAATCCTTACGTCAAATCTAAGCTCATGAATTGGCTACCTACCTAGCAGGCCTGGGGATTTTGCCAGGTGTAATTCTTTTTTTTTTTTTTTTCCTGGGCAAAGGGGGTTAAGTGACTTGCCCAGGGTCACACAGCTAGTAAGTATTATGTGTCTGAGGCCAGATTTGAACTCAGGTCCTCCTGAATCCAGGGCCAGTACTCTATCCATTGCCAGGTGTAATTCTACAGAAAGGAGCTAAAACTAAGGTTTCTTAAGTGCCTCAAATATCCGATGTTGTCTGGTTTCATGGACAACTTACAGCTGCTACTTCTGAGCCTACCAGGTGTATGTAAAATGAGAAAGAGAGAGAGAGAGAGAGAGAGAGAGAGAGAGAGAGAGAGAGAGAGACAAGAGAAGACAAGAGAAGAGAAGAGAAGAGAGACAGAGACAATAGGGAATAAGAGACAGAAAGACAGAAGCAGAGAAAAGAGAAAGAAAGAGAGAGAGAGAGAGAGAGAGAGAGAGAGAAAGTCCTTCCTTAATCAACAAAAAAATAAGTGTAGAAATGAAATAAGTAGCAACAACAATGATCTTTAAATATCTGAAAACTATCTTCAAAACATGCATATTAAGCAAAATGGCTTGCTAGTTGTTACACATATACAACATTTAATATTTGCTTTCAGGCCTTTTTGTAGGCTATCCCCATGCCTAGAATGTTCTCTCCACTCACCTCCGATTCTTGGATCTCTTAGCACCTTTCAAGGCTCAGCACAAGTATCAATTATTACCTTAAGGTCCTGATTTTCCCTATTGTTGATGTCCCCCAATTACTTCTTATTTATATACATATATAGATAGATATGTACATACATAGAGTTATCCCTTCCACATTATGACTTTCTCCATCACATTTCACTATATTGCAGGTTGGCATAAGAAATTAAATGAGAATTTTTTTGGAGTTTTGTGGAAGCTGCAGACAACACATGAAGGCCAGTAGATGACACAGAGCCTATGACCAAATACTTAACCCAAATTTTACAATAAGGTACTGTAAACACCCCATAAAAGAAAAAGAAAAGAAAATCAGACTTCTTTGGTGTGAAGTGAGGGCCAAAAAATTTTATGTGGATTTTCCAAATCACAGAGGCACTGTGCCCCTAATCCCTATGATATGGAATGGATAACTGTATATATTTATATAGTATTTAATTATCTGTGAACATGCTGTTTCCCTACAGTAGAATATTAGCTCCTAGACAGCAAGGGCAGATACTTTTAGTTTTGTATCCCCAGCCTTGCACAGTACCTGTTACAAAGTAGGTACAATAAGGAATATGGCATTTCCTGGATGAATTAAATTGAGGAAGAGCTCTTTGGTGCATCTTCTCATTTGAAAGGAATAAAAGCATTTAAGACCAGTTTGTAAAAACAAAACAGCAAAGAGAAAAATGAAAATAAACAAAATCTAAACTGATGGGCCATAGATTGCACCAAAATGCTTACCTTCACTTTGGGGATACTGAGCTGGTGTTAAAACATTGTTTTATAGTTTTTTTTTTCCTTCTCCCAAGTCAGGCAAGGTTTGCTGATTGGAATCTTGCTGTCAGCCAACTGGGATTCAGAAAGCCAGGATGCTTTGATGTAACATAAGTTTGAGTGTAGCAGGTGGTCTTTCCTGCTGTTTATAGTGCAGCTTGGGGAGTTCTGTCTGATGTAGCAGCTCCTCTTTATCTACATGGAATCTGTGTAAATCATGAAAGAACAGATGGAAAAATAGTCACATTCCCCTGTTCACCTCTTAGTAGCAGCTCATAAAGCACCATACATCCCATGCTTTCCCCCAACTCCCCAGCTGCAATGCACACACAAAATTCAGTGTGTTGGTCACTCAAGTGTTACAAGAGAATCGTTCTGTTTACAAAAAAAGAATTAGAAAAAGAAAACAAAAGCAGCAAGCAGTTCAAATGATCACAGCTGCTATATACATGTATTTTGCAATTATATTCCAGATTTAAGTTAAGTAAACACTGGGAAATTGGAAATTATCCCTAATTGATGCTTCCAAATGTCCTGGAAAACCTGTTTTCAATGCCAGAAGAAGCAAAGAAGTAGAGAAATTCTTTTACTATTATTGAGTATTTTTTGTTTATTTTTAAGAAAGCTATCACCTCTCCTGATAGTTTTGCCCCAAGACCTTTAAAACATTTTCTAAAATTCTGTTATGTATAATTTCACATGGGAAATACCAAGGAATAAAAATTAACCTGAAAAGGATTGATACCTCTTTTCCACCGATTTGGAACACATAATAATTTCAAGCCATTTAATGCATTCAGAAAGGGCAACTCATCTTAATTAAGGCTGTAGGGTGTAGTAGTGAAAGTAGCAATGAATTTAAAGTCAATAGGCTTGGCATTGATTCCTGGCTCTGCTATTTACCATTTGTCCATCCTTGGGTAAGTCACTTAAAATCTCTGAGATTTGCTTTCCTAAACTATAAGAAGGGTTTCGATTAGTGTAGTCTGTATAATATCCCAGGATCCTCATGCTAGCACCTATTGCCACTGAAGAGTTGGAGTCCCAGAGCTTGCCTCTATCTGCCTCTCAGAACTGTAGGGGCACACCTGAGTGTTCAGGGATGGTTCTCTAATGCCATCAGTTCAAGCTCTCATTGCTGAGTTTCCCTCCAAGATTATCAGTCCAGAATTATTTTAACTTGTTGTTTGGTCATTTCAGTTGTGTTCAACTATTCATGACCTTCTTTGGGATTTTCTTGGCAAGGATACTGTAATGATTTGTCATTTGCTTTTCTAGTGGTTTAAGGCAGACAGAGGTTGTAAGATTTGCCCAGGTCTTAATGCCTCTAGACCCTTTGCTGTATTCACTGATCCACCTAGTTAACTTAATTTTAACTAATTAGCTTTAAAATGTTTTTAGAAAGGGGTATTTCCTAAAGACCACTGTATATAAAACATCTCCCTAAGACTCTATGACATACTCTTCTCAAAGTAAATATAAAGTCTAGGGAAAAGTGGACTCAAATTTAGATAATTCTGGAAGGATTAACTCATAGATTCTGGTTTTCGTATGTGCTTTTCTTGCTTTAATAGAGGTTCTTAGGAATTTCTTCTTAACCATGTGCAACCTGCATTCATCTCTTCTTAGATCCCTATGCAAATATTGCCACCAGTTGATGCTTAAATGTCAGTAAGACAGTGATGTAAAGATGTAAAGTTCAAAATTTTCTAAACACTTTAAAGCTTCCAAGGTCCTCCTCCAGGCTAAAATTGGATAGGTTGACTTTGTCCCCCATCCTTGCATTACAATAACAGAATCATAGATTTAGAGCAATAAGGGACCTTAGAAGTAATCTAGGCAAGCCACTTTCTTTACATGTAAGGAAACTAAGAACCAGTTATGTTAAGTGATTGGCCCCAAATCTTACAGCATGAAAGGTAAAATTTGAACCCAAGTTCTCTCACTTCAGAGTTGCATTTATTTCCCTTGTATTTCCCCTTATATTTATAAATCCTTTGGTTCTTCAAATGAAAAATATTCCTTTGAAAGCAGTTACTTTCAAGTTAAGCAAATTTGACATTCATTGGATTAAATGAATGAAAAACAAAGTAAGCCCTTAAAATGTGCTAGTTATTGTGCTGAAGATAGAAATACAAGCAAGTAAGATACTTTATCCCTTCAAGGATTTTGCAATCTAGTAAGGTACAACAATATCCAGAGAAGAGTCCCTTGAACAAGGAGTCAAAAGGAATGTTGATTGGAGTCATATGACAAGTAACTGATGTGTTCATTCTAAGAATGGTATATATATGTGTGTGTGTGTGTGTGTGTGTGTGTGTGTGTATGTGTGTGTGTGTATTTTTACTTCTATTCTCACAGCTTTGGTGGAAAAATGTTGAAAGGTAGGGAAGAGAGGATATGTGTGCTGAATTGTGGCATAGATATGTCCTGGAAGTTCTGTGATGGGCCTTGACTGGGCAAGATAAGGTGAATGCTCGCCAGTCAGAGCCCACTCACTTAACTGTTGCGATTAAGAAATGGTTCTTCCTTTACAGAAAAAAAAGTAGTGTAAATTTATATTTTGTCCAAGTAGGTTAAAATATAAAATAAAGAAATTATTTTACATAAATACCATTGTAAATGTGATGCTATTTTATTTTAATTTATGGAATTGATTTGAAATGTACCTACTGACACAACAGGTTGAGAAAATCCCCATATGGAAGCATTACTGGCCTAAGGAAAAAAAAACAACTTTTTTTTCCCCTACTAACAGTGTATAGAAAATAGCATGTAATTAAAAATTGCTGAATCAGAAGAGTTCTTTTTAGGTCTTATGGTATACATTCAAAAGAGAGATTTCAAACAAGAATAGCTCTGACATAATACATCATTTGTTACCATATTCTATATTCAAGCACACAAATCAATGTAGTATTATGTTGACAAGTCCATGGACGAATGCACAGTTCACCTTTGCACAGTTTCACCTTTTAATGCTGTCAGCTGATGAAGAACATTGAGTTAAGGTACAGGTAGGACAATTGGAGCATGGCAGAACTGTGTTCTCTCTTGGGGGACACCTAGTAGCAAATCCAAGGCTCAGTTATTTTTTTGATAGTTTAAAAAGCTTTCAAAAAAGTAGAATTGCCCAAAATTTAAATGAGTTGATTTGAGTGGTAGTGAGGTACTAATCAGTGAAAATCTTCAAGGGCAGTCTGGGTGCCTGTTTGTTGGTGATACTGTAAATGGAATTCCTGTGTTGGCTCGCAATTAGACTTAAAAGATGATATTTAGGTCAATTCTTCAATTCAATGATTCCAAAAGAGAAGGTAGTTCAATGAATGGGAGCAGAAAAATGATCCTTATAAAGAACAAAAGAATGAGTTGTCTAAAGAAAATATGACTACACAGAAAATAGTTCTGAAATCACATTTCAAAAAAAGATGTTTTAAAAGATTACAGTAAGGGCAGGTACCTGAGAAATAATATAAAAAAATGCATCACTAAGGTAAAATTCCAAGGTAAAAAAAGCCCATTATATTGGCCAACAAATGCTAAGAACAATGACCAAAAATAAAACAAAACAAAAATAAACAAACAAACAACAATAACAAAATTTGTGTAGCTACGTTGGAGAAAGAGAAGAAATAAAGAAATGATAGGACTGAATCTCAGAGTGAATAATGCTTATGTGCAATGGCAAAAAAAGTAGAATGGTTCAAATCAAATTTTCCTTTTTTTTTTCTCCACCAAAGAATATGTTTTTCAGACTTGGAAAGACAGAAAAAAAATAGTTCGTAAGAAAATGAAACTTAAAATGAAGAGATGATGAGAGAGTGTCTAGTTGCTCTCTGGGAGGTTGAAGACATATTCCCATATATATTATATCCTTTTTTTTTGAAAGTTTGAATAATAATTTTTGAAATTCTGAGTAACTTGTGACTATAAGTGTGTAATGGAATAATAGTATTT
The DNA here is from genome assembly GCF_900497805.2 of Vombatus ursinus. Classification (NCBI taxonomy): domain Eukaryota; kingdom Metazoa; phylum Chordata; class Mammalia; order Diprotodontia; family Vombatidae; genus Vombatus; species Vombatus ursinus. The sequence continues at coordinate 11,268,363 of NW_020954723.1, forward strand.
GTATTGACTGTTTTGTAAAGTTATTATGATCAAGCATTTTATATGTGTGAACTATTAATACCATCATAATTTTGGTAACCTAAAATTATCCTACTAAAGGAGTCCTTTAGGATCTTATCTTTGTGTTGACGTGTCTCTGTTTTCTTCTTAAAGTACAAAATTCCACAGGTCTTACCAAGCAACAAAGCCTTCGATTATGGACATGTAGAAAAGGAGTGATGTTATGAGAAGGGAGAGTAGGCTGGCCAGTATTTGGTCCTTTCTACTCTCTTCTAACATAAGCCTGATGGGTGTGGGTATTTCTATAGAGGATAGAACTGGTCAGTCTTTCCTACCTACCCCATTTCATTTCCTGTGATTTAATTTACCGTACTTTATTATTATAATTTGTTTGCTTTTTAGCATAGGGATAATAAAATGACCCTTAGGTCCATATTATCGCTTTTCCTAATTTAAAGCATTTATATAAAATATTATAATCATAATAGCCTAGAGCCCTAGTTAGGAAACTTTCTAACATTTGCTAAATCTTTCATCTTATTGTCAGCCTAACTAAATTGGAACAGACTCATCACCAAGAGACCCAAAAGAGTGTTTGTCAGGTGATTTATCATCATCATCATTGCTGTTGTCATCATTATTATTGTCCTCATCATCATCAGCCTTGATATGGCAGCTTTAGTAATTCATGAAAATAGTCTATTTAAACAAGGAGGCCTTGCAGTCTGTATCAGATGAAGAGACTCCCTCTATCAATGGAGATCAGTACACAGCAAGTAAATGTCAGAGTTGGTTTTGGAATCCTGGTCTTCCTGACCCTGAGGCCAGTTCTCTGTTTTCATGCCATGTAAGAAAAATAAATACTGTTTGTGAAATGCAATTGGTGATGTTTGAGAAATAATGGAGAATAGCAAAATGCCACTGGACTAAATACAAGCAAATATTAGTCTTCATTTCTTTCCAATTTTTCCTCTATTTCTCTTGATTTTCTGAATCCTTTTTGAGCTCTTCCACGGCCTGAGACCAATTCATATTTTTTCTTGGAGGCTTTGGATGTAGGAGCTTTGACTTTGTTGTCTTCCTCTGAGTGTATGTCTTAATCTTTCTTGTCACCAAAGTAAATTTCTATAGTCAGAGGTTTTTTTTTTTTGTTTGTTTGTTTTTTTGTTTTTTCCTGTTGTTTGCTCATTTTCCCAGGCTATTACTTGACTTTTTAATTCTTTGATATGTTTTTTCTTTTTTGAAACTTTTTTTTAAGGCAAATGGGGTTAAGTGACTTGCCCAGGGTCACACAGCTAGTAAGTGTCAAGTGTTGCTCTGAGGTCGGATTTGAACTCAGGTCCTCCTGACTTCAGGGCCAGTGTTCTACCCACTGTGCCACCTAGCTGTCCCCAAAGTGGCATGACATAAGGAGAGGTGTTTACTCCTCTCCTGGCCTATGCTCTGAGTGACCAAAAGCACTCTTCTCTGCCCTGGAACTGTGAGGAGGTTTCCCTCTCCATTGCTGCCACAAAGTCTGCTATGCCAGTGCTCCTCCTCGCCCCAGGACTGCCATCCAGGACTGCAACCCAGATCCAAGTATGGGCAAAACAACAGAATCCTGCTTTAGTGCCAGCAAAGATATCCCTGTAATCTCCTTCTTATCAGTTGTTCTGTGGACTGAGAACTTCAGAAGCAGCAGCTGCTGATTCAGTCAATCCCAAGCCCTACTCCTATTTTGCTGGGGCTGAGACTGAGCTGAGGGTGCAGTCAGACTGTGTGCCTCTCTCACCCAGGTCCAACAGACCGTTCCTATAGACCTTCTAAATTGTCATTGATGTTTGTGGGCTGAGATCTCTGGAAATTGCCACTGTAATCAGAGATTCAGTCCCCTGAGGACTGCTCTACGTTTGCTAGGGCCTGGTCTGTGCTGGTACAACCTGTGCTGGACTGTGCTCCACTCTCAGCCTGATACAACAGACCTTCCCTGTTGATTTTCTTGGTTGTCTTGGGCTAGAAATTTGTTTCACTCTGTCTTTTTATTGGTTCTGCTGCTCTAGAATGTGAAAAATACCATTTTTCAAAGGTATTTGGAGGGGTTTGGGGGAGAGCTCAGGCAAGTTCCTGCCTTTACTCCACCATCTTGACTCCTCCCTCCTAGTCTGCATTTCTAAGACAAAAAAAAGAATATTCTTCAGGTTATTGACTGGTTAGTAAGCTTCACTGAAATTCTGAGTTCTAGTATATATTATTAAAGGACTGGCTTTTGAGAATTTGGAAGCCAAACTAGTGATCACCATGAGTAAGGAAGGCTAGTTAATAAGAAATGTACATTGGGAAGCAGTGTAGAAAGTGGAAAATGCATGACCTTATAGTCAAGAATACCTTGCCTTCTTATTACTGGAAGTGTGAATTGCTTAACCTTTATGAACACTTAGTTTTTCCATTGGTAACGTGAGTATTATAACAATACCTACAGTACCTTACAGAGTAGATATAGGGCGATAGTGAGATAACGAACATTAAGCAGCTACAAACTGGAAATCTCTCTACAAATGTATATTCTGGTTCTTGTTATTCTTGCCAAATTGACCTAATCCTCCTTATTATCTTTTGTTGGACTGCATTATTAAGTTGGTAAATCAGGGAAATTCCATTGATATAGTATGCTAGTCAATAATTACAACATATGGAAAACTAGCTGCTAAATAGACTTCATTTTCTGGACTCTCAAGGAGACTTCAAGTAGAAAATGTCTGTTTGTTGGGGATACCATAGAAGGTATTAACTGTCAAGAATGCTTTGCATTAGATGCTCTGAAGTCCCTGCTAAGATTTTGTGATTCTATTAAAACAAACAAACAAAACAAAACAAAATATTGTAGAAGGGAATCTAGTTTACACATGGATTAGGCTAGAATCAGGGGTATATCCTTAACTTTTTAAAGTTATAAATTCTTTCAGCAATATGGGGAAGCCTGTGGATCCCTTCTCAATTATATTTTAAATGCATAAAATATAATACATAAGATTACAAAGGAAACCAATTATATTGAACTCTCTGTCTTCATGTATAATATGTATGTATGCATGTATTTTACCTGATTAAGAAGCCCTAGACTAAATAGATTCTTAGATCATAACTTCCAAAGATGAGATACTGTGCATTTGAAGTTTTGTCATGTGTAAGAAGGATCATACTTGCTCTAGTAGTCCTTAGAATATAAAATTAGGTAAAATTGGTAGCGTTTGAAGAGAAGTAGATTTCAGTTTAATATAAATAACTTCAAGTGGGAAGGGTGATATTACCATCTCAATGGTTTTTTGTTGTTTTTATTTTTGAGACTTTGTTTCTTTGTCTCAATTATGCAAGAAAAGTAGTGGATACCTGCTAGCCAGATCCCACAGCTGATCAGCACAGAAACTTTGATATGCTTTGTTTCCAACCTATGCTAGTTGTTCACCCTTTCTTAGGTAGTCTGTTGGTCTTTGCTTCTGAGCCATGCTATGTTGGTGATAGAGTTAGTGCGTGTACCCAACCAACTTTTGTCCTACTGCAGCCCAGAATTCACAAACTCAAAAGTTTCAAAAATGAATTTCACTTCCTACCTTTCCTACCCTTCCTACCCTTTCTACCCATCTCATTTTTTTCAATTTTATTTTATTTTTAATTTATGGAATAAAACAAGCATTTCTATTACATAGTCCAATAAAAAAAGATGATTGCACAGGAAACTTCAAATCCACTATGTGCAATTTGCTATTTTTTAAAATATATAATAAATTTATCATATAAATTTCTTTTTCTTTTCTTTTTCCTTTTTTTACTCCTCAACTCCAGAAATGGCTAACATTAGATACAAATATGTATGTATGTATGTATGTGTGTGTATACATACATATATACATATATGTAAATAATTCTATACACACTTCTACTTATTGATTCTCTAGATACAGATAGTGTCTTTCTTCATAGGTTTTTGTATATATAATAGTCAAAATGGCAGTCATTCAAAATTGTTCTTAAAACAATATTGCTGTTACTGTATACAACATTCTCTTGATTCTGCTCATTTCACTCTTCATTATTTTGTGCAAGTCTATCCAAGTTTTTTTCCAAGATCATCAAGCTCATAATGTCTCAGTTTTACTCTGGCTTTGTTTTCCCCTTTCAATCACCACTTATGCTGGCCGGAGATTAGAAAGTTCTCCAGAAGGAGGGAGGTTGCTACAATTTACTAATCTCCAGGTTCTAAAGGTAATTCTGAGTGGGGGGTTATTCTTATTCAGTTAGTCAGTCTCCAATGGTACATTTACCATGAACAAATCAGTCAAAATGAATCAATTAATTCTTAATTAAAATGTTTTCTAAACAAAATGTAAAGTAAGAGCCACATAACATTTCACCGATTAATCAATCGAAAAACATTTATTAGGTGCCTACTAAGTGCCAGGCACTCTGCTAAGTTCTGGAAATACAAAAAAAGAGGCAAAGGACAGTCCCTTTCCTCAAGGATTTAACACTCCAATGGAGGAGACAACTTGCAAGAAAATATACAAAGCAAGCCATAAAAATGGAAGATAATTAACCGAGGGAAGGCACTAGAATTAAGAGGATTTGCCTTTCTGTAGAAGTTAAGGGTTTAGTTGAGATTTAAAGGAAACCAAAGAGGTCAGTAGTTTGAGCAGAGGGAGAAGTGTTCTGGGCATGGGGTACAGCCAGAGAAAATAAACAGTGGCTGATAAATAGAGTAGCTTATTCCCGGGAGCAGCCAGGAGGCCAGTGTCACTGGATCAAAGAGTAAGTTTTGGGGAGTGAAATGTAAGAAGACTGAAAAGGTAGGAGACAGCTAAGTTATAAAGGGTTTTGAATGCTAAACAGAGCATTGTGTATTTGCTCCTCAAGGGAATAGGAAGTAGGGGGGTGACATGATTGGATCTGTGCTTTAGGAAAATCCTTTAGTGGCTGAATGGAAAACTCATTGGAGTGGAGAGAGACTTGAGGCAAGCAGAGCCATCAGCAGGCTGTTGCAGTAGTCAAGGCAAGAGGTAATGAGGACCTGTACAAGAGTGGTGGCAGTGTGAGAGGAGAGAAGGAGATGTATTTGAGAAATATTGCAAAGATGAAATCAGTAGGGCTTGGAAATGGGGAATGAAGGACATTCTGCCACCAACGCATACAGGGCATACAGAGGAAGAATGGACACAAACTTAAATTACCAGGGTAATAAGACACACATGTGGGGAACAGATGTTTCCAGTACAACTGACAGTTCAGGACTTGATGTCTTTTTTCTGTCTCAGGAACCATTTATTCAAAGCTCATTGATGGTCATAACATCTCTGTTGGACAAGTGGCCCTGTTGCTAACCTAGGCTACTTATTATGTGGGACTAGCTTTTCAGGGCACAGAATCTCAGCTCAATTCCATTGCTATTGTTCCTCTGCTATTCTGGGCTTATCCTTGGTTCTACTGGGCTTAACTCTACTCCATAATGACAACTGTAGTCTGAAGTACTACCAACTTCAGTTTCAGTCTCAACTAATGCCCTTAGTTTTGTGTGTGTGTGTGTGTGTTTAAAAAGCATTGACTTTTAGCTTAACTTCTTAGATTAAATTAAATTAACTCACCCCCCTCCTTTAGATGGGCTCTGAAATTCTTCTTCTAAGTTCTTCTTCTCTGTCATCTTGGAAACAGATGGCAAGGAAATGAAGTATCTCTTTTACTTTTCTTCTTCACCTCCTCAGCAGTAGGTTCACCATTCCCTTGGCAGTATGTGGAAGGGAAGAGATGTATCTACTCTCATATTCTGTACCTCCTCAGAAGTGGCAAGGCAGAGAAAGAGAGGGGAAAAGGTACATACAACCTTTCTTTTGCCCACAAATTTTCCTCCCACAATAGGGGATACAGAATGTTATTGTCTAACTTTCAGAGGTCTGAGACTTTTTCTCTGCTCTGACCCTAATGTTGAAAGCTGAAAGTGTTTAAGAGCTCTGAGGTCTTATCTCTTACTTACTGTCTAGTTTAACATAGATCCTCACCTATAGAAACATTACTCCATTTTACAAAGTAACCAAAATCACATCTTTTCTAGATGAACCATAATGAGGGAAGGTACATTTGTCAAATAATTACAAAACAGTTCTTGGGTTCAGAGTTCCCTTTATTAACTCCAAAATACTTTTCTTTTTCATGTCCAAATGAACAACTGAAATGCAGAATACTGGCATAGATTTTATCCTGCTTTGACTCCAAATTTCTCTAATATGTCATATGTGGATACCTAAAACACAAAATCTTGAGGCAGGCCCTTGTCCTAGGGTAAGTGAATTGTCTCTGTAGCTGTTTTCTCAATGTCAACCTCACATTTATTTTTATCTTTACCACTTTATAATCATCCTAATTGTTGAAGTCTAAAGAGAATTCCCCTTTAGAATTCCTCATAGTAGAGGAAAATGTGCAGTTGGCTGCCCAAGATGGTAATGAGTTCCCCATCTTGAGGTTTTTGAGTAGGCACTTAGTGACAACTTGTCAGGGTGTTGATATGTACAGATTGGATCTTCAAACTGTGAGATTGTGCCCTTCTATCTTTCTGAGTTGAAATGTGATTAAATTGCTACATGCTCTGCTGAATTAATATAGTCCATCATTTGACCTCCAAGGAAGATCATATGTAAATTGTCTCAAAATGTGTAGGTATATTTCCTGTAAAAGAAAAGAAAAATCTTCATGGAAAGTAATTCTAAAAACTCCTCAATTCCTAATATATAAGTTGACATGCAAAACTCTCCTTGTGGTCTATGGAAGCCTTCTCCATGTGGAGATGACCTTATATGTGAAATGGTACTTTAGTAATAATAACCTTTTAGATCTACTCCAACCCAGGACAGGTCTATATTAATTTGTATTTATAGCAAAGTTTCAGTGTATCTTGGTACTTCTAAAGAATCTGTTTTGAATTCAATACGTTCAACAATAGTGAATTTAGAATGAATAGAATAGAAATCTATTTAGAAGCAAAGTGGCTTAGTGGATATAGGACTGATCTTCTGGTCAAGATGACTTGGGTTTAAGCTCTTCTCCTGGTACATACTAGTTGTGTGCTCATGTGTAAATAACCTTTTTGTGTCAAAGACAGCTTTCTAAGTCTATATGTTATAGGCACGTTGTTGATCAATATTAGTGGAAGTAATTTTCACACAAGGTTCTCCCTCCTTAGATACAATTGGAAGTATAGACTCCTCTCCACCATCCAAAGGAGGAAAACAAGTTTAAAATTGGTCTTTTCTGTAGCTATGCAAATGGTTAAATAGTGGATATTAAAATGTCAGATAATAAATTAAATTACACTTTTTCTGTTGAGATAAAAATGTCTCTATATTGTTGATAACAGCCTACCATTATATAAGGGAAAAGAAGATTTTCTGAATAAGCATTTAATTCCTAGTGGTGGTAGGGAATGTATCACTAATGTATCTTGGAGCATTAGCAATACTCTCTTTGTTATTTTTCTATGATATAAAATTCTGTCTTCAAAGTGAATTTTTCCCCTCTAGGCATTCTTTCTCTTGGTGAACAACCTCTGTTAATTAAAGCTCTCTGTTGTGTCAGGAAAGATTACCACAAGGAAGCATCCCAGTAATTCCCTGTTCTTCTTTGGAGGCCTAACTTAACACTGCTTTTACTTTCTATCTTTGTGCCAAGACATTTTTTTTTTTAATAATAGAAATCCACTAGCTTTCTGAACATTTCAAGGTACTTTAAGTGACTAAAATTTTACAAAGTCCCAACGAAGGACAAGCATCAAAGATCACCTGAATTTAAATAATTTCTTAGGGGAGGGCTTTGTTTTTTCTGAACTACACTCTTGACCTTCTAATGAAATATTTGACTTGAGTCAGTGGTACTTTTATATCCACTATTCCCAGTTACTGTTGGAAACTCAATCAAAGGAGAATACAGAATATAGTTGTCATAATCTGTTAGTTCCTGTACTGTACAAAATAATCTATAGTTAAATATGTTTCAAGGAAGCACCTTGCTTAAATACAGGGGACCTATTAGGAAAGATAATTTTTATTGTTATACTATCACAGTTTATAAATGCAGATGTTATATATAATTATATATAATTATTTATTATATGATGCTGCCAGTCCCTTTGTTTCACTTTACCTTAAATTTGATTTCCATTTAATTATTGACCCCTTTACCCCTTTTTTACCTTCTATCAGAGAGAATTAGATTGAGGCAGAACATTAAGTTTAAATTCTAATCTATTAAACTTAAATTTAAAAAAAATGTGTGTATATACACATATGTACATATACATATATGTGTGTGTATATATATAGACATAGATATAGATATTGATATATGTATATAAACAAATGGGCCACATGAGACTGTTGGACCTCTAACTGCTACCTACTTACACAGCTCCATGGTTAGGCCTGTGTTCAAATCGTATCTCAGATACTGACTAGGTTTTTAACTCTGGGCAAGTTCCTTTACTTTTTTGAATCTCGATTTCTTCAACAACAAACTAGTGACGATAATATCATCTATCTCATAAGCTTGTCGTGAGGATCAGAGGAGAAAATATATGAAAAATTCTTTGCAAACTTTAATGTGTTACATAAAAATGATTTCTCCTCATCCTATTCTCCCTCCTCATCTTCTTCTTAGTCTTCCTCCTCCTCCTAATCCTTCTCTTCCTCCTCCTCCTCCTTTTTTTCATTCATTAAAACAAAGTGAAACTCATATAGTAGAGTATAATTTGCCAGGCATGGTATGGTGGTACAAGCTTGTGATCTCAGGTACCTGGAAGTTTTTGACTGCAAGATCTCATGAGCTCAGGAGTTCCTGAGCAGATCAGGTCTCTGCTCTAAGTTCAACATTAATTTCGTAAGCTGTCCATTAGGTCACCTAAGGAGGTGCAAACCAACCTAGACCAGAAATAGAGCAAGTCAAATTTCCAATGTTAATCAGTCTAAAAAAAAAGCTATTTGTGTACAAAGATTGTTATTTTTATTTTTTTTTTATCCCTAGTGCCTATTAGTGACTGGCAAGTTGTAGATGCTTAATAAATGTATATTGATTGATATTGTACAAAGAAAATAGCAATGACACCTAATGTAGCACTTCAGACTTTTTCAGGACAATAACCTCTGTCTAAAAAAGTCTGATTACTATAGTAACAACCATACCCTGCCTTGTTTAAACATTTTTCCCCAAAGAGTTCAGAATATACTGCACTGAGTCCAATTCTGCTAATAGTGGACTTTTGTTAATGGGAGATGTCATTGTTAGAAGCCAATGTCAGCATTTATTAATTCAGCAGATATTTACCAAATATTTATTGAGCAACTACTGTGTGCAGATAATACTATACCTAAAAGACAGAACAAAGCATTTCCCATTCTTGGTATACAGGTCTGTGTCCCTCTACTTAGCTGTCGTTCATATGCTATCCTTTTTAAAGACAAATCCATAGTAGAGAGGTGAATATAGGGACAGAAGGAAAGGTTTACTGCACTCCTCTCAGAGTCTTTCGATCCACGTGTAGAATTCTTACTGCATTCACTGAATGTAAAATAGTTGCCTTCTGCTGGCCAAAGCTGAGCCAGGGCTGTGACTTTTGGAGGTAATATGTTCTTTCTTTTCCCCATTCAGGTATAAAGAAAGGAAATGCAAAGGATGCAAGAAGAAAAGTGAATAATTCCTTTTCTAACAAGCCTGGTGAACAACACATCCTGGTACTGATGTTATTATTATTAATCCTCTTTTTTTTATATCAACCCACATGTTGTTCCTAATCTATGAAGTGGATATCATTCCCTGCATGTTTAAATCTGATTGCCAAATGTAATTAATGCATGACTTGAAGTCTTTCTCACATTGGCTGTGTATATCATCTACTTAGCAACCATCTCTCCCTTTGCAGTTTTGCCTCTTGGCCCAAGAGGCTCCATAGGCTTCCAAAAACTTGTGGCAAATTATCCAGTAATAGAACTTGTCTTCAATTCAAGCATAATGCTTTAGCAGATAAACCATCCCAAAGCTCTGCTCTCCTGTTCATCCTGATCTGAATGGCTAAATTACTCAAAGAATACTTAGAAACTGGCATGAACCTACCTCAAAACCAGAGATTAAAACAAAACTAAAGTTGGGAAAAAGCTGGTTAACTTTTTAAAAAATTGATCATTATTCATATGCAATGCTTCCTCTGCACTTCTGTGTCCCATCTGGTCCCAATGGCGGAAGTGCCAGAATACCATAAGGAAAGCTGTTTTGTGGTATTTCCAGTCCAACCAGAATCTGAAAGTACCAACGCTCTCATGAGAAAAGCTGTCATCATGGGATATAACGCCCAGTTTTTTAGGCCTAAGAAGTTTAGGAAGATAAATCCCTGAAATTCAGGCCAGTGTCCAAACTCAAAAACTGCACATAGAGTGCAGTCAAGTTTCATGCTTCAGGTTCCACCAGACATCCTGCACATATTAAAAAAAAAATAAACAAAAAACAAAAAACAAAAAAACAAAACCCTTGTCCAGGTCCACCTCCATCTCCACCTCCACCCCTACTAACTAACATAAAAGGACATTTTGAATTTTGGAAGGTCAGAAGATTTTGGACTCCTCATCAGAATAATAATCTTAGCAGATTCCAAGAATAGCTTCCACAAACATAGCTTGGTGATGCAATAGATATAATGCTGGACAGGGAGTCAACAGGATTCCAATTTTTAGTTCAAATTCTGCCTCAGATACTTACTACCCCTGTGATTCTGGGCAAGTCACATAATCTCTCTTAAGTTCAGCTTTGTCATACATAAAAATGAGGATTATAATACCATCTACTTCACAGGGTTGTTGTGAGAATCATATAAGATAACATGTGTGCTTTGCAAAACTAGGTGCTATTATTATTATTATTATTATTATTAATCATCATCATCATCATCATTATTTTTATGAGGCAAGAACAAACAAGACATGCTGAGGAAAGGCAGCTTCAAGATTCTAAAGAGCTTAGCAGAAAAGCTAAACCATGCCTAGGGAACTTCAGGAGATCCTACAAAGAGGAGAAAAGGACTTCCAGCAATCGATGTTATAACTTATCTTTAGCCTGAGCACACATTCTGCCAGATACTGTATGTAATTATGGGAAATGTGTCACAGACGGGTTATTTTTTGGGAGGGAGGGGGATGTTTTATGTGAACGAATCTTACTATATTATTTTAGTAATTAAATTTGTAAAAATGAATTAAACCTGGACGACTGATTTATATCACTAGTAATCATTGGTGGAAACATACTTGTGGGAGTTCATGAGCTATAGCATGACTTAACCATCCCACAATCCCTTACAGCTATGCCTATATTCTAAGCAAATATGTAACATTTAAGCTTTAGTGACCTACACTGGCAACAAGGCTAAGATCTATAAAAGTAGTTCCAGGGTATGTACTACTCATCAATCTATTCATCCATTCATCTATTTTTTTCTTTCTTTTTCTTTTTTTATTAATAAATTCATTTATTTTTAGTTTTCAACATTTACTTTCGCAAGATTTTGAGTTCCAAATTTTCACCCTATCTCACCCTTCCCCCCACCCCAAGATGGCATGCATTCTGAATACCCCTTCCCCTAGTCTACCTTGTCTTCTATCTCTCCTCCCCTTCTCTTATCCCCTTCCCCTTCTATTTTTCTGTAGGGCAGGATAGATTTTTGTACCCCATTTCCTGTATTTCTTATTTCCCAGTTGCATATGAAAACATTTTTTTTAAACATGTGTTCATTTTGGGTTCAAAATTTTCTCCTTTCCTCCCTCTTCACCCACCCTCATTGAAAAGGCAAGCAATTCAGTAGAGGCTATACATGTACAGTTATGTAAAACACTTCCATAGTAAACATGCTGTGAAAAACTAACTCTATTTCCTTTAATCCTATCCTGCCCCCCATTTATTCTATTCTTTCTTTTGTCCCTGTCCCTCATCAGAAGTATTTGCTTCTGATACCCCCTTTCCCAATCTGCCCTCCTCTCTGTCATCCCCCTACTCTCTTGTCCCCTTCCCCACCTATTTCCCTATAGAGCAAGACAGATTTCCATACCCAACTGAGTGTGTATGTTATTCCCCCTTAAGTCAAATCCTATGAGAATAAGATTCACTCATTCCCTCTCACCTTCCCCCATTTCCCTTCCACTGTAAGAGCCTTTTCTTTTCTATTTTTTGTGAGATAATTTACCCTGTTCTACCTCTCCCTTTTTCCTTCTCCTAGTATAATCCTCTCCCACCCCTTAATTTCATTCTCCAGACATGACCCCTTCATCTTCTATTCATCCTGTACCCTCTATCTATCTATCTATCTATCTATCTATCTATCTATCTATCTATCTATCTATCTA
>NW_020954723.1:11280767-11420725 GCF_900497805.2 Vombatus ursinus
CTATCTATCTATCTATCTATCTATCTATCTATCTATCTATCTATCTAAATATACATATAATTTGTTCCCTCCGACTACCCTAATACTGACAAAGGTCTCATGAGTTACAAATATCATCTTTCCATGTAGGAATGTAAACAGTTCAACCTTAATAAGTCTCTTATGATTTCTCTTTCCTATTTACCTCTTCATGTTCTACTTGAGTCTTGTATTTGAAAGTCAAATTTTCTATTCAGCTCTGGTCTTTTCATCAAGAAGGCTTGAAAGTCCTCTATTTCACTGAATTACCATTTTTTCCCCTGAAGGATTATGCTCAGTTTTGCTGGGTAAGTGACTCTTGGTTGTAATCCTATCTCCATTGCACTCCAGGAATATTATATTCCATGCCCTGCGGTCCCTTAATGTAGAAGCTTCTAAATCTTGTGTTATCCTGATTGTGTTTCCACAGTACTTGAATTGTTTCTTTCTAGCTGCTTGCAATATTTTCTCCTTGACCTGGGAACTCTGGAATTTGGCTACAATATTCCTAGGAGTTTTCTTTTGGGGATCTCTTTTAGGAGAGGTTCAGTAGATTCTTTCAATTTTTATTTTGCCCTCTGGTTCTAAAATATCAGCGCAGTTTTCCTTGATAATTTCTTGAAAGATGATGTCTAAGCTCTTTTTTTGATCATGGCTTTCAGATAGTCCGAGAATTTTTAGATTCTCTCTCTTGGATCTATTTTCCAGGTCAGTTGTTTTTCCAATGAGATATTTCACATTTTTTTCTAATTTTTCATTCTTTTGGATTTGTTTTCTTGATTTTCATAAAGTCACTAGCTTCCAATTCTTCTATTCTAATTTTTAAAGAAGTATTTTCTTCAATAATCTTTTGGACTTCCTTTTCCACTTGGCCAATTTTGCTTTTTAGGGCATTCTTCTCCTCATTGGCTTTTTGGACCTTTTGTGCCACTTGGGTTAGGCTGTTTTTTAAGGTGTTACTTTCTGCAGTATCTTTTTGGGTCTCCTTTAGCAAGCTGTTGACTTGTTTTTCATGATTTTCTTGCATCACTCTCATTTCTCTTCCCAGTTTTTCCTCTACTTCTCTTACTTGCTTCTCAAAATCCCTCTTGAGCTCTTACAAGGCCTGGGACTGATTCATATTTTTCTTGAAGGCTTTGGATGTAGGAGCTTTGACTTTGTTGTCTTCTTCTGGTTGTATGCTTTGATCTTATTTTTCACCAAAGTAAGATAATATAGTTTGACTCTTTTTGCAAGGTTTGCTCATGATCCTGGCCAATTACTTGAGTTTTAAACTCTTTGTTAAGGTAAGAGTCTGCTTCCAATGTGGAGAATGTACTGTCCCAAACTTTGGGGGTTTGTATAGCTGTTTTCAGAGAAACTTCTAGGGACCTGAAAATTTCCAGTTCTTCCAAGGTGCTATGATAAGTGGTCACAACAAGCTCCACCACACCAGCGCTCCTCCTCACCCCAGGACCACCCCTCAGAACTGTGACCCAGATCCAAGCATGGGCAAAGCAAAAGATTCCTGCCTCAGCACTGGCAAAGAGATCTCTGCAATCCCCCTCTGATCAGCCCTTTGATTCCCCCTCAGTCTGTGGGTTGGAAGCTCAGGAGGTAGCCGCGGCCTGAGCTGAGGACTTAAGATTGAAACCTAGCTTCTCTCTCCCATAGTCACAGATTTTTCCCACTGACCATCCAAGTTGTCTTTGGCATTCATGGGTTGAGAAGTCTGGAAACCACCACAGCTGCCTGCAATTCAGTCCTCTGAGGCCTGCCCCAGGTTCACTGCAGCCTGTGTGCCCACACCGAGCTGTGCTCCTCTCCCCGCCTGGTGTGATAGACATTTCTGATCAACCATCCAGGCTGTCTTGGGCTGGAAATTTGTTTCACTCTGTTTTTTTGTGTGTTCTGCTGCTTTAGAATTTGTTTAGAGTCATTTTTTTAACAGTTATTTGGAGGGGTTTGAGGGAGAGTTCAAGCAAGTCACTGCTTTCCCTCCTCCATCTTTGTCCAGCCCCTTTCATACATTTTTTAATTTAATACAATTAAAACTATCCATTTTAAACTCTGTAATGTCCTTTGTCTCCTGTTTGGCCATAAATTCTTCCCTAATCCATATATCTGACAGGCAAAATATTCTACGCTCCTTTAATTAGCTTATGACATCACTCTTTATGTCTAACTCATGTATCCATTTTGACCATATCTTGGTACATGGTGGGAGATGTTAGCCTGTACATAGTTTCTACCAAACTGCTTTCTAGTTTTCCCAGCAATTTTTTGTTAAAGAGTGAATTATTGTCCTAAAAACTGAGAGCTTTTGGTTTATTAAACAGTAGATTACTATATTCATTTACTACTGAGTCTTGAGTACCTAATCCATTCCACTGATTGACCACTCTATTTCTTAGCCACTACCAAATAGTTTTGATGATTACCTTTTTATAATACAGCTTGAAATCCGATACAACTAGGCTACCTACCTTCACATTTGTTTTCATTAATTTCATTGATATTTTTTACCTATTGTTCTTCCAGATGAATTTTGATATTATTTTTTCTATTTTTTCTAGCTCTATAAAATAATTTTTGGTCATTTGATTGGTTTGACACTAAATAAGTAAATTAATTTAAGTAGAATTATCATCTTTATTGGCTCTGCCTACCCATGAGCAATTAATAATTTTTTTCCAATTTTTTTAGATCTGACTTTATATGTGTGAAAACTGTTTTGTAATCGTGTTTGCATAATTCCTTGGTGTGTCTTGGCAGGGAGATTGTCAAGTATTTTATATTGTTTACAGTTATTTTAAATGCAACTTCTCTTTTCATGAATCCATCCTTCACTCAACTTCTAGCCTAATCTTCCATAAATCTGAACAGAATCTGTCAATAGCTCCCTATTGCTTACCTCGTACAATTAATTCTCCTTTGATCACTATTCAAGGACCTTTACAATCTTATGCCAAACTGCATTTCTAATCATATCCCATAATAGTCCCTACTACTGCTGCTATGAAACATAGCCTGGATTGATTGATTCATCTTTACATCCATAATGTCTAGCACTGTGCCTGGCACTTAGTAAGCACTTAAATATCTGTTGATTGAGTGATTCATTTTAGGACTCATAACTGCAAGTTTCACCCACTGCAAAACAAAGTCTTTCTCTCAGAGTTTTATAACTCAGGAATGAGAGAAAAGTTCTGGCAAAATATCTGAATTTTTTAAAAAGTCCCATTGTTCTTCCATTTGTATTTAAGGATTGATAAATTTGGCTATGGTATTCCATCCACTAAAATTCAGTTTGAGGAAAGTAGAAATCCATTACTTGGCAGACATTTCAATTCTTTTTTCTAGTTTTGGGGCTTTCAACATACACTGTTTAAATCATGGCCCCAACTAGAGCTGTCTGAAAGCATGAATTGCATTGTATATCTGAGAGGCAGGGCTCTGACAAATATAGAGCCTAGTACTTGAATCCAAAAGCTCTTAGTAGAATCTAATTTAAAAATCTTCACAGAACAACTGTTGATTCCTCCGGTCCACATGATTTAATTTCTCTGTTCTCAGGTACATCACCCATTTATCCTTTTCTCTCCATTCTCTTCTCATTTCTCTCCCTCTGAAGCAGATT
The DNA here is from genome assembly GCF_900497805.2 of Vombatus ursinus. Taxonomy (NCBI): domain Eukaryota; kingdom Metazoa; phylum Chordata; class Mammalia; order Diprotodontia; family Vombatidae; genus Vombatus; species Vombatus ursinus. The sequence continues at coordinate 11,284,405 of NW_020954723.1, forward strand.
GAAGGACTTGTTTAGTGTTTCAAGAAGAGTGTAAAAAAAGAAGGACATTGCCTAAACTCATCTAACTGTTTGGTAATTGAAGGAGGTTAGATTATGTTTTTCCCCCCGCCTAGTTCCTGTAATTCAGTATCACAAATCTAGATCCTGCAATCAGTTGAGCATCTGTTATGTGCCAGGCACTGTGCTAAGTATTGGAGATACAAAGTAAGCTAAAGAAATGGTCCATCTGCCCTGGAGAGCTCATATTTTAACAGAGGAGAAAACTCACAAGCCATTATGTGCATTTACACAGAGTAAATGGAAGGTAATCTCAGAGAAAAGGAACCAGGAGTGAAGAAGACAGTGGGGTAAAGATAGTGAAGGACTCAGGAAGAAAGTCATATTTGAGCTGAGTGTTGAAGGAGGACAAGGAAGCCAGGAGAAAAGGTGAGAATGGAGAGGTATTCTAGGAATAGGGGATGGTCAGTGAAAAGTCTTGGGGTCCTAAAATGTAGTGTCATTGCTAGGAACAAGTAGGCCAGTGTAGACATATCAAAGAATTTGTGGAAAACAGTAAAGTGAATAAGGCTGAAAATATAAAAATAGACAGATTGAGAAGGGCTTTAAATGAATGACCCCAGAAGCCATGTAGTTTAAACCCCTCACTTCACAGAAGAGAAAGTCAAAGCCCAAGGAGGTTAAGTGAGTTGTCTAAGTTTGTACACATGTAGTCAGTACCAGGAGTCAGATTTGGACACAGGTCATCTGTCTCCAGAATGTGTATTCAACTGTGGCATTAGTATATCGCTCAAGAAACACTCCAACAAGAAGAAGATGGAAGAAGAAAAAAACAAAACTGTTTATGTGGTTCTTCTCCTGCCTTGGGTTTTGAGACACTGTCTTATTAGGGAATACAATCTGTCAGAAAAAAACAAAGTGCATACTAGGAGCATTTTATTGGCTCTGTGTTATGTTACAATACTTTTATTAGATGGTGACATTCCTGAGACAGCACCTGCTGTGTAGCTTTGGGCGGCCAGCCAGAGAGGGAAAAATAAATACCCAAAAGTAATATGCAGTTTAAATGGGTGGCGATAGGCTTGTTTTTCTGTGACAAATGCCAGTGACTGAACCATTTGGAAGTTTGAGTGAATCACAATCCATGAATGGAAAAATGGGTATACAAATGTTTGGGCTGTTGTCAGAAGACTCCAAACCAAACAGATACAAAAACTTAATCTCTCTCTGTCTCCATTTTTCTCTTTCTGTCTTTCCCTCTCCCTCCCTCCCTTCCTTTCTTTCTGTTTCTCTCTGTCTCTTCCCCACCTTGCTCTCTGTCCCCCTTCCTATCGTTGTTAATGTAATTTTTTTAATCTGAGTACAGTTGGCATTACTGAATCTGTTACAGCTGACTTTATTATACCATTTAGCCATATGACAGACATTGTTCTCATTCCTTGACCATTGCAGCTCTTGAAAGTCTATCTACTAAAGATAGAGATCTTCATTGGTGGAAGAGGAGCCACCCAGATAAAAATTACAGATCATTTTAGTATTGGAGTAAATTTTCTGCATTATGCCCTTATAAAATGCACTGGTACAATGGACAGATCACCAGGTGTAGAGTCAGAAGACCTGGGTGCAAATACTGGCTTAGCCACTTACTACCTATGTTACTTTGGGCAAATCATTTAACCTTGCTGGGTCTTAGTTTCTTCATCTGTTGAGCTAAATTACCTCTAAAGTCACTTCTATCTCTAAATCTATGATTTAATATACAACAAAGTCATGGAACAGGCTCAAATTTGCCCTTCTAGGTAGGTCATATAGAGCATGTACACACATTCCTGGCTTGCTGCCAGGTCACCGCATGATTTATTTTAGAAAATGTATACCTATTTCACTGGTGACAAAACTGAGGTTATACGAAATTCAATAATTTGACCCATTTCATGACTGGTTAAACAGAAATGCCAGCACTCAGACTAAGGTCTTCTGAGTCAGTCCTGTGCTTTGTCTGCCATACAAGCCTCTTTCCAAATAGGGAAGCCTATCACCAGCAAATGAAATGAGAAATTATGTAGAATTCTCTAAGTTGCTGCGAAACCAGAATTCAGTGAATATATAAAAGGAATGTTCCATCACTCTCTCTCCCTCTCTCCCTTTTGGCTTTGAAACATGAGGTTTGTTTGGAGTTGCCTCCTCAGAGCTGGGTGGGGGGAGATGCAGCTGGCTCCATTCCACTGGGGAACCCATGGCCTGATAGGCAAACCTAAACATAGATTCGCCTCTTTACTGTTTTCTTCCTTGAGCAGGTGACCTACAACAAATTAGAGATGGACCTGTCTAACCATTGACTTTATGAATTACAAAAAGTCTGATTGTCTATGAGTATGTCAGCAGCAGCAGCAATTTCTCAAGAATAACGGCATCTGATATCATGAGAAACTTCTACATTAGAGACTTTAACTCTTGATTTGGCTCACCTTGATTGTTTTGTCTGCAGAGAAATGCCAGAAGTGAATGACTAGTGACCACTGCTGAAGGAAAATATGAAATGCCTAATTAGGAGTACTGTAAATCTGCTTTATGTTCTGTTGAGGCCTACAATACTAACCTTTCTATCAATCACAATTGGAGTTTTAAATTGTGTTGTTATTGTTGTTGCATCATGACCCACTCTTTGTGACCCTATTTGGAGATTTGTTTTTTTTTTTGGGGGGGGCAAAGATACTGGAGTGGTTTGTAATTTCCTTCTCCAATTCATTTTATAGATGAGGAAACTGAGGCAAATAGGCTTAAGTGATGTGCCCAAGGTCACACAGCTAGTAGCTTAGACAGCTAGTGCCTAAGGCAGGATTTGAACTCATAAAGATGGATCTTCCTGATTCCAAACCCAGTGCAACCTAGAGGAATCTTCTTAACCTTGTTAATTATGTTAAAATGAGTTGTTATTCTTCTACCTTTAGCATTCCTTCCATTGGTATAAGATTAAATTACCTGTCCTATACCAGATTAATGTTGTACACTGAGTATATTTTCACTTTATCCTCTTGGGATCATTCCATAGACTGGCCCATTATTATCAATCTTTCTAGAGAAGAGGTGGGAGTTTGTTAGGGAGGGAAGGAGTGAAGATCGTGAAGAATGGAAGACTAATCCTCCTAATTAGAGGTCAGACTTCTCAAGGAATTAATCTGGCACAAATTGAAATGGCTAGCCCCTTGAAATAGGAAGAAGTGGGAATCCCATTTAGTGATGCTTCTATGCAAGATATGTTAGTCAGAAAATGCATGCCCACATTACTAATGAGAAAACTGAGTTCATGAAAGGATCAGTGACTTGGACTTTCTCTAGCACACAATAGACACTACTTCATCTTACTAGCTTGTTCTACCTTTGGATTTCACACATTTGAAATACCTTCCACCCCTTCAGCCTCTCTCTTTGATGGGCTACTTCCTCCCAGACCTTCCTGTTCAAGGAGGTCCAGGCCAGCTATGTCTTTATCCCTCTTCAATTCTCCAGATTTTCTCACTGTGGGAAGGTATCTAACCCCCTCCACTTTTACCTTTCTTTTATGTAGTGTCTTCCCTCATTAGAATGCAGAATGTAAGATCCCTGAGGGCAAGAGTTTACTTCCTGTTTGCATTTATATTTCAAGACTTTGGAACATTGCTCGTCACATAATAAGTGGTTAATAAATTATTATTAACTTATCTTGACTTTTCCAGTGGTGACTTATAAGTGAGTGTCCTGGCACTTACACCTAGACTAGTCTTTTTATCACTTTTATCAAAATACTTTTAGGGTGACTGGTTTTTGGGATTTTTTGGACAGATTTCAAATTTGCTTTTTAGCAAGTAAAGTGAAATCAATAGACATTTGTGAGTCTAAGAAATGGCCCAAATTCTTTATAGTGATGAATTGGGGGCTGAAGAGTTAGTGGTGATAAAATACCCTGTGATTATGAGATGAAAGACACTGAGAGGAAAAATAGAGATGAATACTTAATCATTAAATTTTCATCCTTTTTTTTCCTTAAAAGAAAAAAATGGTTATTTTTTTTCCTTCAGGATTAAATTGGCATAGCAAATATTTAAGGTCAGTCTAGTGTTTTCATCTTGACTTAATGGTTGGACTAGATGGGCCATATGATCAAATTCTATGAATTTATCACAACATCCCCATTAGGCTGCTAGCTGTATGTGTGGTAGGGATAAAAATGATGACCTGGAAAACTAATTAAATGACTTGTCAACAGGAGTTTGTTTTGTATTTTATGAATTGATTATTTTTTGATAATAAATGAGATTTTTCTGAAATGCTTGAGAAAATGAATGACACTTGGAGGAGAGAAGAAGAGAGAGAGAAAGAAAGAGAGAGAGAGAGAGAGAGAGAGAGAGAGAGAGAGAAAGGAAGATTGTATTCAATAGCCTGTTTAAGACAGAACTTTTTTCTTTGAAATCTTTTGTCCAAAACTAGCACTCTAACTCATCCTTCTTCCCTTATCTCTAAGTTGATTATGTATGTCTGTTTACTTTCAGCTTTAAAGCCTTTGGTAAGAAGACATTTTGGCCTTTTAAACTGTATTTCTGCTGACCTTAGAGAGTGATGATTTTATGGGACGTGACCACATTAACCAAACCACTGAGAGGTAAGTGCACAGCTCCCTAAAGCCACAGTGGGCGATCAGACAGCATCATTTCCCAGAAAGAGTTACAAGGCACCCATTTAATATGATTCTACTATCTCTCCCTTTGGACTTCAGCGAAAATTTGTTTACTTTATTTCAAGTTTCTTGAACACAGTCCAAGTTCTTCTTTGTGTGTTTTTGTGTACGTGTGTATGTGTATGTATGTGTGTCTGTGTGTGTGTGTGTGTAAAAGAACAAATTTTAGTGGCTATGAGTTTGTGAACCTTTTAAGACTCTGTTTTGCATACTTCACCCTGCTCCTCACCAAGTCAGAGCAGATGAAAAGTACGATAATGCCATGAAGGTAAGATTCTGAGCATAGAAAACCAAGTCTTTCCTTTTCTTCTGGGAATTCTTATCAATCTGATACATTTGTTTATGGAGCTAAATCAGAGCCTTAAAAGCTTCCATATACTTTACTGGAGAGCAGAGTGCTGCTGAACTTTAAAATCAATTGCATCGATTCAATTATAGAACATAAGTGAAGACTAATGGTTTTTTATGTTCATTAACTTCTAATTTACATAAGATAGAAGATGTTAATATGGTTTCAAAGCCCTCTGTGGGGAACCATTTTGGTTGAGCTAGAGAAAATAGGGCTTCTGTTTTCATGTTCAATGGGTCGATATTACAAAAATTAAAATATATGATATTCTTGAATACCATGAATCTTCCCACTTTCCTGTGGCCTAACAAAAAAAAAAAAGGCTATATTCAATCTAGGTGACCACTTCAGCCATGGCTCAACTTTTCTTTATAAGGGGTGAGGATTAGGCCTTGACACACCAAAAGTGAAAGGTTTGGCATTCATTTTTATTTTTTTTCCCAAAGTACTGAAAGGTCAACCAGCCTGCACCAAGCTCTACAATTTTCAAAGCAAATTGTAAAATTATACCAGCTTGTATTTCATTGAGATGAGAATGGCAAATTTGAAATGTATTCATGAACTATAATAGTAGTGAATCTAATGATTGTTTCATTGTCCTTATTGGAGGGCAGCAGCAATATTATAAATAAAGAATGCAGTCAGGAATAATTGTGAATGTAAATATTTGAAGACCAGAAAGTCATTTAAAGGCAAAGGAGAGGCACATGGTGATTGTTTCTCCCCAGCAGGGTGTAAGTTCCCTGAAGACAGGGTGAGTTTTGATTTTGTCTTTGCATCACAAGTTCTTGCACATAAGAGGCATTTAACAAATGCTTATTGAATGAATGAATGAATGAATGAATGAATGAATGAATGAACAAGTAATTCTACCCTTGCATCAGCACAAAAGACAAAAGAAAAATTGGTTCTTTCTTAGTCAGTTCTTATTAGTGGTTCTTTCTTAGTCTTTATTCATTATAAAGGAGAGTAGTTTTTCTTCACCTCACTAGGTAATCTCTAAATTATTTTATATTTGGAGCACTTGAGTCCTGTCTATACTATTATTCTGCGGATGCTCTATAAATGCAAGTGAGGGATTAATTCAAAAAGAGAATCAAGATGAAAGCCAAAGTGGTTGGGAGAAAAAAATAACTATGGAGCCAGCAATCAATTATTGCTGAAACTCTGATGAGAGGGCAATTTCATATCCTTCAAGGAGAACCTTTTCATATTCTCCCAGAATTGAAGGAACAGAAGCAAGTACCTAGATAAGAAATTATGGCCCGATCCTCATTTCTACGTTGTAAGCACTTTCATTGTTGGGTCTTTGAATGTGGGAAAGCACTGGCTAAAGAATAGAATTGAGGGGTAAGCAACAAGTAGCTCTCTGATATCAATCAATCAGTAAGCACTCATCTAACACCTAGAATATGTTAAATACTAGAGATGCAGAAGAAAGAAAAAATAAAACTCTCTGAAGGTTGAGAGTTGGGCTAGTATCCCAGAAAACTCTTTGATGTTGAGTAGTACATACTATGGGGCAGCTAGGTGGCAAAGTGGATAGAGTACTTGCCCTGGAGTCTGCTAAGGTTCATTTTCTTGAGCTCAAATCTGGCCTCAGGCACTAACTATCTGTGTCACTCTGGGTAAGTCGATTAACTCTGTTTACCTTAGTTTTCTCATCTATAAAAAGAACTGGAGAAGGAAATGGCAACACACTCCCAGTATCTTTGCCAAGAAAACCTCAAATGGAATCACAACTGAAATGACCGAACAAGAAAACCACATGTATTGCACATTGTAAAAATATAATAGGCAGCCTGGCATGGTTAATAGGAGGTTTCCTTTTGGTAAGAAAGACTTGGGTTCAAGTCCTACCTCTGAAACATACAACCCATGTGACATTGGAGAAGATTTTTAACCTCTCAGTATCTCAGGCAACTGTCTAAAACAAGCTTTCTTGACCTTTTTTTTTAATATGTGTCATGGATTCCTTTGACAGGCTGGTGAAGCTGTCTCAGAATAATACATATATATATATATATATATATATATTTAAATTCATGAATCAGTAATATGTATTGGTGAAGGGAGTTGTGTGAAGTTATAGGGTGGGACAATAAGGAAAAAAAAAGTACAGCATGGAGAATGAAAGAGGTTCAGTCATTCAGATCACAGTGGCTCACACCTTTCTTATACTATTTGTTATGTGTGTCCTGTGTTGCAATTCCCTGATTGAACATTGCCATTACTCTCATTTTGTTGAAATAGAAAGGAAGCATTATGTAATCTGTAGAAGTCTCTGTGTGTGTGTGTGTGTGTGTGTGTGTGTGTGTGGTGTGTGTTGCATTTTATTTTTAAAATGTGATAGGGAAAAGGGAATTTAATATGGAGTCAGAAGACCTAGACTCAAATCCCAGTTCCATTACTTGTGTGACCTTGGGCAAGTCACTTAACCTTTGAAACCTCATTTTCCTTGTCTGCAAAATGAGAAGGTTAGATTAGATGATTTCTGAAATACCTTTCAACTCAAAAATTTTTTCCATCATATTTTTTAGCCAATCTTCTATCCTACCATCTATTTTCCCCTATGTTGAGAAAATAAATACCTGCTGTTTCTTTTTAATATTATTTTTATTTAATTTTTTTGTGATTTTTAAAAATATAATGAATTCTCTGTCTTGAAGATTGTTTTAGTTCTTACTTTTTCATTAGTAACCCCTAAAATCTATTTGATCTTCCTTAGACACAGTATTCTCACATTTTAGGTTGTAGTTTATTGAAAGCAAATTCAGTTTTTTGTTTCACTTAATCTAAAGTCCTGCTATATCATTTGTAATCTGTAATTGAACTGTACAGAATTCACATTTGCTTCTTTTTGACTGTGGCTGAACATTTATAAAATGGTCAAGTTTAGGGATTCTTTTTCAGAAGTGCTGGTAAAATAAGTATAAAGAGACTATAACATACCTAACAGATGCACACATTGTCAACACTTTTTTTTTAGATTGTAAGTAGTAGTTAAAACTACTGATTCAGTCCCTGACACAATTGGATAATCACATTACTCTACTACCCCAAATTCTGGTTAACTTGAGTCCTTTCCCTTTGAATCAGTTTCATTTGAAAAACTGCAGTGTTTTCACCACAGAGAGTATGATACAGTGATTGATCCTGCAGGAAGAAGGACCAGGGTTCAAATTCAGGCTCTGTTACTTTATAGCTGTGTGATCATAGGCCAGTGCCGGTCTCAGGCAACTCTCTAAGACCAGATACTATAGACTGGATTGGGTAGTATTGACAGAATTCCCATTATGTAACATGGGTGAACTCTTGGATCCAGTTCTGTTACATCTCCCTTCTCCAATCCAGTGAGGGCAATTGTGGATTCTTTTATCTTGATTTTGGCTCAAGTCTTCTCCTATTGTGTTTCCTCTGTGTTTTCTTTTTTTTTTTTTTGGTCCAGTGACAAATACCTCAGTTTCATTTAACCATTTAACATCAGATTAGTTTTTTTTTTTTTTCAGAGAGATATTTACTTCAAAGATACAGCAAGAAGAAACATGCGAACATTCCCCCCAACACTTCAAAGCATAATTCCCATCCCTCCCCTCCATTCCCCCTTACATACAGCACTCCTGGAGGGGGGAGGGTAGATTAGGCATGCAGTTTAGTTCAGTTGACACTTAGTATTTGTACCACCAAGTTAAAGTCCAAAGCTGGAAGTTCTGACTTGTGTTGGGTTCAAGTTTTAGACTGTATTCCCCAGAACCTCACTGCTGGTCTAACTACAGCACCTGGTCTAAATTCCTATACTCCTGTATCATTGTGCTTTAAACTCCCAGGTTGAAGATGCCATTCCCTGGATTTTAAAAGGAAAAGGATGGAAGAAAAAGCCAAGACCCTAGACCCATTTCTTGTGGTCAAATGGCCAGTCATGGGGAGGAGTGGCCTTGAGGATTTCCCCTCCTCACCTACTGAATAGTGTATGTGAAAAAATCCTTTACCTTCAGACAAAAATGCAGGGCAAATCTCAAACCTTGCTCACTTCTATAGTTTCAAAGACACTGACAGTCCCAACCACAAAGCTAAAGGAAAATTACTGCTTCCCTCTATGGTTATCATGCTCTAGTTTGCCTCTCTCCTAGAAGTAGATCCTCCAGTTGAATACATTTGGGTGATGTCACCCTAGATGGTCTAAGCATGTGACAAACTTCCATTACAATTAACAGAATTTAACAAGAAAAATTTATATTTAATATAATAAATATATTTTCTACTCTATAGCTGATTAGAAACATCTGTATCAGTGAACATGAGATGGATGTAAATGAATGAATAGATGGATGAATCTTTACTATTTGCTCATGTCAACATTTCCATAATGACACTTTCCTCAAGTTCTCATAAGATTTTATTATAATTTCCATATTCACTTTTCTTTTATTACAATTTTTACGTCTTATTACCTCAACTAGAGTGTATTATTAGCCTAGTATTATAGGATCTATAATAACGTTTTCTTCATAGTAGATGCTTCATAAATGCTCATTTTTTTTCAAAAAAATTTTAGACATTTTCTTAGAAATTTCAACTATTCAATGAGAATTCATTTGCCTCTGGAAGAAGAAAAATAGGATTCTTTTTCCCAAGAGAAGCACTTTCTGGACTCTTAATAGCAAGTTCAAGGCCAAAAAGTTCAAGGGGCTTGAGTCAAAACCAGCTATGATTTGATGATGTGATTTGAAAAATACTACAAATTAATATACTACACAAGTTTACCAATGTACCTGTAATTCCAATGTTCAGGAATTATAGATATACTAAATATGTTTAGAATCTTAAGGTGTTAGAGTTAGAAGACATGTCAAGGATTATCTAATCCATTCCTCCTTCCCTTTTTTACAGATGAAGAAATTGAACTACTGAGATAAGGTATAGTAATAGAAAGATCACTGGATTTGGTCCTTGGTTTTATGGAAGTACCCCTGAGACTAATCAGAAATGTCAACCTGGTGAATTCCATCCACCCAAATACAGAGGAGTCCAATCTGGGTTGAAAGCAGAAAAAAATTTCTATTAGGAGAAAAATCAAACACTAGTGCTGAGGCCTCCAGCATGACGTACAAAGTAGCCCACTGTCCAGGAAAGGCAGGGGATATTTATGTTTGAAAACCACAAAGGGGAGGTTGAGGGAGAGGTTGGGAAAAAGAATGGACAATCTTTCCTGGGAACAGATGGACATAGAAAAAGGATGTTTTGCAGAAATAGTCAGCCAGCAAACACCAGCAAAGGTGTCTGGGAATGAGCAAGATTTTGGCTCACTGCAGGTTCCTGACTGGGTCCTTTCAGCAAACAGACTTACTCTGTGTCCAGAGCATCTGACTGGTAAGGTAACTCATAGATTACAGTTTGAATCCTTGTTTCATTCTTGTGTTATCTTATATAAGTCAATATCTCTGGACCTCAGTTTCTATACTGATAAAATGAGATTGGACTAGATAATTTCTAAGATTGTTTGTTGCCTCTGACTCCCATGATCCTAAGTTAATTTTGGCTCTCTTTCATATGATCTTATGATTCCTAAAACAAGATTTGTCCAATATCAGACATATGTGTAAATGGAACTAGAACTCAAGTCCATTACATTCTAGACCAGCAGTCTTCCCTCACCTCCTTAAACAATCACTAACATCACCAACACCAAAACCAAACAAACTACAAAACAACTATCCAATTCTCTGCATTTTTTACTGCTGTTTTGATATGACATAACAATCACTTACCAAGAAACTCTGTATACTACCTTCCCTTAAAAAGAGATAGGTAAAAACTTTTGAATATTAGTATGATTATGAATGATAGCACATTCAACTTTCCTTTATTAACCATTTAGTACTTTTTAATAGAAAAGAAGAATATGCTTTACTACTAGTCATTTGGTACCAACATGTTTTGATCATCTTATCTGACCTAAATTCTGTTGATTTTTAATGTTGTCTTTCTTTACATAATTATAGTTATCATGTATGTTGTTCTCATGATTCTGCTTTTTTTTTCTGGAATAGTTAATATTAGTCTTCATATGTTCCTTTGAATTCTTCATTTTTATAATGTAATAATATTTTATTACATTTAAATACCATACTTTACTGACCTATTCTCTAATCTATAGACACATGATTTGTTTTTAGCATTTTGCTGCCACTAATTGTGCTACTATATGCCACTTCTTTTCACTGTAGCTTTTTTTTTTAAAGACTAGATTTGTGATTTCATCAATGTAAGCTACATCTAGTGAGGTCATTTGTCTATTAGAGAAAATTGACACTTTTTCTATAGCTCCTTTTCTAGAAAGCTGCCTGTAGTAGTGGGAGGTTCAGTTGACCCTAGGTCAAACAGGTAGCATAGGTAGTCATAGGTAAGATCAGACTCCAGGTTACCTTAATTGTGAGACCAACTTTCTATTGATTAATTGCTTTTCTCTCCTATGGCTAAACATTTTTTATATTTTGGAGAGGTTTAGGCAAATTAAGCTTTGTGCAAATATTTGTCTTTCAATGTGAATTTATCACATACTTTCTCTAAGACAAGTGCCAAAAGGAGGTACTGAAGACAAATTTCACCTTCACAGATTTGCTTAAAGTTTACTCCATCTACAGATGTAAACAATACATAAGTTCTCTGGAAAACTTGATTTCTAGACAGAGCCTAGATATAGATTTAAATATAGTGCCATAATTTCCCTGAAAAAATCATCCTTGAAGTACCTGATTTTTGTATCATCATATTTTCCTACATTAAAAATATATACCATACAAAATTTGGTGACCTGGGTTCTGTCTTGGTTCTGTCCCTACCATTGAATGATTCACTTCTCCTCTCTAGGCCTCAGTTTCTTTATACAAAAAATAAGGGAGTAAGTCAGGATGATTTTAAAAATCCCTTCAAACCCTGGAAGTCTTTGATTTCTTTGTATTATATTTACTTTCCAGGGAGGAGGACAATTAAAATTGTAAGCATTCTATGATCTATGGTGCTACAGCTCTCAACTTGTAGAAAAGCATATCATATATTATAGCATTAATGTGAAGAAAGCTGTATAATTTCATATTTTGAATGATTTTCTTCATTTTTGGCAAACTCTCACAGACTTGTGTAGATAAATTATAGTCAAGTTGCTTAAAAGCATTTGCGTTTATTACTTACAGCCACCTATTTGCGTCTTTGAAAATTAACCTGAAAATTAACCTTAATGTCTAACAAAAGAACAAAAAGAAAAGTCTTAACTCATTTACCTTGGCTGCCTCTATGCACTTCAATTTTTCTTACACATATCAGGGCTGAACTAAAGAAGCCACTTTTACCAAACCTCCAATTCTTCCTGCAGTTATGGAGGTCTATGCCAGGGGTGACTCTTGGAAGCTAGGAGTGATATACATGTCCAGGAGGATAAACACAATGAGCAACAGACCCTTTGGACCATGCTTGTAGCATATTTTGGGAGACCTTACCAAAAGTCACTCCTATAGAGCAGCAAAACTTTATCAGTATATTTTAAGTCCTTTCTCATTATAGGGTTTAGATTAGATTATAATTTAATTCATTAGTGTTATAAGTTTTTGACTTTTAGTATGTTACTTGAACAAAATGGACTTGCTCCTTTCACATTTTGAAATACGGATACATAGGTAGAGACTGTGGTACAGTGAAAAGATGATCGAATAGGGAGTCAGGGCGACCTGAGCATGAGCCTCATTCTGCTTTGAGATTGGTAGTGTCCTTAAAGCTAAGGAGAGGCCTTGGAAATCAAATAACCTAATGCTTTTATTTTATAGCTAGGAAGAAATTAATTGCCAAGAATATTAAAGAATTTACCATAGTTACAGCTAGGGTAAAGTTACGATAGTTATAACTTGGGTAGAGAGCTAGATGGTGAAAAAAACAGAAGTGGAACTAAATATTACTGTCTCCCAGGCATATATGAATATTACATATGAGTAATGCTACTACAAAATAGAAGATGATAAGTACATAAGAAGTCTTTCAGATATACTGGCCTCTCAGAATTTAACACATTTGCAGCTGTTTTCTTCAATATAATGTCTGTTCAGAAAAACAAATAAAAAAAAACAAAAAACAAAAACAAAAATCTAGCCATAGTCTCCAATGGAACTTGGAGACAATGATTTTACAAACAAGATACTATCTCAGAGATCTAGTAATCATAATAAATTCTATATATCAAGAGATTTTATAGAAATGCACTTTTCATTCTAATTTACCATGTAGGGCAGCTAGGTGGCACAGTGAATAGAGTGCCAGGCCTGAAGTCAGGAAGACTCATCTTCCTGAGTTCAAATCTGGTCTCAGATACTTACTAGCAGTGTGACCCTGAGCAAGTCACTTAACCCTATTTGCTTCAGTTTCTTCATCTGTAAAATGAATTGGAGAAGAAAATGACAAAGTACTCCAGTATCTTTTCCAAGAAAATCCCAAAGGGCATCACAAAGAGGGAATGGGACTGAAAATCAACTGAACAATTTATCATGTCACTATTCAAACATATAATGAAGCTAAAGAATCGACTATTTCCTTAAATATTTGTTTGTCATGTAGTCAGTTGACAAGCATTTATTAAGCACCTACTCTATGCTGAGTATTGGGGATACATGAAGAAGAAGAAGAAGAAGAAGAAGAAGAAGAAGAAGAAGAAGAAGAGGAGGAGGAGGGGGGGGAGAGGAGGAGGAGGATGGGAGGAGGAGGAGGAGAAGAAGAAGATGAATAAGAAGAAGGAGGAGAAGGAGAAGAAGAGGAAGAAGAGGAAAAAGAAGGTGGCAAAAAACAGTCTCTGTCCTCTAGGAGGTCATGGTCTTATGAGGGAGAAAACATGCAACAACAATATATACCTGTAGATTTGAGATGATCAATGGAAGAAAGACATTGCGATTAAGGGAGGGAGGGTTGGGAAAGACTTCTTATAGAAGGAAGGATTTTCATCAAGACTTAAAGTGATCCAAAGAGAACAGAAGACAGAGATGAGGAGGGAGACAATTCCAGGCATGAGAAACAGCCAGTCAAAGTGCCCGGAGTCAGGCACTAAGAGTACTATGTTTGAGAAACAGTGAGAAAAACAGTGTGGTCACCAGATCACAAAATACTTGAAGGCAAGTAAGGTGTAAGAAGACTGGAAAAATCATTGGGTAATAGATTCAGAAGTGGAAGTTACCTCAGATACCAGTTATTCTAAACCTCACTTTTTATAGATAAAGGGAATTGAGCTTAATCACTTGAGATTGTGTCTTACCAAAGGTCATAGAAGTAGTAAATTTAAGAGGTGGGATTGAACCCAGATTTTCTGACTTCATAGGCACTTCTCTTTGCCTTTTACCATTTTATACTTCTCTTTAAAATACATATTGTATAATCAAAGTGTTCATTATTCTTCAGGTTTCTGACTCAGTTCAATTCAATAGACATTTATTTCTTATTATTTATAAAGTTATTACTTCTGTGAAAATCTAGGTGCTGGGAACTGATATCAAGATGAAGACACATCTGGTTCTTGGCATTTAAAATCTAGTAAAGGGGATATTATTTAAATACCTAAAAAGCTTTTGATTTCATTAATTTGGGTACTTTGTATTACAACTCCCATATATTCACTTCCCTCCCATATGTATTTCCTAGAAAACTGTCTTTGTGAGTAATTACAGCTAGAAAAGAAAATAACTCATCTCCTGATTTCAACTCTTTTTTTTTTTTTGGATGAACCTCTCCAATGCAGTTAGATTGGTCCCCTGTGTAGAAGCATACAGTCTATCACTCTTTTGGCTTATTAGGTCCTGTCAGAGCTTAACCTTTTAGGACCTAGAGTTACCTCCATGACATAATGAATTATTGGTTCTGGTTTTCAGTGGAAGACACTTAATATGAGTAATGATAGTACAAAATTGAAAATCATAATTACTCAATGACAAAAAAAACACAAGTTGTTTTTAAAAGAGAGAGCAACTTCTATGTGCAGGAGGAATCCAGGAGGGCTTCATGAAGTAGATGGTATTTAAACTGGGGAGGATTACTATAAATAAAGTAGGTGTGTGAGAAGACTGGAAGAAGAGCATTTAGGTCATAAAGAATGCCTGGGAAATATGAAGCATATTTGATTGTTAGTTTACATTTGTCTCAATATTTTATTGCCTAAATGTGTTGCCCCTTCCTTTCCCCCCCTGTGGGGGAAGGAAGGGAGGAAGGATTTATAAAAATGCAGCCCACTGGATGCTTTCTTTGAGCAATTTCCCTCAAATTCCATTGCTATGTGAACCATTAAACAAAGTCAGCTAGCTATGAGATAGTGACAAAAATATTATCATATTTATATTGTATCACATTATATCATATCATCTCATCTAATTTCACATCAAATCATAGTGTATCATATTATATTTGTATTATCTTGCATTATGTCATATTATATCCTAATTCCTCTCCATTGTACTGGATATGTGCATATATTTTCTATAAATGCATATAATTTGCAGTATATTTTCAGGTAGAAGGCTTATATATCAACCATATTTTTGCATATTTATGCATACAATCACACTTGAACACATACATTCATACATACATGCATATACACAAACACACAATGAGCTGAACAATTTGGGGAAAAAACAATCTTTCCCTCCTTTTATTAAGACAAAGCAATACCATCAACCATAACAAATAATTTGAAAACATGAAATTAAATAAACACTTTTCATTTCGCTGCATCATAAGCTTCCTGCCACTAAATACATTCCTCCTGATGTACCTTTGTTTTTATCAGTAATGAACTCTGTAATGGGGGTTAATCTAACAAAACAGTTTGTTCTGCAATGTAATTCTCAGTTTCAAGGTTGGGAGCACTTTTGGAACTATTTTCCCATATACTGGAACCACAAAACAATGTTCAGAGTTTGTCCTGTTGATATATTTCACTAGCATAGATTCAACTATGCATGGACATGGTTTTGTAAAAACCTACTGTCCAGGTTTTCTTAGTCTGACCTCCAACCTGAACTGTTCACTGGAAGGCATGAACTCTCTCTATCTTCCCTCCCAGACACCACTGGTGTACCATCCCTATGATAAAGGCCTCCTTGTAATAGGAATGACTCCTGCATTCAAGCTGTGTCCTGTTTCTATTTTTTTTTAATATCTCTGGGATGTAATTATCTCATGATAACCACCTTTGTGTCTAATGACTTAATTAGGTAATCACATAAGTGCTTTAAGTGATGTTTTGTGTGCTGAAAATGTGTAACATATAGTAAATCATCAAAGTTCTTTATTCTTGGACAAGAAAGCATAAATACCCAGTCTCCGGAGTCTAATTTATCAGTGTGCAAGACCAACCTCTTATTTAAAAACCAAACCAAAACAAAAACAAAAACAAAAAACAAGAAAAAAAAAAACAAAACAAAATAAACCCTTCCATATTAAGGAGATAAAGGGGTGATAGAAAGATATTTTCCCTGCTCCTTGACATTTTAAAATCTGTTCCACACAACATACAGTGAATTAAAAGTATAATTGATGCTTTCTTTTCAAATTAGTCCCATTAGCAGCAATAGCTAGCAATATGTGTGTGTGTGTGTGTGTGTGTGCATGAGTGTGTGTGTGTGTGTGTGCTTTGAGCAATAAGTAAAAACTGCATTTGGAAAACATTTAAATTTTTTTCTCACTATCTGAATCAATCCCACATGAATTAGTACACCTGGCTTTGATTCTTGATGTTATTTTGTCCAGTTATGAGTCAATTTGAAGTGATACTCGCTCCAGGTATAATCTGACATTAAATAAAGACATGGCTATTTTTATTGCCCATTACTTTCTTTAAGTCTTTCTTGTTTTACTTTTTAGAAAGGATTTTATCATGATACATTGAAAAATGATCATTTAGGGATGTTTACTTTGTTCTGGTGTGTTGTGGGGAGGGGAGAAGAAAAAAAAACTCTACCACCTAAATGGGTAGAATTCATTTAATTTGGATTTTTTGGCTCTTACCAGGGTCAGATCTCCATTACATCAAGTTTTCAAATATCCTCAATAAATGACTATTATTGTAAATCTCCTCAGTGCCATAAATGCCAGACCTAATATTAAGTTGCTCACTTGGAGCTACTCACATTGCCAGTTTGATTAGTTCTAGGACATGTGTGGTCTTTTACATGCCGCTGTTTCTTGAATTGCCCCACCCATGTTCCGCCTTAGCCTTTTCTGCCTCCTTCTTTTGGCTTATAAAAATACCATGCATACTCTTTTCTACCCATTCAAATCCTATGTATCCTTGAAGATGTAGTGCATATCGCCTTTCTTCTATAAAACCTTCCTGACAATCATAGAATCAGAGGACATCTACTTCAATGTTTACCTGAAGCATTACTTTTATTTAAGACATTCCTGACAAATAGTCGTCCGTCCTTTACTCGAACACTTGAATCCTCATCATCTGTTGACCCAGAAATTAAACTTTTAGATAACTGTAATTGTTAAACTCTTTCTGTAAGTTAGCCAACTTCTACATTCAGGAGCCAAAAAGGGATGTAAATTTTTTTTTCCCATATTACAACTCATCATATTTGTGAAAACAAAGTTTATGTGCTCCCTCCACCCCATGTCTTCACTTCTCCAGAGTAAAGCACCCTTATTTCCTTTGACTGAACATATATAGAATAATTTCAGGTCCTATTACTTTCTTGGCTCCTATTCTTTGGACATATTCCAAATAGGTCAATGTCCTTCCTAAAATGTGGTGTCTCAGAAGTAAACACAAAACCGTAGGCATAGTATGTACTCTGAGACTATCATCTTTCTAGTTTTGAACACTATCATTTTATTAACATAAACTAATCTTGTATTAGCTATTCTTGGCAGTCATGTTACCATGTTGACTCCTACTGAGTTTGTAAGACTCTGAAAGATAAAGTCTTCTTTTCCCATGTAGGAATTGCTGTCTAGCCATGTTGCCACTGTCTTTACTTGCACTATTGATTTTTTTTTAAACTAAAGTCAAGAACTTTATATTTTCTCCTATTAAATTTCATCTTATTCATCTTGACCTATTCTTTTAAATTAATATCTTTACAGATCACATCCTCTTACCTGATATGTTAGCCAAAACCGGACTAAAAAGATAATTTTCATTATGAAAAAATGTTTTAAATTGATTTCTGTATGAGTCCATGAGCTTTTTTTATGGTTTATACAATGTTACTCCTGGAGACAACCTTAGAAATCTTGCAATCTAAACCCCTCATTTATGGAAACGTGGCATAGTAGTTATAGTGATAGAATTAAGAATCAGCCATTTATTATACTATGTTGCAGAAATGCTTGTTTGATTCCATAAATTAAAAAAAATAAAATTGAAATTAGATGAATTAAAAAAAAAAGAATCAGGCACACCTCAGTCTGTTCTGTCTTTTACACTTATTAGCTGTGTGATTATGAGCTTAAGCTCTCGGGGGGTTATTTTCTTCCTCTGTAAAATGGGCATAATAATTTCTGTAGCACAAAGTTCAAATGACATAATTTGGGTAAAGTATTTTGCAAACTTTACACATGGTGTAGATAATAGAGAGCTGGTACCCGCACAGGAAGACCTGTGTTTAAGTCCCACTGATACAGGTTATGTGATACTGAGCAAATTAGTTGTCAAAAAGTGTTTATTAAGCATTTACTATGTGCCTGGCACTATGTTAAGTGTTGGGTATACAAAGAAAGACAAAAAACAGTTCCTGAACTCAAGGGTGTCACAGTCTTTAAAATTTCATTTAATTTAATAATTAAAATAAAATAAAAATCTAATTAATTTAATAATTAAATTAAAACAAAATAAAA
The DNA here is from genome assembly GCF_900497805.2 of Vombatus ursinus. Lineage (NCBI taxonomy): Eukaryota > Metazoa > Chordata > Mammalia > Diprotodontia > Vombatidae > Vombatus > Vombatus ursinus. The sequence continues at coordinate 11,303,334 of NW_020954723.1, forward strand.
ATTTAATTTAATTTAATAATTAAAGTAAAGTAAAAATTTAATTTAATAGTTAAATTAAAATAAAATAAAAATTTAATTTAAAATTAAAACAGTTATGTTTTAATGGAAAAAACATAACAGAAATAACCATATGCAAGCAAGATATATACAGGATAAATTGGAGCTAATCAACAGAGAAAGGCACTAGCACTGAGGGGTGTCAAGAAAGGCTTTTTTAAAGGGTGAGATTTTACTAGGAATTGAAGGAAATCAAGCAAACCAGGAAGAAGAGATGAAGAAGAAAAGTATTCCAAATACAGGGCATACCACTGAAAATGCTGAGAGTCTGGAGATAGAAAGTCTTGTGCAAGGAATAGCAAGGAGTACAATGTCAATGACTCAGAGTATGTGAAGGGAGGGTGGAAATAAGACATAATAATAATGGAAAGGCAGGAAGATGACAAGTTGTAAAGGGCTTTGTATGCCAGCCAGAGGTTTTTATGTTTGCTTTTGGAGGTGATAGCAAAACACTTAAGTTTACTGAGATAGGTGTGACACGGTCAGAACTGCATTAGTTAATGCAAGGTATTAATTTGACAGAAAATTAATTTGACAGCTAGTGAAGGATGGATGGAAGGAGAGACTTGAGGCAAGGATACCAACAAGCCAGCTATTATAATAACCCAGGGGTGAGGTGAAGAGGGCCAGCACCAGCATGTTGGTAGTGTGAGAGGAGAGAAGGGGATGTAGAGGAGAGATGTAATGAAGGTAAAATCAATAGGACTTAGCAACAGATTGGAAGTGGGAGGGGTGCTGGTGAGAGAGACAGAGAGATAGACAGAGAGACACAGAGACAGAGTGACACAGAGACAATGAGACAGAGACAGACAGAGACAGACAGAAAGACAGAGAGAGAGGAACAGGAAGAGACAGAGAAATGGAGTAAAGAGACAAGGATAACACAAGTTGTGAGCCTTGATGACTGAGAGGATAGTGAAACCTTCAACAGTAATAGGAAGGTTTCAAAGGTGGGGAAGATAATTAATTAAGTTTAAGATACATTGAATTTAAGTTGTCCATGAGACATTCAGTCTGAGATGTCTAATTGGCAGTTGGAAATGTGAATCCAGAGGTCAGGAGAGAGGTTAGTCTCAAGGAGGGTGGGGAACCTGGGGCCACATGTGGCCTTCTAGGTCTTTAGGTGTGGCTTTTTGACTAAGTCCAAGTTTTACAGAACAAATCTAAGTTAGAGCTACATAAGTAGGTCTGAGCTTCCCTAACAGTGATAATAATAATCAAAACAATAGAAGCTGATGAGATCTCCAAGTAAAATAAATTAGAAGGAGAGGAGAGGAGGGCCCAGGATAGAATCCTTTGGGAAACCTACCTTTGGTGGATATGATCTGGGAAAGATCCAGCAAAATAGAGGCAGGAGGAGAACCAGATTAAATAATGTCATTGAAGCCTAAAGAAAAAAAGATTCCAAAGTGTCACTTAAGATCTCAATGTTGTAAGCAGTTTTGAAGACTATAAGCTGCCAGCTGGAGTTGGTGGAGGAAATTTTCTTACATGGACCTGTGAAGTCACAGTCCAGACCCTGTTCCTATCCCTAGAGTGCTATATAAATAGCAGTAATGGTTATTTTTAACAAAGAAGATACTGAGCCCAGAGAAGTAAAATCACTTGCCAAAGTTCATCTATTATACTATCGTTTTTTTTTAAATTCATCTGCCTGACAGATTTCTGTTCTAAATTCCCATACCAGTTATCAACAATTAATTATAGATGCCTTTGTAATGTTTCTATTGTGGTTATTTTGAATCATTATTATTAATTATTATTATTCAACTTTTAACTTCTTATGATTTTTCTTTCCAACCAGGTGAAAACCTCATAATAATAGTTCCCTGCAACACGTTACATATAGTGTCTTGTATCTGGTAGATATTTAATACTATTTTTATACAATATTATTTTTGATATCAGCAATACTTTAGCCAAAAATTAACCTTGAAAATTAGTTCTCAGTTACTTGTTGGTTTAGTGGAAAAAGTGCTGGATTTGATCTTGGACAAGTCGCAGTGTCTCTGAACCTGAGTTTTCTTTCCTGTAAAAGGAAGGAAATGGACTGGATAACCTTTAAGGTCCTTTCTGAATTTAAATGAAAGATACTATGATGCTTATGATTCAGAATTCAAAGGAATTATTAAATAGCTCTAAATGTAATGAGAAAGTTTTTAGCATTAGGTTTTCATGAAAACTGGAGTATAGTAGTGATAAGCTGGTAAATGCATAACAATTGGCTCAACAATAACAAAAGAAATATGTGCAAGAGATACTTTTAAGTTTAACATGTATCGTTAACATTTTCTTCATCACTTTCTAAAGTCTAGACAATAAACAGACCAATAAACCAATTCCTGATTTGTTTAATTTGCTGAATTCCAAGATATAAATTCTCACACTAAAAATGTCGAAAAGATTTCTCCAAGTTGGTAAAAGCTAACACCAGTTGCACCCCTGAATATAGGTGATATCAGGGTATTTATAATTGTGGGAAAATTCTTAGGTTCTCAAAAAAAAATCAGAGATGATTATTACAATCTGACCCATGAAAGAGCTTTGCGCATGGGGAAAAGAGTCGAGAACCCAAGACTTAAAAAACAGAGACATGATATGAAAAGATAAAAGTAAACTAAAAAAGTTTTGGCATGTTTCTTTCTCTCTCTCCTTTTTTTTTTTTTTTGGCAAGGCAATTGGGGTTAAGTGAATTGTGCAGAGTCACACAACTAGTAGCTGTCAAGTGTCTGAGGCTAGATGTGAACTCAGGTCCTCCTGACTCCAGGGCTGGTGCTCTATCTACTGCACCACCTCACTGCCCCTCAGAGGGTTTCTAAGAGTAGATACAGGAAGCCTATGCTTTTGTTATGTATTTATTTATTTATTTATTTTGATCTGGGTATGTGTAGCAAATGGGCTATAGAAATATGTGATCCCCAGATCATCTGTTCATCAAATATAAACAGAAGCCAATTTTGAGGCCATAACCCATCCTTCTGGAAGGACTCCCTAAAACAACTTGGGAAAAATGAAATATCTAGGCAAATGAACTCTTCTTTGACAATAATGTAGTTGTGGAATTGATGAAAAGAGCAGAAAACTTTGAGTTGAGAGATCTGGATTCAAGTCATGTTTTAGCTATTTACAAGCTCTTTCCACCACAGTGTCATCATCTCCTAAATGAGGATGAGGATACTTGTTTCAATCACCTCTATAACATGACTGTGAAGGGGTGGTCATGAGGATCAAGTGAGCTCACGTATTTTTGCATGCTATATTTAATCACACATTTATTGAGATGACAACAGTGAAGGACCATTGGGCCAAGCAGAAGAAATGAGTCTGTATGAGGCACTATGGATATTAATGGATTATTTATTGGTTTGAAGGGTGTGCCTGGTATGTCCACATACTCTTTGCTGATACATCACCACTGGTCATTCCAGGTATTGTAGAAATGTATTGAAAGTATATGTTGACTGACAGCTCGTGTCTTCACTACTTGCCCTGAATAGAAATGGAAGACAAATGGTGACCATGTAAGACAGAGGTGTTAAACTCAAAGCTTCTCAGGTTGTGTGCAGGTTGCAAGACTCCCAAGTGAATGTAAAACTCGATTAAAATGTAATTGGGAAATGTTTAACAAAAATAAAGAAGAAATATAACAAAACATAGATAATGTTAATTGGTGGTTTTCTAGATCAATATTCAATCCGCAGGGATTAAGTTCTATTTGAGTTGGACACCAATTCTGATACACCAGCACAATTCCTATGCAGGTCCATACTCATTGGTATCACTACAGTGAACAGACCTATCATTGACTTTCTGAAGTCTGCAGACATCTCTTGTGTATCAGTTCAATTTGCTTAAGGATTTCTTCACCTTTTTTTTTTTTTCTTTCTCTTATGGACCTCTCTGGCACCTTGGTGAAGCCTGTGGATTCCTTAGAATAATTTTTTTTAATAAAATGAAGTATATAAGATTTAAAAGAAAACCAATAATATTAAAATATACATATTTTTCTTTTTTCTCTTTCTCTTTATTCTTTCTTCCTGTCTTTCATCTGTCACAATAAGTTCACAAACCACAGTTTAAGAGTACTCAATCTACTTCAATGGTAGTATCATTTCAAGTTAATTTTTACTAGTTTCTTAAAGGCTTCTGACCATAACCATAACAAATACATGTGTACATGTTTGTATATATGTGTATATATATATATATATATATACATATATGTGTGTACACATACACACATACATATGCTATTGTTACTATAGTAATTTATAATGGTCACAGAATAAAAAAATTTATTATGTATGGTCAAAGTACTAGAAAAATCAAATTTACAGTTATACAAATCTAGCTTTCAGGAGGCAGTCTTTGCCTTTGGAGTCATACAAAGTCAAAAGGTCATGGGGAGAAAGGAGAGAGGTGTATTTTCCTTGGTAATATTGTGATCTTTTATTAGTTTCCAAGGTGATCTCACATACGTCTAGAAATTAATGGACAGCTTATAAATTAAATGCTAGACTAGTATTCTGATTGCTAATGCTAATTGCTGATAAAGAAAACACACATTCTTCCACAAATCCTCTGCCAACATTGGAGAGTATGGGGCAACTTCCTAAGCAAATAGGATTCCCCTATTTCTTGTTATTCAACTTTCTCTAATCTACAAGAATATAACAAAATTTCTCTCAACATCCTTGGGCATTCAGGGCTTGCTTATCAGAACCACTTAATAAATGCTTGTGGAATGAATGGATGGATGATCTTGGCAATAAAACAGCAATATACCTAAGAAAACTTCTAATATTTTTGACACGTAGAAAAACATGTTTCATCATTAATCCATCAGAGAATTGATTATATTTACCGAGTATGTGATCTTAGACAGAATGGTTAAGCCTCAATTTCCTTATGTTAAAAAAAATAATAATACTTGAACTACCAACATCACAAGGTTGTTGTGAGGAAAGTTCTTTGTGAAGATTAAATCTCTAAATAAATGTGAGGTGATAGTGGTAGCAGCAGTCATGGTAGCAGGGCATTGTGCTACCTGTTTTCAAAAGTGTTCAAACTGTAGAAGATAGACTATTTCTTTTTCCTCAAAAAGACTTATTGTCAATTTATAGAAGGAATGCAGAGGGGGATATGAACTATAGCTTTAGGTAGTCAGAGTCTAGCAAGTTTCTTAGACAATTATTGAGTTGGATACATAGATTGGCTTTGAAGGCACATGCATTGGCTTGGGGCTAAGGAGTTATTTTGTGAGTATGTGGCAAAATGAAATTGGGAAGAATTCCAGGAGACAGGAAACAACAAATATTTAGAGAGGGAAGACAATTTTATTTTGAAGAGTCCAAGCAATGAAATAAATAGTAGTAAGGCTGATAATTTTATGGGGAGGGAGAAATATCATTGATTGGAGGGGCTTGAGACCAAAATGGAGAGTTTTGATTTGGCTAAGAAGAAGAAATATGATTAAGGAAGAAATTGGTTAATGAAAGAGTTGAAAAGATCATTTCTTCTTTAGAGTCAGTATTGTAAAGTAGAAAGGTCACTGGACTTGTAGTCAGGATGTCTATATTCACCTTAGGCTAAATACTCACTAGTTATAATACCCTGGGCAAATCATTTAATCTCTCTCAGACTCTGTTTTTTCTTCTTTGTAAAATGGGACTCTTCATGCTTATGCTATTTGTCTTACAATATTTTTAGAGGAAAAACATTTTGTAAAACTTAAAGGTCTATATAAATGTAAGCTATTATTATTATGTTGATCTATAGTGCTCAAAGAATCAAGATTTATTATTTATAGTTTAAAATGCTAGAAGCATCAAATTCATAGTGATACAAATCTGGCTTTTATCAGACTGTCATTACCTGTAAAGTCATATAAAGTCATATATGAGAGGAGCATGTTGTCTCCATTTGTGCCCTGATCATTTATTAGCTGGACTGGTGGGCTCACATATATGTTTAACAGATGGATAGTTCATAAGTTGAGTGCTGAGCTAGCATTCTGATTGCTAATGGAAAGACCTTGCATGGATAGCTAATGGACAAAATTAACGGTTAACAGAACCATTAACAGAACCAACAGAAGCTTTTAAGGAGGTGACTAAATTACATTGCATCAAATAAGGTCATACTATGACCTTTATTCCTGTTAAGACATGAGGCACAAAATCCAAGAAAGGAGAAGATTGACAAGTGGAATGGTCCACTTATCCTAAAGTCCTAAGTATTCATGGCAACAGGCAGTATGGACAGATTAAGGCAGAGAATGGATATGTGGAAGTTGGTTGTAGAAAATACTATTGGAAAAATCCATAAGATCAATAGCAATTTTACTCATCAAAATTCATTTATCCCTATCACACCAATATCGATGCCCTTGAATACAATTCCTATGGGTGGACTAGAACTTAGCCCAGAGATCCAGATAACAATTGAGGCCATAAGATCCAATGAAATTTGTTTGATTTATATCTTCCATTGATTTTATTTTGTTACTAAAAAAGAACAAATAATCCTGTCAAGAATTTGTTTTGGCTTAATTTCAGTCTCTTATACTGATATTTAAGTTTCCACCTTCAAACTCTGTTCTCACTAGAGATTAAGACCAGCTGGCCACTATTTGAAAAGCTAAGATTATAATAAACCTTAGTATAATTAATGCCTATTATTAACTTGTCCCTCAGGTTTTTCTTTAACAGGATTAATGATCTTAGTACTTATAACCTTTATTTATTCATTTTATTCTTTAATCTGTTAATTATTTTGAAAGACAACTTGGTCTGCTAGAAAATACACTGAGCTTCTAGTTAGGAAATTTAGGTGTGAGTTTTGCTGCTTATTATCTATCTCTGGGAAATTGGAGCATTTACATATAGCCCCCTCCAGCTACACACTCTTCCCAATGAGTTTAAGTTTCTCATCTATAAAATGTCAATAATACTTACCTGTCTTATCTCATAATTCTCGTGATGAAAAATTTTTCTAAACTACAAAATACTATCTACACACACGCTTAATTTTGCCTCTCTTCAAAACTATATTTTAACAAATGATTTGTATATTTTGAATTATTAGACCTTTAACTTTTAGTAAGAATCTACATAGTGCTAAGTACATGGAATACTAATGAAATTATGATAATGATTATGATGATGATTATCATAACCCCCTCAAAGCCCCAAACATACTCCATGCTATGAGTTTGGAAGGTGACAGCTATAAAATAGGGAGCAACTGCCAGTAATATACATTTTTCATGCTCTTAGTTTGTTAGTGAAGTTTTGAAGGCATGGAAGGAACGCTGTGTATAATTCTTAACTTACACAAAGAAAAAATAGAGACCAAAGGCTCTTGACTTAAATACAAAGCTCATATTTAAGGTATGAAAGTGATAATTACAAATAGATTAGTCTCTTTCAGGTAAGACACATCAAGCACATAGTTATTACGGAGCCATCAAGGAGAAAGTTGTTAACGAATTTGTTAAGAAACATACTGGCATCCTGAAATCAAAGCTTACTGGGAATGGCATGTTTATATAAATTAATACTTATGCAATACTTGTATTAATGCACACTTTCAGAAGAGCCAAAAGTATCATGATTGAATTGTAAAGTATCATCCCACTAAATATTGGCAAAATAATAGGAATAGAAAAATTTTCCTGGATATAGAAAGCCGGATATAGAATTATTAGCATTATCTTGCTAAAAATGAGGAAGATTGATAGAATTCTCAGGGTACCTGATAAACATGTCAAAATCATCAATATTTTTTGAGACAAGAAGCTTTTACTTCACCAGGGAATGGTAAAGGCTAACAACAGATACTCCCCATTAAATTTGCTAAATGTAACTAAAAGTGGTCTGTGTCCAGATGGCATTGATGAAATAGCCAAAATCCAAGAGTGGAATCAAAAAGCCCTCCTTGGACAATATTCACATGAACTAGGCTAATACCATGTTAGGAAAGAAGCATTAAACAAATGCCATGTAGATTGGTTTATGGAAAGGGAAGGGTTTTTGATAGAAATTATGGACTGGGTCATTGTTACCAGAAATTATTGAAAAGTTATCCTTAAGGGGTCTAGATTTACTGATTAATGGAGACTATACAAAGAAATGATAGAAACTGTGGATCTCATTACTGCAGGCTGAAAAAAAATGGTAACATAGGAGGAAAGTCTAATGTAGTCATTTATTTTGAAAGAAAACTTTTCAGAAGCTCCCAAACTTCTTTTACTGTCCCTTTCAGTAAGACATTGTAAGGTACTGTCTTTCTTCTTTTACTTAAAATTTCCTGTTTCCTAATTTTTTGCCTCAAATAATAAGAGTCCTGATAGAGAAGATATCCAAAGACAAACAAAATTATAAGTTAGGGTTGAGAGCCAAATCTCTGCCTAAATGTTAGGAATTTTGAGAACTGGGGGTTCTTGGTTAATATGATTAATACTTTTTCTTTTGATTAAAAACTCTATAAACTAAGGAAAGACATTATGTAGACTTGACATTCATTATTATTTCCTCTATCACTCCAAATTGAAGTAATTACTTAACAAAGTATGGTTGATTGAATCTCCAGAGAGAAATGAGGTAGGGAGGAGAGGGCAGTGATCAGAGAAAAAAAATCATTCTTTAAACCAAACAGGGAGGAGAGAGTAAAAGTTTGGAAGGATTCAGTTCAGCTGTGATGAGGGAGCAAAAATAATTTCTTACGAGACAACTTCATACTCTTCAAAGCAACACATACATACACATATATACAACCACACACACAGGTGTTATAATTCACTTTAATAAGCATTCATTAAGTACTCACTATGTGCGAGTTACTGTTAGTGTTTTGGGATGCAAAGACAAACACAAAACAACACCAGCATTCAAGGAGCTTATGAAGACCTTTGAAAAATTTATAATTCAGATATAGAAATCACCCCTTAGACATTTAGCTTTTCTCAGCAGTTGTGTCTGTGATTTTTAGATGAACCATTTAGTAATAAATTCATACTACACTAATTTTAGTGGGCAACAGTAATTTTTAACCTATTTTCCAGATGCAAATTAAACCCCAGAATGTCACCTTATAACTAATTATCATGGTAAAGTTGAGAAATGCTGAGATTCCAAGAGAAAGTTGTCTATTTTCTCTTGAGAGACAGAATCAGATATCAACATTGTCATATAAACAGCAAGGTCTGGGATTAATTCCTTTGCTCAGATAAACAGACACAAAAGACTGTTCAGGAAAGCCATGTTTTACTTCTCCCCCTGTGGTGTTAGCATTTAAAACAAACAAACACAACAAAAAAGAAAAGGGAAAACCCTCTAACAGATGGAGACTAAACTAATAAGAGTCTCCAGTTATTCATTTTAAAGAGGAAATGGGAAAAAGTCTCAGTCATAATATCTGTGTGTCTACTATTTGTCTACATTTTATATGAGCAATGAGGCAATGATCATTCACTTGGTCAAAATTAAACAAGTCAAAACTTTCAAAAGACATTATTTTTATATAATGGGCATGGCATTGCATTTAACTTTAATGACCCAAAATTGTTCATTTGCCTTTTTTGATATCACTCCTGCTGCATCTCAGTGTAACTTCCTCTGACTTTCTTGCTGTCAGCTGGTGCCTGTGTCAAAATGTAAAGTTAAAGTTACTTTAACAAAAGCAATATTTTTCCTAAAACCCTAAACTATTTCCCCAAGGGTTTTCCAGTGTTCAAAGTTTCCAGTTCGTTTAGTTTCATGTATCTGTAAATTGCTTTTTGTGCTTCAATGTATGTCAGTTTTGTATTTTCATGATGAAACTTTAAAAAATAGACAGATAGATAGATAGAAGAGTTGCCTTAGCTAGAAACCATTTAAAAAAGCTAGTTTGTCCTTGATAATTGCTGGTTTGGTTAAATATTTTAAACATGAAGGGGATAAGCGTTTACATAGTACCTACTATATTCTATCCACCATGTTAAACACTTTTTCACAAATAGTATCTTCTTGATTGTCACAACAACCCTGTGAGATAAGTGCCATTATCACCCCTATTTTACAGATAAGGAAACAGAAGCAAACAAGCTGACTTACCCATATTTGCACAGCTATTAAGTGTGCAAGGCTCCATTTGAACTTCGATCTTCCTGACCCCAGGCTCAGTGATCTATCTAATGCACAACCAGCTGCTATAATGAAGAGAAATTATTTTAATTTGAGCCTAATTTGTGGTACAATATATATTAGTGAATAAAACTATGAAATTCTATTAGTATTTTTTAAATTAAACCACAATTGTAAAGTTTGAAGTGAGTTCTCTTCCTCAAATATTCTTTCAAATAACTTGGAGAATTTACATAATGATTTCTATATGTTCAGGTTCTAAGAGACAATTTAAATTATTTTGAATGAATAGTTAATCATTTCTTTCCTATAGAGAAATATAGATATGACAAACCCAAATGTAAACACAAGTTCCTGGTACCTGGACTTTAATTTTTAAATGGAGAATCCTTTGAAACTTAGTTAGAAAATAGACATTCAAACTAGGAAGGAAACCTCATTCTATTCCTATTAAAGCAGTTTCATTTGAATTTTTGTTTAGCAATTATGTAATAAAACATGATTTGGGGCAAAGCAATAGATATTTAAATGTATTTTAGACTTACTGATGGAGTTTGCAATAATATACCTATGATTAGTATTTTTCCATTCAGTTGTGTACTTCTGGCCAGTTTTCAAATGCTTTTGTAGAAACCATATTGAAAACTCAAGAGCAAAAATATAAGAAATATAAATAAAGACAACCTTGAGGTTTTATCTCATTCCTATTTATCAAAGATGGTAAAATACATTATTGGAGGGGCTATAGGATGATAGATGAGCAAATAGTATATTGGTGAAACTGTGAATTTTTTCATCCATTTTTACAAATAATTTGGAGTTAAGTGAGGCAAGTTAATACCCTATTCATTCCCACAATTAGGTATATTTGCAAGGCAGTAAAAGACAAATTGTAATGATTACTCTTTGTCTCAAAGAATAAAAGATGACACACAATTTTTATTTTTTTATTAGAAACATAGGAGACTGTATGCAGAATGTTGCATTTGTCATTAGCTCTAGATACTGTTTTGGTCAGTTTTGTTGAAGTTTTTTCCCCCTATTTATTTTGTTTTTACATTGAGAGGGATAGTCAAGTGGATTGGATTATTAAGTAATAACCTGTCTTAAAGTATAGTATTTTGCTACATATTTAAAAAATTAGTGAATGTAACATCCAGGGGAGTGTACATTTTTGAATCTACCTAGAAAAAGGTACCTTTATTTGATGATAAAAATAATTATCCATCTTTACTTATTTTTAATTAGTTGAGATTACAAATAATACTATAATACTCTGATTTCAGAATATAACTTATAGTGTTCATGCTATAAATGATTGAAAAACAAATTTAATATTTTGCTACAAATTGTCAGGATGGAATTCTGTTGTACTAGAACCTTTCTTAATTTCCACTTTCTGTGCAACTTTGTGTTCTATTTCGTCCGAGCCTCATTTTCTACACTGACAAACAATAAAATAATATTTACATCTCAAGAATTTTGAGATTGTCAACTTTAAAATCCCTTATAAAATATCATTTTATACATTAAAGTAATTAAACTCATTTTGAGTCATTTTAAAATGTTCCTAAAACTTCATTTATAGGATTGTCAGATGATTTGGACTCTATAAATAAGCTGCAGTATTAGGTTAGTATTTATATTTAGTGGCCAAGGTCCTCATGGCAAATTATATATGCCTTTATTTTGCTATTGTTAATATTCATTCTTATGTGGATAATACATATTTTTGCATTAATATAATTAATAATTTGAAGAGTTAAATCATTTTATAAATAAATAGATGATGACTCTACCTGATTTTTTTTCAATAATTTTTTGAGGGTGGGGAGAGAGCAAGAGAAGGATTAGAATTATTTTTTCATTGTTGTAGGAGATTTCCTAAGAAGAAACTCAATCTACCAAAATAGAGAAGTGTATACTCTGTAACTCAAATGTCTTAGAGAGCTGCATGGGAAAAATTAAGAGTTTAAATTGTTTCCCAGGGTGAAATAGTCCACATGTGCTAGAAGTTGGACTTGAACTCATGTAGGAGACTAAGTCCTCTCTCTATCCATTATGTTACACTGCCTCAGCTAGCTATCCTTTTAGAAGGAAACAGAAACTAATAACCTCAAAACATGAATAATTGAAAAGACAAAATATTATAATTATAATAACGTATTTTAATGTTGTCATGTCTGACTTTTTGTGATCACATTTGGGGTATTCTTGGCAAAGATACTGAAGTGGTTTGCTACTTCCTTCTCTAGCTCTTACTATATATTCAAGGTCGCACAGCTAGTAAGTGTCTGAGACCGTATTTGAACTCAGGAAGATGAGTCTTCCTGATTCTAAGCCCAACACATTATCCACTGTGCCACCTATCTGTCCTGTATATCCTTATAACAATAGGGTATAATTCTTAACGTAACATAAAGGAATAAATCTGTTAATAGAGACATTTTCCATTTCCACAATATAATCATAAGGGTATTAGTTTTCTTTATGTAGATAGTCATATAATTAGGAGACAGCTAGGTGGTGTGATGGATAGAGTACTGGTTCTGAAGTCAGGAAGACCTGAGTTCAAATCCAGTCTCAGTCACTCATTAGCTCTGTGACTCTGGGCAAGTCACTTAACTCCTACTTTTCCTCAGTTTCATTACCTGTAAAATAGGGATAATGATAGCACTTACCTCCCAGGATTATTGTGAGATCAAATAAATAATAATTGTATAGCACCTAACACACTGAAGTGCCATATAAGTGTTAGTTGTTGTTGTTGTTATATACTCTAACTATGGGTGAAGTGAGTCCTAGATATACATACTAATTAAAAATGGTCTCATTCCACTAGTTCCTTCTCTACCATCTACAAACATGTCTAGGTGCTCCTACTTCAAAAAAAAATAGTCTTGCCTTGAGACTCACATTCCCACTTGCTATTATCTGATATATCTCCCCTTTCTTTCACTTACACTCATAGAGCAAAACCATCTATGTTAGGTGACTCTACCTCCTCTCTCCAACCTTACCATTCACCTGAAACTGCCTTCTCCAAAGTTACCAATGTACTCTTAGTTCCCCTTAGTTGACCTTATCTCAATCTGCATTTTTTAAAACCTTTCTGCGGTGTTTGACACTGTTGATTACCACTTCCTCCTGGATACTTTCCCATCACTAGATTTTATTGGCACAATTCCCTCCTGGTTCTCCTTTATGTGTCCAGTCACATGCAGATGTATTGCCATCCATGCATAGTGTGGCATACAATGGCCATCTCTCTAAGAGCTAGACAAAAGACCTGAAGGTTCTGAGGTACCCAGAAAAGATCTAGGGGCAATCTCTTCTTTATTGCCATTAGTTTAAGCCCCCTCTGTGGCTGTGTTCAGCTTAAAATTGTTAGGTGCCAGTGACTAATGCCCTAGTTCCATTTAACCATTTACAATTGTTTAGCTTTCACACTGGGATATTTTGCTACATATTGGTTATCCCGAGTTCATGTCTAGATATTGAAGATTACTAGATGAATCTTTTTCTCAGCTTCTGCTGTCCTGAATCTACAAGTCCTACCATCCTTTATGTCACCCAGACTTGCAACCTTAGTTTTGTCCTCAATTCCTTACTTGTTTCCCCTCCATATATCCAATTTATTGTAATGAGTTTTCATTTCTACCATGACAACTTCTCTCATATACATCCCCTTCCCTCTACCCATACACCTACCCATACACTCACCATTCCACTACAGACCTTCATCACCTCTTTCCTGACAATTTCAATCATTTTCAGATTGGTCTCCTTGCCTCATTCCCCACCCTCTGCCCAATCTAATCCAGCTTCCAGTGTGGTTTTCTTAATTGCAGGTCTGATCATGTCACCTCCCTTACTGGATAATCTTCTATAGTTCTCTATTACTCTAAGTATTCTGCTTGGGATTTAAAGGCTTTTACAACATGATCCCTTTCTACCTTTCCAGTCTTCTCTCCTTCATGTACTCCATGATCCTAATATACTGCTGTATTTTCTGTTTCTCCAACACAGCACTCCATCTCTCATTTTTGTACCACTCATTTGACTCTCCCTAATGCCTGGGATGATTTCTTTCCTCACCTCTACCTTTCAGTTTCTCTGGGTTCCTTCAAGACTTAGTTCAAATTCCACTGTCTAAATGAGGTCTTTCCCAATTCCTCCCCTCTCTTCCTTGTCCCCAACCCTCAACCAATATTTTCTTTTTTCTGAGAGCACTTACATGCTGTTTTTTCTACTAGATTGGAGATACCTTAAGTTCAGGAGTAATATTTTTATTTTTCTTTGTAACACCAGGGCTTAATAAATGATAGTTGACTTACTGACTATTTTTCATTTTTGTTATTTATTTATATTTATTATTTCATTTTATTATATTTATTATTTCATTTTTATTAGCCAGGGAGTGAAGGATAAGACCCTGAGTTCAGAGGTCAAGGTCTTTGTTATTGTTCTTTTTTTTTTTAAATTTTTAGACAGTTGTAGTTAAATGACTTGCCAAGTGTCACACAGCTATTAAGTGTCAAGTGTTTGGTCTGAGGCCAGATTTGAACGTAGGTCCTCCTGACTCCAGGGCTGCTGCCCTATACATTGTGCCACCTAGCTGCCCCTTTTGTTATTATTCTTTAATGGATTACTTGTGTCTGACTCTTCATAACTCCATTTGGAGTTTTTTTGGCAAGATACTGGAGTGGTTTGCAATTTCTTTCTCCAGCTCATTTTACAGATGAGGGAACTGAGGCAAAGAGGCTTAAGTGACTTACCTAGGGTTACACAGCTAGTAAATGTATGAGGCCCGATTTGAACTTAGGTCTTCCTGACTCCAGGTCCAGCATTGTATATATTTCACCACTTAGCTGTTCCATCCAGACCTCCAGTCTTAAAGAAGTCAATAAATTAAAACCTGATATCTGTCACAAGATGTGTTTCAAGAAAATGGTTATATGGTATTTTGAGAGAAAATTCTCATTCACTTTGATAGAACATTTAGACATGAAAATTTCAATGGATCTGTAATCTAACCCATCATTAGCACTGATAGCAGCCTTACCCATGCCTTCACCTTCTGTGTAATTCTTGTGAATAGCTCATTGAACATGAAGTTAGGAAGATCTGAGTTCAAACTCCACTTCAGACAATGACTGTGTACCTCAAGAAGTCACTTAACCTCTACCTATTTCCATTTCCTCATTTGTGAAATGAACAAAATAATAGCCTCCTAACTACTAGGGCTGTTATAAAGATAAAATCAGATATTTTAAAAGTGCTTTGCAAACTTTTAAGTTTTACACAAATATTATGTATTCTTCCTCCTTTTCCTCTTTCTCTTTATTTTCCTTCTCCTCCTCTCATAAAGATCTGTCTCCATTTAAAAAAAAATTACCACTTTGAATTGGTTCATTTCTTTGCAACCATTCAAGGCAATCCTTAAATTCAACTATGATAGCATAGTTTGCTTTCGAAGAAAGAACTATTTGTTGTTGTTTTTAAAGTTCAATGGTATAATTACCAAATTTATGAAATCATACACTGCCGGTGTATTTATTCCTGCTGAGTCAATGAGATGATGATGGGAATAACAACTTACATTTGGATGGCATTCTACATCTTTCAAAGGGCTTTTGCATACATTATCTCACTTCATTTTCACCACTCAGTGATATTAATAAAGTTAGAGTTTTTATTGTTGTTGTTGTTGTGGTTGTTGTTCCAGGCTGTGTGTGTGTGTGTGTGTAAGACAAAGAGATTGAGGTTTAGAAAGTTTAAGTGATTGCCTCAAGGTCACACAACTGGTTAATGATAAAGAACTAGAATTTGTGTGTCCCTTTTTCTAGTTTAGTGCTGCTCCTGTCATCAACTGTCTGACTTCCCTACGTGGAGTTAGGAAAATTAACACAATGTCAAACTTCAGAGATCATCTCAGTTAAATGCTCCATTTTATAGATGAGAAAACTGAGTGCAGAAAGGAATATGTGACTTTTCCAAGGTCATAGAGTAGTAGCCATAAATTTTGTTTAATTCATTGTAGTTTTCAGTTTATATTAGTTCTAGATATGTTAGGTTCCATGATTTCTTTTTAAACCACTCCAATGTTCTATGGAAATCATGCATAAGTGAGTGCACCTTATATTAGACAGTCTGTATGTTCTTGAATTTTTGCATGAATCCTATTTTCACATTGACTTAAATGACAATTTTGTGAACACTTTATTTCCCGCAGCATCACATTGTTTTAGAGTAGTTAGGTGTTTAATAAATATTTGTTGATTGATCTGAATGTTTCTGATTCAATGCCACCCAATGATAATGAATACTAACTTTCCCTTTGAGGTTTTCTACCTACTTTTCCACCTCTCTATCAGTTAATTAATAGTTTAAAATTAATCGTAAATCAATAACAAGTTTGCTATTAGATGAAATGGTTTCCCAACTTCATGTAGCAACCACTGTACCTTAAAAAATATATAGCATTAACTACTCTCCAACATTAAAAAATATCATTGTACTTAATATTCTTAGTTCATATTTTATTAAAATGATATAAAACTTATTAAAATGTTATAACAATAAAATATCTTAAACACGTAATAAAATTATTCCACAGTTATTTGTTAATTGAAATAGCTTTTAAACTTTTCATAACTATAGGAGTATAATATGTATATACAAAAATATATATACCTTAATACAAATAATGACCACAATCATAGTAATGAGAAATTGGATTATTGAACTTGTTTTTCAGTACAAAGTTTCTCAAGCCATATATTATATGATATGTTATTCATAATATTATTATTCTTATTTGTTACTAATTAATATCAATATTTTGAATAGCGAGAGTGGAACACTCTGTTTCTCACAAATAAATGGTTACTATTAAAAAGAAAAATGATATAACTTTGATAACCCAGAGTATTCTTTTTGTTCTTTATAACCAAGATTTTTGGGAGCAAAAGCTTGTTTTGATATATGGTCACATCATAAGTGAACTCAACATTGTTGTTCAGATTGAAGCCAGGTGAAATGCATATATTTTTGTTCTCCATGTTGATGAGTTCTTTATGCATTCATATTTAGAAATACCTTAATTTTTAAAATTAAATGAGAATTGCTTCTGAAGCTTGGTCAAGTTTATTCAACAAATCTTTATTTTCTTCTGTTCTATTTTCTGGGCATGTGTTTTAAAATTTCAGAATACAGCAAAATATTGTTTTGCAAATGCATTATGTGTAACTAACTTTTTTTAATAAATGCACATTATCTTTCTGGATAAGAAAATAAATTTGAGAATCTTTTGTTAATTTAGAGTACTCAGTTTTTTTCTAAAATTCACTAAATACCTACATTTAGATAGAAAATTTCATTATAAAATGAATTTTTGCTTACTTTCACTAAACACACATACATACACAACTGATTTCTTCTTTTACCACAAATACACTTTGAAAGTACTTGGGTATCTGGAAACCAATATGTTTCACAATCACAAAGAAATGTCCTATGTTCTGCACTGATATCAGAACATAAATTTTTATTAATTTATTTTGATTTATCAATAATCACTTCCATATGCTTTTGAGTTTAAAATTTTTCTCCCCCTTCCTCCCCACCATCCTCCCCAAAAGGGCGCACAATCTGATATAGGCTATACATTTACATTCATATTAAACATGTTTTCACATTAGTGAAATTGTAAGTAGAAATTAAAACCAAGAGGATTAACCATCAGAAAGAGGAAACAAAACGCAACAGAAGAGAAAAAAAATAGCAATTTGGCTTCCATAGTTCTTTCTTTGGGTGTGGATAGCATTTTCCATCACAAGGCCTCTGGAGATGTCTTAAATCCTTGTATTGTCAAGAAGGGTTAAGTTTATCAATATTAGTCATCACACAACGTGGCTGTTATTGTGTACAATATTCTCTTGGTTCTGCTCACTTCACTCAGCATCAGACCATACAAGTCTTTCCAGGTTTTTCTGAAGTCAGCCTGTTCATCCTTTCTTATAGCACAATAGTACTCCATCACATTCATATACCACAACTTGTTCAGCCATTCCCCAATTGATGGGCATCCTCTCAATTTCCAATTCTTTGCCACCACAAAAAGAGCTGTTATGAGTATTTTTGTACATTTAGGTCCTTTTCCCGTTTGTGTGATCTCTTTGGGATATAGCCCTAGAAGTGCTATTGCCGGGTCAAAGGGTATGCACATTTTTATAGCCCTTTGGGCATAGTTCCAAATTGCTCTCCAAAATGGTTGGATCATTTCATAACTCCACCAACAATGCATAAGCGTTCCATTTTTACCACATCTTCTCCAACATTTATCATTTCCTGTTTTGTCATGTTGGCCATTCTGATAGGTGTGATGTGGTACCTCAGAGTTGTTTTGATTTGCATTTCTCTCATCAATAGTGATTTAGAGCATTTTTTCATATGACTATAGATGGCTTTAATTTCTTCATCTGAGAACTGTCTGTTTATATCATTTGACTGCTTATCAATTGGGGAATGGCTTGCATTCTTATAAATTTGACTTAATTCTCTATATATTTTAGAAATGAGGCCCTTATCAGAGAGACTGGTTGTAAATATTCTTTCCCAGTTTTCTACCTTCCTTCTAATCTTAGATGCATTGGCTTTGTTTGTGCAAAAACTTTTCAATTTAATGTAATAAAAATTATCTATTTTGCTTTTTGTAATGTTCTCTATCTCCTGTTTGGTCATGAATTCTTCTGTTCTCCATAGATCTCACAGGTAAACTATTCCACGCTCTCTCAGTTTGCTTATAGTATCAGCCTTTATATCTAAATCATGTACCCATTTTGACTTTATTTTGGTATATGGTGTGAGATTTTGGTCTATGCCTAGGTTCTGCCATACTCTTTTCCAGTTTTCCCAGCAGTTTTTTTCAAAGAGTAGGTTCTTATCCCAGAAGCTGGGGTCTTTTGGTTTATCAAATAATATATTACTATAGTCATTGACTACTGTGTCTTGCATACTTAACCTATTCCACTGATCCACCACTCTATTTCTTAGCCAGTACCAAGCAGTTTTGATGATTGCTGCTTTATGATACAATTTAAGATCTGGAATGGCTAGGCTACCTTCCCCTGCATTTCTTTTCATTAGTTCTCTTGATATTCTGGATATTTTGTTCTTCCAAATTAATCTTGTTATTATTTTTTCTAACTCTATAAAACAATTTTTTGGTAGTTTGATTGGTATGGCACTGAATAAGTAAATTAACTTAGGTAGAATTGTCATTTTTATTATATTAGCTCGGCCTACCCATTAGCAACTGATGTTTTTCCAATTATTTTACATGCTTGAAAAGTGTTTTGTAATTGTGTTCATAGAGTTCCTGGGTTTGTTTCGGGAAGTAGACTCCTAAATATTTTATAATGTCTACAGTAAGTTTAAATGGAATTTCTCTTTCTGTCTCTTGCTGTTGGGCTTTGTTGGTAATATATAGAAATGCCAATGATTTATGTGGGTTTATTTTACAGCCTGCAACTTTGTTAAAGTTGTTTATTATTTCAAGTAGTTTTTTACTTGATTCTCTGGGATTCTCTAAGTATAACATCATGTCATCTGCAAAGAGTGATAGTTTTGTTTCTTCTTTGCCTACTCTAATGCTTTTAATGTCTTTTTCTCCTCTTATTGCAAAAGCTAACATTTCCAGTACGATGTTGAATAACAGTGGTGATAATGGACATCCTTGTTTCACCCTGATCTTACTGGAAATGCTTCTAGCTTGTCCCCATTACATATGATGCTTGCTGAAGGTTTTAGATAGATGCTATTCATCATTTTAAGGAAGATTCCATTTATACCTATGCTCTCTAGTGTTTTTAATAGGAATGGGTGTTGTATTTTGTCAAAAGCTTTTTCTGCATCTATTGAGATAATCATGTGGTTTCTGTTAGTTTTGGTGTTGATATGATGGATTAAGCTGATAGTTTTCCTTATATTGAACCAGCCCTGCATTCCTGATACAAATCTTACCTGGTCATAGTGTATTATTTCTGTGATAAGTTGCTGTAATCTATTTGCTAATATTTAGTTCAGTATTTTTGCATCTATATTCATTAGATAAATTGGTCTATAATTTTATTCTCTGTTTTGTCTCTTCCTGGTTTAAGTATCAGCACCATATTTGTATCATAAAAAGAGTTTGGTAAGATTCCTTCTTTACCTATTTTACCAAATAGTTTATATAGCATTAGAATTAATTGTTCTTTAAATGTTTGATAGAATTCACATGTGAATCCATCTGGCTCTGGAGATTTTTTCCTAGGGAGTTCATCAATGACTTGTTCAATTTCTTTTTCTGAGATGGGGTTATTTAAGTATTTTACTTCCTCTTCTGTTAATCTGGGCAATTTATATTTTTGTAAATATATATCCATTTCACTAAGATTGTCAAATTTGTTGCCATATAGTTGGGCAAAATAATTCCTATTTGTTGTTTTAATTTCCTCTTCCTTGGTGGTAGTTTCACCCTTTCCATCCTTGATACTAGTAATTTGGTTTTCTTCTTTCTTTTTTTTAATTAGATTAACCAAAGGTTTATCTATTTTATTGGTTTTTTCATAAAACGAGCTCTTAGTTTTATTAGTTCAATAGTTTTCTTAATTACAATTTTATTATTCTTTTCTTTGGTTTTCAATATTTCTAATTTGATGTTTAATTGAGGATTTTTAATTTGTTCTTTTTCTTGTTTTTTTAGTTGTGTGCCCAATTCATTGATCTCCTCTTTATTCTGTTTTATTTATGTAAGCATTTAGAGATGTAAGACTTCCCCTAAGAACTGCTTTTGCTGCATCCCATAAGTTTTGGTATGTTGTCTCATTATTGTCATTCTCTGGAATGAAATTATTGATTGTTTCTATGATTTGTTGTTTGACCCAATCATTTTTTAGGATTAGATTATTTAGTTTCCAATTATTTTTTAGTCTGTCTTCCCATGGCCCTTTATTACATATAATTTTTATTGCATCATGATCTGAAAAGGATGCATTTACTATTTATGCCTTTCTGCATTGGATTGTGAGGTTTTTATGCCCTAATATATGGTCAATTTTCATGTATGTGCCATGTGCCACTGAGAAAAAATATATTCCTTTCTATCCCCATTCAGTTTTCTCCACAGATCTCTGATACCTAACTTTTCTAACGTTCTATTCACCTCTTTAACTTCTTTCTTGTTTATTTTGTGCTTAGATTTATCTCGTTCAGAGAGGGGGAGGTTGAGGTTTCCTGCTAGTATAGTTTTGCTGTCTGTTTCTTCCTGTAATTCCCTGAATTTCTCCTCTAAGAATTTGGATGCTACACCATTTTGTGCATATATGTTTCGTAATGATATTACTTCATTGTCTATGGTGCCTTTTAGCAGGATGTAGTTTCCTCCCTCATTTCTTTTGATAAGATCTATTTTTGATTTTGCTTTGTCTGAGATCAGGATTGCTACCCCTGCTTTTTTTACTTTAGCTGAAGCATTATATATTTTGCTCCAGCCTTTTACCTTTACCCTGTATGTATCACTCTTTTTCAAATGTTTTTCCTGTAAACCACATATTGTAGGATTATGGTTTTTAATCCAATCTGCTCTCCACTTCTGTTTTATGTGAGAGTTCATCCCATTCACATTTACAGTTATGATTACTATCTGTGTCTTTTTCTCCATCCTTTCCTCCACCCTGTTTATGCTTTTCTTTTTCCTTTCTCCTTTCCCCCCCTCATTAGTGTTTTGCTTTTGACCACCGCCTCCTTCAGTCCCACCTCCCTTCTATTATCCCTTTCCCTTTTCTTCCCATTTCCCCTCCTACTACCTATAGTGCAAGTTAGATTTCTATACCTAACTGATTATGTTATTCCCTTCTTGAGCCAAATCTGATGAGAGTAAGGTTCAATCAATGCTCATTCCCCTCCCTTCTTTACTTCTGCTCTAATAGGTTTTTGTGTCTTTTCTTGTAATGTAATTGAATCCATTTAACCCACTTGATTAATTTTTTTATCATTACATCAAAGTCAACTTATATCCACCCCCTTTATGTATACTTCTTTAACATGGTATAATAACAATACAGTTCTCGTGAGCTACAAGTGTCATCTTCCCTTGTAGAGATGTACCACATGATTTTTAAAAATGTCTTTGTAAAGACCTGTTAAGGGGCAGCTAGGTGGCACAGTAGATAGAGCACCCATGCTGAAGTCAGGAGGACCTGAGTTCAAATTCGGCTTCAGACCAAACACTTGACACTTACTAGCTGTGTGACCCTGGGTAAGTCACTTAACCCCAATTGCCTAAAAACTAAAAAAAAAAGAAAGACCTGTTAAAATTAAGTTGATCATTCTTACTATAACTTGTATAATTTTGTATAACTCCTTACCCGTACCCGTATTTTTCAATGCAGATGATTGTGAGTATTCATTGTATACAGATTGTGCAAGGAGATGTATTTTTTAAACTAGTATCTATAGACCTGCATTCATCCTAATACTGAGTCCACTACATTTCTTCTATGTTATATAATTCCCGCTGGAAATAAAATCAATCCACCATATTGAAAACTTATCCTGCTATGGCATTGCCATTATTAGGTATTCACAGCAACAAATTTTATTCAAATTTCAACAACTTACCATACACATGTAATCAAGTGATTATCTTTAAATAAATCTATCACTTTATTCACTTGCAATGCAAAGTAGGAAAATTTTAGTTTTTCAATTAATTGGTTGCAAAAGTAATTAGACATAAGGGTAATTTTTCCTCTGCCACATCATCTGCAAGTGGAACCTTTTGAAACTGCTTTGCAGATGACTTCCCAAGTGTTCTTTTGATCAGAGCAATGGATGTACTTACAGCATCCATATTTGTCTTAGTGAATGAGGTTTTTTTTTAAATACAATGTACGTAATCCTTTTGTTGTATTATTTTTAATTTTTGTCTCCTCTTACAGGTACATTGAATGATAGTTGTCTAAGTTGAGTCTGTTTTAGCTGTAGGGCTGTTGTAAAAGACTATTCATATACAGAATGGTAATATGTTCCCATTTGTTTAAAGTACAGCCCAGAACAAGCAAAGGTAACAAATAGAAGCAATCTCTCAAGATGAATGGTTACAAGAGAAAGGGCCAGAATCCATTTTTTAGGCTCCAGGGAAGATGACCCTTTGATTCCCCTAAGACCTAATTACCAGAGATCAACTATTTGCATAATTCAAGAATTTGTGAATTCAGTGGTATGGGTATTCCTTCTATTGAAATGGATTACTACCCTTTTTCTCCCTTAGTAGTTAGCCTTAAAGTTTGTAAGGGGCTTACTCATTTTATTCTCACAAAAACCCTGGGAAAGAATTGCTATTATTATACTGATTTTTAAAGGTGAAGAAACTGAAGCAGTCTAGTGACTTGCCTAAGGTCACATAGCTAATGTGTTTAATGCTGAATTTGAACTCAAGACTTCCTGACTCCAGGTCCAGCACTCTATATATTGCACCACTTCACTGCTTATTAGAAAGTCTTTGTGAGATGTGGTTACTGGAAAAAAATTACTTTGGTGGCCAAATTTTTGGTAATGATCATATATCCCTCAAAAATAGAATAAAACTTGCATTTACTTCATACTTTCTCTCAAAGTCAGGTGTTAGTCTTCCAAAAATTACACCTTTAGATAATCTTTGGTTTTTTTTTTTCAAGAGTTGAAATATTCCTTTTTTTGGTGCCTTTATTCTTGGAATTTCTATTAAGAATTCCAAATAGGGGCAGCTATGTGGCAAAGTGGATAGAGCCCTGTCCCTGAAGTCAGGAGGACCTGAGTTCAAATTCGGCCTCAGACCAAAAACTTGACACGTACTAGTTATGTGACCTTGGGCAAGTCACTTAACCCCATTGCCTCACCAGAAAAAAAAATTCCAAACATTCCTGTAGAAAAATTTAAATATCACATTTTTTGCTTGTAAAACTGAAAGTGTTTGCCACTCATTCAAAATCACACCAGAGATTAATAGTAGAACAAGGAGTAGAATCTATTTGCTCACTTCCAATACGGAGTTCCTTTCATTATTAATATTAACCACCTATCTCCTAGGCTTTGGATTTTTGTATATTGGCTTTAGGATACTATTCTGCTCACTATTATATTTAGATTTGATTAGGTCTAATATATCTCAGAGCAATAATCTTCTATAATCACCTTCATTATAGACTCACAAAAATCCCTCAAATAATAGAAATAGATCGATGTTGTCTTTGTTTTCCTTATGAAGAGAAAAGAAAAAGAAAACTGGATAGCATTTCCTTACTGGCTTCTTTTTGATGTTACACTAAGAAAACAAATATATAAATTATTTTCCTAGTAAATAATTTAATTTTAACTTAGAGAAATGGATGTATGTGTACTTTTATTATCAATGTATTTCTTGTTAATATATTCAATATAAACATTATTTACATAAAGCAGTAGCAAGGAAGAGTATCTATCTTAATTTAGGATGTAAAATTTTTGATTGAAGTTTTAGTTCAGTGGGGTTTATTCATACTTTAACTTGGTGGAGTAATAAAATTATTCTCAAAAATTCTGTCTCCTAAACTTAAAAGTGTTTCTTTGAAAAACAGTCTTAGCACAATAGGGCATTTAGGTGGTACAGTGGATTGAGCATCAGGCCTAGAGTCAAGAGAGACCAGAGTTCAAATCCAGCCTCAGACACTTAGTAGCTAGGTGAACCTGGGCAAGTTGCTTAACTCTGCCTCAGTTTCCTCATTTGTAAAATGAGTTGGAGAAAGAAATGAAAAATCACTCCAGTATCTGCCAAGAAAACCCCAAATAGGAACATGAAGAGTCAGACACAACTGAAATGATTGAATAACAACAAGTATAATAGATAGTGTGGTTCAATGAAAAGAATCCTGGGCTTTAAGTCAGATGACTAAAGTTCAAATACCAGCCCTGCCATTTTCTACCTCTCAGACTTTAAGCAATTCAGTTAACCTCTTTGGGTCTCAGTTTTCTCTGTAAAATGAAGGGGTTGACTAGATGACCGTCAAGGTCCCTTTGAGCTTTAAGTGTATGATGCTATTATTATCTCCCTTCAGAGAAATCTCATTAAACCCTTATAACAAGAATCTGGGAGGTAAAGTTAAGACAGTGAAATGACATAATATGATCTAACACAACTGCAACAGGATAGAGTGGTGTATGAAATTTAGTAAAATGTTTGATGACACACATAAAATTTGGTATTTGGGTTCAAATTATGAATGAAGTGGGACCAACTCAAAGTAGGATAGGTATGCCTAGGTAACAGTTCTTATGAAATTTTTCTCATGTTCCAAGCTCAGTAGGGGCAGCTAGGTAGTGCAATGGATAGAATGCTGAGCCTGAAGTCAGGAAGACTCCTCTTCCTGAGTTTAGATCTGGCCTCAGATACTTACTAGAGCTGTGTGACCCTGAGCAAGTCATTTAACTCTGTATGCCTCAGTTTCCTCAACTACAAAATGATTTGGAGAAAGGGATGACAAACTACTCCAGTATCTTTGCTAAGAAAACCCCACATAGGGTCACAACTGGAATGATTGAACAACAACAACAACAAAGCCCAGTATAAGTCAACTGTGTGAAATGGCAGCTTACAAAGCTAATGAAATTAATGGTAGTTAAATTAAATTAACATTAATTGAAACATAGTGCCCAGGACAAGAAAGGTAATAGACCTCTTGTTGCTTTAGTCAGATTATATTTAAAGTATTGTGTTGAGTTCTTGACACTATTTTAAAAAGGACCTTAAACATTCTCAAAAGAGAGTAACTATCATGAATAAAAAAGACTGAGGACCATGCCATGGAAGGATCTTTAACATGGAAAAACAAATAACTCTTTGAGCTGATATGATAGCTATTTTCAAATTATTTGAAATATTACATAGAACAGTGATTCCCCAAACTACTACTAGGAATCATACTCCTTGGGGAAAATTCAGTTAGTGGTAGAGAATATTCATCTCAGTCTCATATTTTCATCCCCAGTTCAAAATGGAGTGGTCATTCTCTGAATTGTTGCACAACTGAGTCAGTACTGCACAGTTTAGGGCTTAACTCTTTCATAATCCTTGAGGCCAATGATAACATCATTTTTGTACCCCAAATGGTTCCATCATCGTGCAGGGCACATCATAGGTGTTCACTCAATGTTTAGGGGTGATTGAGAATGTACAAACCTAAAATTTTTTACTTTTCTCCCCACATTTAGTACATAATTATTAAAGTACTTGTATGTAAAATACCACGCATTTTAAAGTCTCCCCATATGAAAAAAAACAATATGAATGACATTACTATAATTTTAATATGAATGTGAGCAATAAAACAATAATAATAATAGATGGATTTACATGTAATTAATTATTGCTTGAATTTATTACAAAACTTCTTGTTGAAATTTGTAAAATTTTAACATGTTTTTCCCATTATTTTTTCCATGGTTTTTAAATGGTCATACAATGACCTTAAATGGAAGTGACAAATAATAAACTTCTTTCTACGTAGATTTGCAGATGCAAGAAACCTATATGCATTTTATATGGACATTCTTTAAGGGTCAATTTTGATGCTTACCTTTTTCATGAATCTGTTTCCCCCAATGGATAACAACTTCTATCCCCAGAACATTTTTTTTGCACTTTTATAAAGCATCTGTATGTTATTGTATATTCACTGTATCAGGGAGGCCTTCATCAAGTTGATGTCATGAGCATATGGTGGGGTAAAGTGTCTCACAGGATGGTTACCCATAAATATATTGTAGTCTGTATCATTTGAGGGAAGTTATATAACACTGAAATTACTTGGATTTTTTTGGAATTATTGGAGTTATTGGAGTTAATTGAAATCTAATAAATATCTATTGTAATAATCACTTTGTATCTAATCTTCTTATAAGCTTCATGAGATAAGGGACTGATTTTATTTAAACCTAATATTTCTTTAAACACTATTACAATACTCTGAGTACAGGAGACACAATCATCAATGCTAAATAAGTTTATAAACATTCAAAGCTTATATACACACATACACATACATACATATGTATGTGTGTTTGTATATATATGTATATGTGTGTATGTATATATGTTCTCAAAAGGTTGTGTGTGTATATATAAACATCACCCAGAAAAGGAATTTTAAGACCTTTTGTAAACCTTTTTAGGAAATTACAATATTCATGCATGAAAGGGGATTGCAAACGTAATCAATATAAAATAACTTTATCTCAATTAAGAAGATAATTACTCTGCTCATTTGACATTTAATATAATAGGGCAAGACTTATGGCCTGATTCATCCATTTTAACAGATAAAAATATCTTGATTACCAGGACTGAAATTTTTTGCATGATCATTTATCAAGATGAGATTTCTAAATTTTTCTTTGTAATTGCTCATGACATTATATCCTGATCTCTTTTCTGTGATTTGGGTTCCTATAAGGAGAGACTAACAATACATGTCATTTCTTGTTACTATTATTATTATTCCATTCCATTCCCACTGCCAATATTTTAGTTCAGGCCCTTTATTACCTCTTATATGGACTATGACTATAGTCTCTTACAGTAATTGGCCTCATTTACTTCAATCCATTATGTATATAGGTACCAGATTAATTTTCTTAGAGCGAAGCTCTGATCATGTCACTTCTCTGATCAAAAACCTTCAGTGATTTTCCATCACTTAAATAAAGTATAAATTACTTGGCCAGTATTCATGGATGTCCATGTCCTAACTTACTGCTTTAATATTGTCTGACATTTCTGCTCTACCTTATGTTCTAGCCTAACTTCACCACTCAACATTTGCCGAAACTGTCTTATATTTTCCAACCTCTCTACCTTTCTTCATATAGCTGACCCAGCTTGTAATTCCCCTTTCCCATCAACATTTATCAAAATCCTTCCTATCCATCTAGAACCTGTTCAAATGCCAGCTTCTCCATGAAATGTTTATCCTAGCCATTCTAATTCTTAAAGCATTATTTGAGCTTTTTTTTAGAACTTGTAAATTTATTCTCATGCTTATATTAGTTCTCATCCATGTGTTATTCCTCTTATAGATTAAAAAACTTAAAAACTGAGATTACATCTTATTTTTCTAAATTTTCTTCATAAAATATAGTAAATAGTAAGTGATTAATAATTATATGTTGAATATATTTGATGACTTGCAAATAAGACAATGTAGCTAGATTATAGAGTGTTTTCCTTCAAATCTTCTCCTGTTTCAAACTTGTCTATTATGGTTAAAGTTTGGAAGGGATAGAGGGTTTTTTGAGGAAAGATAATGAGTTCTGTTTTCTGTTTTAGAGGATCTAGAGTTGGAGCTAGAGTTGGAAGATACCTTAGAAATCATCTTTTCTTACTCCTCTCATTTTATATATGAGAAAACTGAGATTTTGAAAGTTCAATGACTTGTCCAAGGTCACATTTGTAGATAGTAGGTGGAAGAGCTAGAAATTGAATTCAGGTGCTTTACTCCAAATCCAGACACCTTTCTACTCTACCATAGTGAGCATTTTACATCAGGCCAGTCAACAGATAGATAATCCAGGCACTTTGACTCCAAGCAGACACTTGTAGATGCTCTGCCTCTTTACATTTCTTTGCTAGGAGGAAGGAAGAGTTGAAGCTATTTTAAGCCACTATCTAGTGGTGTAAGTCCTGTACCACAAGGACAACCAAGGCTTATCAGGACTATCTACTAGACTGGATGGATAACTACCATATATGGATTTTACTTTCTTGAGACTTCTATTGAGGGTAGTAGGCATCAAGTTGGTCACATCTAGTTTTAGCTTCTCTCTTCTTCCAAGATAACTTTCCCCCACAGGTTGTAGTAATTGGCTTGGCAGTCCATGTCTCTGTTTCTGAAATTCATTTCTAATTCTTACTAGGTGTGTGATCTTCGGCAAATTACTTATGTTCTCTTAGTCTTATTTTTTCTCATCTATAAAATGGAGATCATAAAACCCATAAAAACTTATCTCACAGGGTGTTTATAAAGATCAAATGAGTTGAGGATAAAAGTATACTCAAAGCATTTTTCAAATGTTAAAGCACTACATAAATGTAATTATATAGTTATCATCATCTTCATCATCATCATCATTACTCTATCAGTAAGTTCTACTTCTTGTCACTCCCATAGCAATAATTTCCCTTCAGATTAGTAAGGACCAATTTTCTAGTGAACCTGTCTCTTCCTTTTTACAACAATGTAACATATTTCAACATTGTTCTGATAGCCTTTTGTAGAACCCTGCAAAAATCCACTGTTCCATGTCATAAATGTAAGACAAAGTCCTTATTATTAGCCTGGTCTCTACACATCAGAGTGTAGAAATTGACTTAAGACATTTAAGGGGTAGTCAAAAAGGTGGAGTAAAGGAAGGAACTTGTCTGAATGTTCCCCAAATTCTCCTTCAAACAACTTTAAAATAGTGCCTCAAAATGAATTCTGGAGTTGCAGAACCAACAAAAGTATCAAGTGAAATAATTTTCAAGTCCAAGACAACTGAGAAGGTTGGCAGGAAAGGTCTGTCTCACTGTGGTGAGAGGAGCACAGTCTCGTAAAGGCCAAAGGCAGTAGTGACTTCAGGAGCTCTCAGCTCACAGACAGTAAGGGGGTTGGACAACTAGTCAAAAGGTGATTACAGGGAACATTTAGTTCACAGTGGGTACTCTGTTGCATTGCCCATACCCAGTTCCAAGTCACAATTCCAGGAAAAGGAGGAGCACTAGCACACTATACAATACAGTCACAGGGAAATGGAAAACCTGGTCACAGTTTCAGGGAGGAAGGCTAGCAGAGCAGTAACCACACTTCTCCTTAGATCATAACAACTTGGAATAATGGAAAACTTCTAGAACACCAGAACTAGATCTGAAAATAGCAACACAAAAAAACCTGAAGTTTAGGATAGTACCTGAAAGAGATCCCCAAATAAAAACTGCCAGACACATTACAACCAGTGATCCAAGGACAAAAAGAAAAGAAAAACAAAACAAACCAAAACAAAACAAAAAAATTCAGACACCCAGACAGAAATTATTCAAATATTACGGAGCCACAGTCAGGATAACACAAGATTTAGCAGCTTTTACATTACGAGATAGATGGGCTTGGAAGACGATATTCCAGAGGGCAAAGGAGCTAGGAGAACAAGCAAGAAGGGGAAAATGGATACTTAATGAAATTGAGGACTTTTAAGCATTCCTGATAAAAAGACCAGAACTGAATAGAAAATTTGACTTTCAAATACAAGACTTAAAAGAAGCATAAAAATGTAAATAGATGTGAGAAATTATATGAGTTTCAATAAGGGTGAATGGTTTATAATACTACATGGGAAGAAAATATTTGCAGCTTTTAAGAACTTTCTCATTGAGACAGTTAGAAGGACTATGCATAAACAGAGGACACAGGTATGAGTTGACTATGATAGGATGATATCTAAAAAATACAATTAAGGGATGAGAAAGAGGGAGGAACTGGGAGAAGGGGGAAGGGAGAGGTAGAATAGGATAAATTATCTTCCATAAATGAGGCATAAATTAGCTTTTATAGTGGAGGGAACAATGTGAGGTGATGACAGAAAATGCTTGAACCTTACTCTCATCAGAATTGGCTCAAAAAGGGAATAACATACACACTGATTTGTGTATAGAAATCTATCTTACCCTACAGGGAAGTAAGTGGGGAAGGGAACAAAAGAAGAGAGGAGATTGATAGAAGGGAGAAGAGATTTGCAGAGGTTGTGATCAGAAGCAAAACATTTTTGAGGATGGAAAGGGTGAAAGTAGAGATGGAAGGAAAGGCACCATTAGAAATCAAAACTGTGAAAAAATTATAGAAATTTTCTCTGATAAAGGCCTCATTCCTCAAATATATAGAGAACCAAGTCAAGTTTATAAGAATGCAAGTCATTCCAGTTGATAGATGGTCAAAGGATTTGAATAGGCATTTTTCAGACAAGAAAATCAAAGCCATCTATAGTCATATGAAAAAATGCTCCAAAAACTGTTGATTAGAGAAATGCAAATTGAAACAATTTTGATGTACTACCTCACACCTATCAGATTGACTAAAGGAAAATGACAAATGTTGGAAGAAACATGGGGAAAAATGAGATACTAATATACCGTTTTGTGGAATTGTGAACTGATTCAGCCATTTTGGAGAACAATTTGGAACTATGCCAAAAGGGCTATAAAACATGCCATTTGACTCAGCAATACCACTACTAGGTCATATTTTTAAAGAGATCAAAAAAATGAAAGAGACATATACATACACATATAATTGCTCTTCTTATGGTGGCAAAAAATTGGAAGTTGAATGGATGTCCATTAATTGGGGAATGGTTGAACAAGTTGGGGTAAATGATTGTGATGGAATATTATTGTTCTATAAGAAATGATGAACAGGATGCTCTCAGAAAAATCCTGGAAAGACTTACATGAACTGATGCTGATGAAGTATGCAGAACCAGGAGAATAGTGTATATGGTAAAAGCAATATGGTATGATAATCAACTGTGCTATCTTCAGCAATGATCCAAGACAATTCTGAAAGAACTTATGATGAAAAATGCTATCCAGAGAAAGAACTGATGGAGACTGAATGTTGATCAAAGCATACTTTAAAAACAGAGAAACAAACAACTTTATTTTTCTTGGTTTTTTTTGTCTGTGTTTTTTCCTTCCACAATATGACCAATATGGAATGTATTTTGTATGACTACACACGTATAACCTTTATCAAACTGCTTGAAGGGAGAGAGAATTCGGAACTCAATTTTTTAAATGAATGTTATAATTGTTTTTACATGTAATGGAAAACTGTTTTTAAAAAAGAACATTTAAGGAATGAGTCACAAATTTAGGTCATGAAAATACCTTTTCTTCTCCATTTCCTAATCTTGTACTCCAAGGCTCCTGAAGCCTATTATATAAATACTGAATGAATTTATCAAGGGGATTTGATATGAACCACTTAGAAGGTACAATTCAGACAATCACTGACTGCTCATCAGTCAATTCCAAACATAAATGTAGGACCTGATCTATTGATCCTACTTAATTTGCTTATTCAGTATTCAATGGCCCAGGCTTATTTGAATTTTCTCAGACATTCATAATAATACTATAAAAGATGAAGGATTATGAGAATCTCTAAGGGTACCACTGAACAACAAGCGATTCCTTCCATTCTTCATCTCTGCGAAGACAAATTTTAAGACTACCCCCAGTGTGGCTGACAATTGTGGAGGTGAATAGTATGTTTAGTTTTATGGGAATCTTCTAACCTGAACCAAAATTATTGCTGTGGGAATAGCAGAAAGTGTAACACAACAATAACATTTTGAACCTAGTACTGAGTTATTTCTTTAGACGATCTTTTTCTTCCTGGGAAACTAAGGAGTTTGCAAAATCAAAGTACTTCAGGTCATCAAAGATGCTGATGATTTATGGAATAATCATTCACTCCTAGCTAATAGAAAGCCTTTGTGTATCTGGACAGTACTGCCTCCTTTTCTGTTACAATCTTTCAAAGAGGACAGAGGAATGGTTTGAGTATTCACTAGATTTCTGTTTGTTTCTTATAGTCAGAGTACTCCTGGAGTTAGCTTGAATAGGTTCTTGAGAGATGATTGTGAAATTTTCAGTATGATCTTTTATATCTAAAAAAATTGGGAAAAAAAAGGCTACAAATCATGGCTTGATTTATTTATTTATTTTTATTATCTAGACTTTTAAAAATGGAGAAAATGTTTATAATGCAGATTAAATTTTAAAAAATGCTGTACACATTTTATTTTCCTGAAGAGCTTGTTGTTAAACATTTTATCAGATTACTCCCATCTATATTTCTTAACAATAATTCTAAGGGCAGCTAGGTGGTGCAGTAGATAGAACTCTGGAGTCAGAAGGACCTGAGTTCAAATCCAGTCTCAGACACATGACACTTACCAGCTGTGTGACTCTGGGCAAGTCACTTAACCCCAATTGCCTCACCAAAAAACAAAAACAAAAAAAAAGAAAAAAAAAACAACAATTCTAAGAAGACTTGAGTTTATAAAATCCTAATTTATCTTGAACCAGAGGAACGGCATTAAAAACCTGCAGAATCCTCCATCTCTGTAAATTTGAAACATCTAATTTGAGGACAGCTGGGTGATGCAGTGGATAGATTGCCAGGCCTGGTGTCAGGAGACTTATTTCCCTGAGTGCAAATCCAGCCTCAGACACTTACTAGCTGTGTGACCTCTTAACCCTGTTTACCTCAGTCTCCTCATCTGTAATATGAACTGGAGAAGGAAATGACAAACCACTACAGTATCTTTGCTAAGAAAACTTAAATGGGGTCATGGAGAGTCAAATATGACTGAAAGTGACTGAAAAAGAAAAACCTAATTTGAAATAATGTTATTAAATGATGTTGTTTTTCTAAATGGGTTTATCTGAAACAAGAAGCCTGTACGTGAAACTGCAAATCTACCATGTAGAAGTTGCTATTTCCTCCAAATATACAACGAAGTTATCATGTAATTTTTTTCCTTTGTTCCTCCCCACCTCCAGCCACCCTAGAGAAGGCTACCATTAGACACAAATAGGCATGTATATGTAAAAGTATTCTACACATACTTCTATTTATTAGTTCTTTATTATAAATCAACTTATATTGCCTTTATCAGCAATAGTTATAAAGTATCTTAAAACAAGTACTTTATAAGCTAAAATGCTATGTGTGTTCAAGTTTTCATTATTTCTTCAATAATTACTTCAATGAGCATTAATACTCAATAGAACTTTGTAAATAAAAAAATAAGTCTATACAATGGGTATACTTTTGAATTTTAATAACATGAAACACGGAGAAATGATATAATGGCATCTCAGAGCCCAGATGATTTTTCTTTTCAGGGATAATGAACTATATCATGCCATTGCTACTGGTTCTTCTGATTTCCCCCCCTGGCCTGATAACACTTTAGTGAACAAATCTAAACAGCCTGCAGGTAGAAATGCAAACACATCAATCTGTTTAACTAATATGCTTTCTTCCTGGTAGAAGAAAAAAGAAATCTGTTTTTTTTTTTATCAGCAACAGTCAGCTTTGCTTCTCAAAGTCAGTCCCTCATGATGCCTGTTCTCTTCACTCCTCTAGATAATGAATAATCTCATTGTTGAATGTTTGTGGTAACACTTTGATTAATCTTGGCGTTCTTTGGCAATGTCAAAATACATTGGCCCCTTAAAGAAAAGATTTCTTTTCATGTGGTCTTGCAATACAAAGGTTTTTATGCCAATTTCAAAGAAGTTTATGAGAGCTGGATTCAGAGTCAGATGAAATTCTGGCACTGTCCCTTTTTACCTATGTGACCTTGAGTAAGTCATTTACCTCTCTCAAGGCCCTCAATTTTCTCAACTATAAAATGAGGTAGATAATCTCGATGGTCCCTTATATCACTATCTCTATGAATCTTGTATGCTTGCTCATCAGGCTTGTAGTAACCTGGCTTCCATGGACAAGTGTCTTTTCCTCATGAAAAATTGGGAAAGGGATCTAGGATTTTTGTCATCTTTTATGAAAAGAAAGAAAAGATTCCTGCAAGAGATAGTCATTATGGGATAGAAACTAACAATTTTCAAAAGAATTGCTAAATACAAATAACCATTTGAAAACATGTTCCAAATCATTAATAGCTAAAGAAATACAGGTTTAAACAATTCTGAGGTTCCATATCTCACCATGCAAATTGACAAATATAACCAAAAACAAACAAAACAAAACAAAACAAAAAATAAGGAGCAATAAATGCTGGAGGGGCTCAGGAAAAGAGACTCATTTAAACTCCATTGGTGGAGATGAGAAATGGTTCATCCATTGTTTGTTTGAAATTATATTAAAACATCACTAAATTGTTCACTCCCTTTGACCTACAATCCCACTAATGTTAGCATATTCCAAGGAAGTGAAAAACAACTTGATATATAGCAAAATATTTAGAGCAACACTCTTTGTGATAGCAAAGAAAGGAAAACAAAGAGGTTACTGAATGATAGTCCTGGAGAAGAAGGTTTTCTTCTTCATGGCAAAAAGCAGGAGAGATTACTGGGATAGGTTGTGACATATATTGTCAGCTATGGTTAATATATTAAATGTTTTTTATTTATTTATTACAAAAGAATATTCAGTCTAGAGTAAGGAAGCAATTATTATTTTTCCCCTAGAAATAATTGTGGTGTTAAGACAAAAGGCATTAATAAAATATATTTTTTAGAAAAGAAGAGGAGAAATAAATACAGTTTTTTTTTCCCATTAGAATCTCCTCTATCCCTGGACCTGGATGTATTGCCAAAGACTTTTTTAAGTGATAATTGTTGTTTAGAAAATTGGATTCAAAATATTAGGGTACCTTCACCTGAAGTCCAATATGGGGCTGTAGAGTCAAAGAATATATGTGCTAATAGGAAAAAAAAAGAAATGAACTTTTTTTTCTTAATGAAAGCAATGAGAATTTGTAGTAATTCATTTGGTAGAAAAGTGGAGAATCAGTTCCTATTTTTTGTTTGCCAAGTAAAAAGACAGTTTATAGTCATGAGAGAATTCTTCAAGGCAGAAAAAAATGTCATTTCATGGTGCATGTTTTAATCTAGTTCATGTGGTCTATATAGTCTCTCTCTGAGTGATATCAAATATAGCAAAATAATCTTCAAGTCATAACAGGATTATGATGTGTTCATAATGCTTTTCAACCAGAGGAATAGCAGGATCCATGATAAACTCTATGAACTAAGAGTCAAGTTTCATAATATGAAACCCTGGCAAAACCCTATAGACTTAAATAGGAATTGGTTCTATATAACAGCAGACAAACAGAGGGTAATGTTCATAGCAATCTCTTTCTCTACAAATTATATCTCTGCAGGGAGAAATGTAATTCTCTACTTAATGGTTATAGAGCAACACATTGGATAAGATTTGGGAATAAGATTGGAAAAGATATCAGAGATAATTGAAATTCAAGGAGGGACCCAAGAACATAAATTAAAAGAGTAAAAACTTCCTTTTTCACTAGAACTACTGGGAAAATGGAAATGCAGAGATTTTTTTTTTTGGAAATTAAATTTAGATCAACAACTTACACTACATATCATGGCAAGCTCAAAATTCATAATGAATAAGAATATAAAAGCTCAGACCATAAAAGAAAAAAAAAGAAGTCAAAGAAGTCCTCTTTCTAATTCTCTCTCTCATCCCTTTCCCTCCTCTTTCTTCTTCTTCTTCTTCTTCTTCTTCTTCTTCTTCTTCTTCTTCTTCTCCTTCTCCTTCTCCTTCTCCTTCTCCTTCTCCTTCTCCTTCTCCTTCTCCTTCTCCTTCTCCTTCTCCTTCTTCTTCTCCTTCTTCTTCTTCTTCTTCTTTTTCTTCTTCTTCTCTTCTTTTTTTGTGTTCTTCTTGTTCTTCCTATTCTTCTTGTTCTTCTTCTTTCTTCTCCTCTTCCTTTTACTACTATAGCTAGTGCAAAAATTCTTAATTAAACAAAGAGGTAGAAGGGATCATCAAAAACAAAGTGGATAGTTTTGGATACATAAAATTATTTGTAAAATTGTTGAACAAATAAAATACTCAAATATAATTAGAGGGTGGGGAAAAGTAGCCTTAAATACCACCAAAGTCTGGTATCTAAATAATATAGGGAATTAAGAAAAATATATAATGCCAGGAAACATTCCCTTATAGATAAGTGGCCAAAGAATGCACATATTAAAAAAAAATTACAAATCATGCATGGCCATATGAAGACATGCTTCAAATCTGTAATATTAAGATAAATACAAAGTAAAATAACTTTTAATTTTCACTTAACACCCTGAAAAAGCAAAGATGGCAAAAGATGGGAACAGTCAATGAGAGAGGACTGTAAGAAGACAAGCACACTGGTTTGTTATAAAACTGAAGTTGTACACAGTTAGTACATTGAAGTTACACTGAAGTTGTAAAACCACTGTGGATTTTAATTTAGAATTATGCAATAAAAGTAGCAAAATTGTCTATAACCCGTTACCCAGAAATTTTACAATTGGGAATATATCCTAAGGGAGCAAAAGGCAAAGATGAAAGCAAACCTATAAATACCAAAATATTCATACAGCACTTTTCATGGTGGTAATGAACTGGAAACTAAGTAGGGCCCATCAATTGAATAACAGTCAGTAAATTAAAAAAAAACCTATGACAAATGAATATAATGGAATATTAATGTGTTTTAAAGATTATAAGTCTGAGGAATTTGAGAAAAACAGGAAGATTCATGTGAATTAATATGGAACACAATAGAACCCAAAACACAATGGAAGCAATGACTGAAATAATGCAAATGAAAAGGTGACTAAAAGGAAGTCAGTTTCCAACTAATTGAAAAATGAATGAAGATGTTAGAAAACTGATAGTGAAACATGCCTCCATTAGCAAAGCAGAGTGTTGGGGATGGTTAGGTTGGAGTATTGTATGAATTAACAGATGTGGCCAATGCATCAGGTGTTTTTGCTTAATTATTTTTCTTCATAACAAAGAAGGGTTCAATCTAGAGGAGGTGAAATTTTTGTGATGTAAAAACACAATGCATCCAAGAATCAAAATAGGTGTTTCTTATATAAATCCCATGAAAATAATGTTAAAATCATACATTGCACAATTTGAGAGTTGGAAAGGCCCTCATCAGTCATCTAATCCAATTTATACATGAAAAGAATCTCTACTTCATTATACCTGACAGTTACTCTTGCAGACTTTTTTTTTTTTTGCCAAGGTCTCCAAGAAAAAGGAAAACCACCACCACTGGAGGCATTCCATTCAGCTTTTGGATAGCTCTAATTATAGTTTTTCAAGCACTAATTCTAAATTTGACTTTTTATGCTTCTACACATTGTTTCTGGTTCTGGACAAAGAGAATAAGTCTAATTCCTCCTCTAATAAGTCTTAAAATATTTGAAGATAGCTATAATGCATGTACCTCTCCTTTTCCTGAGCCTTTACTTCTCTAGGTCAAACATCCCTAGTATCTTCAAATGATCTTCATTCT
Organism: Vombatus ursinus; assembly: GCF_900497805.2. Lineage (NCBI taxonomy): Eukaryota > Metazoa > Chordata > Mammalia > Diprotodontia > Vombatidae > Vombatus > Vombatus ursinus. The sequence continues at coordinate 11,341,682 of NW_020954723.1, forward strand.
GATGGCCCCCTTTGGACATTCTTCAGTTTGTTGTTATTCAGTCATTTTTCAGTTATATCTGATTCTTTGTAACCCATTTGGGGTTTTATTGGGAAAGATACTGGAGTGGTTTACCATTTTCTTTCTACCATTTATTTTACAGATGAGGAAACTGAGGCAAACAGGATTAAATGACTTGGCTAGGGTCACACAGTTAGTAAATATGTGAAGCCAGAATTCATGAAGATGACTTTTCTTGACTTCAGAGCCAAGGCTCTATCTACTGTGCCACTTATCTGCTCCATTCTTTAGTTTACCAACACACTTTTTAAGCATGGTGCTCAAAATAGAACATGATATTCTGTGTGAGATCTGATAAGTGCAGAGTACAGTGGTGGTATTATCTCCCTATTTCTACAATATGTTCCTCTATGCAAACAATTTTTTTTTGGTTGTCACATCATGGTGTTGATTTATATTGAGATTATAATCAAATAAAACCCTCTGATCTTTTTTTCTTCAAATAATTACTTTTTAATCCTCTTCTCCATCCTGCACTTATCCAGGTGATTTTTGGATCTATTTGCCTCTACCAAGGTTCATTTTATTTTTTTTTAATATTTCATTTATTTTTTACTAATTTATTTTGATTTATCAATAATCACTTCCATATGCTTTTGAGTTTAAAATTTTTCTCCCCCTTCCTCCCCACCATCCTCCCCAAGATGGTGCACAATCTGATATAGGCTATACATTTACATTCATATTAAACATATTTTCACATTAGTGATGTTGTAAGTAGAAATTAAATCCAATAGGAGAAACCATCAGAAATAGGAAACAAAATTCAACAGAAGAGAAAAAAATAATAATTCAGCTTCCATAGTTCTTTCTTTGGGTGTGGATAGCATTTTCCATCACAAGGCCTCTGCAGATGACTTAGATCCTTGTATTGCCAAGAAGGGTTAAGTTTATCAATATTAGTCATCACACAACATGGCTGTTATTGTGTAAAACGTTCTCTTGGTTCTGCTCACTTCACTCAGCATCAGACCATGCAAGTCTTTCCAGGTTTTTCTGAAGTCAGCCTGTTCATCATTTCTTATAGCACAAGAGTATTCCATGACATTCATATACCACAACTTGCTCAGCCATTCCCCAATTGATGGGCATCCTCTCAATTTCCAATTCTTGGCCACCAGAAAAAGAACTGCAATGAATACTTTTGTACATGTAGGTCCTTTTCTCATTTGAGTGATCTCTTTGGGATATAGCCCTAGAAGTGCTATTGCCTAGAAGGATGTGCACATTTTTATAGCCCTTTGGGCATAGTTGCAAATTGCACTCCAAAATGGCTAGATCATTTCACAACTCCACCAACAATGCATAAGTGTTCCAATTTTCCCACATCTTCTCCAACATTTATCATTTTCCTGTTTTGTCATGTTGGCCATTCTGATAGGTGTGATGTGGTACCTCAGAGTTGTTTTGATTTGCATTTCTCTAATCAATAGTGATTTGGAGCATTTTTTCTTATGACTATAGATGGCTTTAATTTCTTCATGTGAGAACTGTCAGTTCATATCCTTTGACCACTTATCAATTGGGGGAATGGCTTGTATTCTTATAAATTTGACTTAATTCTCTGTATATTTTAGAAATGAGGCCCTTATCAGAGAGACTGGTTGTAAATATTCTTTCCCAATTTTCTACCTTCCTTCTAATCTTAGCTGCATTGGCTTTGTTTGTGCAAAAACTTTTCAATTTAATGTAATAAAAATTATCTATTTTGCTTTTTGTAATGTTCTCTATCTCCTGTTTGGTCATGAATTCTTCTGTTCTCCATAGATCTCACAGGTAAACTATTCCACGCTCTCTCAGTTTGCTTATAGTATCAGCCTTTATATCTAAATCATGTACCCATTTTGACTTTATTTTGGTATATGGTGTGAGATTTTGGACTATGCCTAGGTTCTGCCATACTCTTTTCCAGTTTTCCCAGCAGTTTTTTTCAAAGAGTGGGTTCTTATCCCAGAAGCTGGGGTCTTTTGGTTTATCGAATAATATGTTACTATAGTCATTGACTACTGTGTCTTGCATACTTAACCTATTCCACTGATCCACCACTCTATTTCTTAGCCAGTACCAAGCAGTTTTAATGATTGCTGCTTTATGATACAATTTAAGATCTGGAATGGCTAGGCTACCTACCCCTGCATTTCTTTTCATTAGTTCTCTTGATATTCTGGACCTTTTGTTCTTCCAAATTAATCTTGTTATTATTTTTTCTAACTCTATAAAACAATTTTTTGGTAGTTTGATTGGTATGGCACTGAATAAGTAAGTTAGCTTAGGTAGAATTGTCATTTTTATTATAGTAGCTCAGTCTACACATGAGCAACTGATGTTTTTCCAATTATTTAGATCTGATTTTACATGCTTGAAAAGTGTTTTGTAATTGTGTTCATAGAGTTCCTGGGTTTGTTTCGGGAAGTAGACTCCTAAATATTTTATAATGTTTACAGTAAGTTTAAATGGAATTTCTCTTTCTATCTCTTGCTGTTGGGCTTTGTTGGTAAAATATAGAAATGCCAATGATTTATGTGGGTTTATTTTACAGCCTGCAACTTTGTTAAAGTTGTTTATTATTTCAAGTAGTTTTTTACTTGATTCTCTGGGATTCTCTAAGTATAACATCATGTCATCTGCAAAGAGTGATAGTTTTGTTTCTTCTTTGCCTACTCTAATGCTTTTAATGTCTTTTTCTCCTCTTATTGCAAAAGCTAACATTTCCAGTACGATGTTGAATAACAGTGGTGATAATGGACATCCTTGTTTCACCCTTGATCTTACTGGAAATGCTTCTAGCTTGTCCCCATTACATATGATGCTTGCTGAAGGTTTTAGATAGATGCTATTCATTATTTTAAGGAAGATTCCATTTATACCTATGCTCTCTAGTGTTTTTAATAGTAATGGGTGTTGTATTTTGTCAAAAGCTTTTTCTGCATCTATTGAGATAATCATGTGGTTTCTGTTAGTTTTGGTGTTGATATGATGGATTAAGCTGATAGTTTTCCTTATATTGAACCAGCCCTGCATTCCTGGTATAAATCCTACCTGGTCATAGTGTATTATTTCTGTGATAAGTTGCTGTAATCTATTTGCTAATATTTAGTTCAGTATTTTTGCATCTATATTCATTAGAGAAATTGGTCTATAATTTTATTCTCTGTTTTGTCTCTTCCTGGTTTAAGTATCAGCACCATATTTGTATCATAAAAAGAGTTTGGTAAGATTCCTTCTTTACCTATTTTACCAAATAGTTTATATAGCATTAGAATTAATTGTTCTTTAAATGTTTGATAGAATTCGCATGTAAATCCATCTGGTCCTGGAGATTTTTTCCTAGGGAGTTCATCAATGACTTGTTCAATTTCTTTTTCTGAGATGGGGTTATTTAAGCATTTTACTTCGTCTTCTGTTAATCTGGGCAATTTATATTTTTGCAAATATGTATCCATTTCACTAAGATTGTCAAATTTGTTGGCATATAGTTGGGAAAATAATTGCTATTTGTTGTTTTAATTTCCTCTTCCTTGGTGGTAGTTTCACCCTTTCCATCCTTGATACTAGTAATTTGGATTTCTTCTTTCTTTTTTTTAATTAGATTAACCAAAGGTTTATCTATTTTATTGGATTTTTCATAAAACGAGCTCTTAGTTTTATTTATTAGTTCAATAGTTTTCTTAATTTTAATTTTTTAAAATTTTCCTTTGGTTTTCAATATTTCTAATTTGATGTTTAATTGAGGATTTTTAATTTGTTCTTTTTCTAGTTTTTTTAGTTGTATGCCCAATTCATTGATCTCCTCTTTTTCTATTATGTTTATATAAGCATTGAGAGATATAAAACTTCCCCTAAGAAATGTTTTTGCTGCATCCCGTAAGTTTTGGTATGTTGTCTCATTATTGCCATTCTCTGGAATGAAATTATTGATTGTTTCTATGATTTGTTGTTTGACCCAATCATTTTTTAGGATTAGATTATTTAGTTTCCAATTATTTTTTAATCTATTTTTCCATGCCCTTTATTACATATAATTTTTATTGCGTCATGATCTGAAAAGGATGCATTTACTATTTCTGCCTTTCTGCATTGGATTGTAAGGTTTTTGTGCCCCAGAACATCATCAATTTTCATGTATGTGCCATGTACCACCAAGAAAAAGGTATACTCCTTTCTATCCCCATTCAGTTTTCTCCACAGGTCTATGATACCTAACTTTTCTAATGTTCTATTCACCTCTTTAACTTCTTTCTTGTTTATTTTGTGCTTAGATTTATCTAGTTCAGAGAGGGGGAGGTTGAGGTCCCCTACTAGTATAGTTTTGCTGTCTATTTCTTCCTGTAACTCCCTGAACTTCTCCTCTAAGAATCTGGATGCTATACCATTTTGCGCATATGTTTCATAATGATATTACTTCATTGTCTATGGTGCCTTTTAGTAGGATGTAGTTTCCTTCCTCATCTCTTTTGATAAGATCTATTTTTGCTTTTGCTTTGTCTGAGATCAGGATTGCTACCCCTGCTTTTTTTACTTCAGCTGAAGCATAATATATTTTGCTCCAGCCTTTTACCTTTACCCTGTATGTGTCATTCTTTTTCAAATGTGTTTCCTGTAAACAACATATTGTTGGATTATGGTTTTTAATCCAATCTGCTGTCCAATTCAGTTTTATGGGAGAGTTCATCCCATTCATATTTATACTTATGATTACTATCTGTGTCTTTTTCTCCATCCTTTCCTCCACCCTGTTTATGCTTTTCTTTCTCCTTTCTCCTTCCCCCCACCACTAATGTTTTGCTTTTGACCAACGCCTCCTTAGGTCCCACCTCCCTTCTACTATCCCTTCCCCATTTCTTCCCCATTACCCTTACTGCTTCTTTGCTCCCTTCTATCCCCCTCCCTTTTCTTTCCCCTTTTCCCTCCTACTACCTATAGTGCAAGTTAGATTTCTATACCTAACTGATTATGTTATTCCCTTCTTCAGCCAAATCTGATGAGAGTAATGTTCAAACAATGCTCATCCCCCTCCCTTCTTTACCTCTGCTCTAGTAGGTTTTTGTGTCTTTTCCTGTAATGTAATTTACCCTTGTCTGCCTCCTCCTTTCTCAGTACATTTTCTTAGCTCAGACTAATCCACTTACTTGGATCCATTTAACCCACTTGATTAATTTTTTTTTATCATTACATCAAAGTCAACTTATATCCACCCCCTTTATGTATACCCCTTTAAACATGGTATAATAACAATAGAGTTCTCAAGAGTTGCAAGTGTCATCTTCCCTTGTAGTGATGTAAACATTTTGCCCTTATTAACAACATATTGTATCTTTGTGTCCCATTTACCTTTTTATGTCTCTCTTGAATTTTGTACTTGAAGATCAATTTTTTTTGAATAATACACTATGACCAGCCTTGCTGATTCCAGTCCAACACCAGATAAGCTGCCAGAACCCTACAGCCTCCAATTGCCAACATAAGAGGCCCCAGCACACAAAGCCAGTGACCAAGACCTAGGCTCCCAACACAAGAAGCTTGGGTCAGTGCCCTCTGCTCCCCAGCAGGAGAGCTTAATCTCTTTAAAAGCCAGACAATTAAGAAACACCATGAGTAAAAAGAAACCTAGGACAGATTCATATTATGAGAAGAGTAAAGATCAAGACAGAAATTCTCAAGAGAACAACACTGTCATCAAACCCATATCTGCAACATCAAAAGGTAATATGAACTGGTCTGAAGTTCAAAAAGCCTTCTTAGAAGAACTCAAGAAGGATTTTAAAAGTCAAAAGAGAGAGGTAGAGGAGTCCTTAAAAAGTACAATTGGCTAATTGGAAAAAAAGTACACTGAAGAAAACAAGTCCCTAAAAAACACAATTGGCCAACTGGAAAAAAAGTACACTGAAGAAAATAAAACCCTTAAAAATACAATTGACCAATTGGAGAAGGAAGTACAAAATCTAACAGAAAAAAAATGTTAAAAATTAGAATTGAACAAATGGAAACTAATGACTCTATGAAACAGCAAGAATCAGTCAAACAGCAACAAAAAATGAAAACATAAATGAAAACATAAAATACCTCATGGGTAAAACAGCTGACCTAGAAAATCGATCCAGGAGAGACAACTTAAAAATTATAGGCCTAACTGAAAATCATGATGAAAAAAAGAGCCTGGACAATATCCTTCAGGAAATCATGAAGGAAAACTGCTCTGAAGTCCTAGAACCTGAAGGTAAAATAACTGTAGAAAGAATCCACTGCTCCCCGCCTGAAAGAGATCCCAAATTGAAAACACCAAGGAATATAATAGCTAAATTCCAAAATTACTAAATTAAAGAGAAATTACTGCAAGCAGCCAGAAAGAAACAATTTAAATATCATGGAACCATTCAGGATTACACAGGACCTTGCAGCCTCTACATTAGAAGACCATAGGGCATGAAACATGATATTCTGTGAGGCAAAGGAGCTTGGAATGCAGCCAAGGATTAACTACTCAGTAAAATGAGTGTGATTTTTCAGGGAAGGAGATGGATATTCAACAAAATAGGGGACTTCCAAACATTCCTGATAAAAAGACCAGGGCTCAACAAAAAATTTGATCTTCAAGTACAAGATTCTGAGGTTCATTTTAGAAGATTTGGCCCAATACCCAAGCCTATTAGGATACTTTTCGATATTGGCTCTGTCACCCAGTATGTTCCTTTTCAGCTTTGTGTCATATACAAATTTAGTGAATATTCCATCTATGCCTTCATCCATGTCATCAATTAAACATGTTAAATAACACAGGGCCAAGCATGGATCCCTGTGACACTGTACTAGAGACATCATACAATGTTACCATTGAAGCATCAATACTTATTTTCTGAGTCCAACCATCCAAGTATTTCTGAATCCACTTAATTATGTTCTTGTCTAATTCATATCACTCCATCTTTTCCAGGAGAATAGTATAAAATACTCTATCATCTAAGTACTCATTGTTCAAGAGTCTATATTTTGAAATGCTTAGAAGAGGGAACAATATTGTTGTCTATTAGAACTATATCTGCCACAAGAAGACTGAGTTGTTTCCAAGATTTTAATAAGGTTCACTAACATATTTCCTGGCTGGGTCGATTAATGTTCCTTCTTTAGTCCTGGCATTTAAAAACATTAAAATATATTAATGATATCTCACATATGTATAGTGAGTAAAGGTCTTCAAAGTGTTCTACATATATTAGTTACTTAGAATTTCCTAAAAAACATAGAAAGTAGATGGTATTATTAATCTCTTTTTTCAGATAAGGAAACTGAGGCATAAATGGGTCAAGTGACCTGCCCAGGGTAACACAGTTAGTTAGCATCAGAGTCAGTTCTTCTAGACTCCAAACCCAGCTCTCCATCAAATGTCAAAGTAATTACTGCTACTCTGGGGACTCAGTCATTTTGTGAAAGAGATAGGAAGGCAAAATTCCTCATCTACAACTTTTCATCCAAAAGAACAAAGAACAAAACAATAACATATCTACTAACAATGTATAAATTCAATTTTGAATTTACTCTATTGGCTGATTTGTTATGTTTCTTCCATTTTGAATTCTGGCCATTTAAGGCTTTTCTCCATTTTGGATTAAAGTAATGTAGAACAGTTTTGTATTGTTTTAAGAACTAGCCTCAGAAAAATGAGTCACAGTCACAGGCTTATATTGAAAAACTGTGACAGAAAGAAATCCCAGGCCTGAAAGAAATCCCAGGCCCCACAAAAATGTCCAGTGTGGACACTAATATTAGGGGAAAAACAGGCAAAAATAATGGATGACTAATCTTAAGTATGGGTTAAAAACTTTTTTTTTATAAAATGGCTAAAAGGGTAGGAGGATGTTCTTGCTGCCATGAAGTTAAATATTTTTCTACCCAGTATCTAACTCTGCTAGCTCATGGGCTACAAGGATGACCTTCCTTCAAACATCCTGTCCTAAGTATGGCTCCCTATGAGGTGTATGTGTGTGTGGTTGATTTTTTTTTGAAGAAGATAAAGAATCTACTTTGAAGGGTAAAGCACCCCAGTAAGAAGAGAAAGGAACATCCTGTAGAATGGGGTAAGCTGTCACTGCCCATGTGGTCTAAAACAAAAATAATTGAAACATGGTGTTGCTGAAGCCTCCTGCTTCTCCTCAGTCACAAATATAGCAAGGGGAAGGGGGTATGGTTCAAGTTTCAGCCTTCCTGTACCAGAGACATAAACCAACTAAAGAGATTCAGAGATCTTACAAAGAAAATGCAAAACAAAACAAAACAAAAAACGGAAGTAACTGACACCCAATTGAGAGAAGACTGAGGTTGTTTGTGAAATGTTCATTTATCATAAAATAAATATGTTTCTATTTAGTTCATGCTCCTTTTTCCTTCTTGGATACTAAAACAACTCACAGCTGTGAATATACCTCATGTTACAGAGATCTTTAAATTAATGCAAGAAAATGTGTTGTCAGTATCAAGAATTAACAGCTTTCCTTGAGGCCTCCATCAGGATGAAAGTTACCTCAAAGACCTCACTCTCCCAACTATTTCACTCACTGCTTAGGATGTGTCTTATGAAACTTTGGTCCTGTCATTGCATTTAATACTGAGCTCTTGGTTAGAACAACAAAGATATTGTTCCTAAGCCATGGAATACATGACCCAACATGAAAACACATTGAAAAATATGCAGAAGTGCTGTTTCAAATAAAAGACTTAAATTGATTCACTGTGACAAGGACTTCTATTCCAAAACTAATAGCTGCTTGAAGTTTTATGCTATTACATGATGACCAAGAGGATGATTCTGGTGATCTCTTCCCTATAGAGAAGAATGTGTAATTTAAATGTTATTTCTTGGAGAGGAGAACAACTTCCCAATTAACTCTTCTCTATGTATTGAAGAAGTCATTGATTAATTAAGAGATACTGTATCTAAAATAGGAAAGACACCATCATCAGTGCTAGTCTCATATATGAACAAATCAAGAGTAATTTTGGAAAGGCCAAGGATTTTACTCTTTAAGGATTTTTATTAAAATAAAGCATGAAAAATCAACTTTAGAAGGGAAAATGAGAATTGTGACAAAAGTCTGATTGGATTTGAAAACTGTTGATGAATAAAAACAGTTGATTGGATTAAAGGTTTGTATGTATATGGAACAAAGTGTATAAAAGAATGTGTGAGCTGAACATAGTTAAAGCTTTTCTTTGTCTTTGTTATGAATCATGGAGAAGAAATACATTAATTCTCTCTTTCAGTACAAAACAATATACTCATATGTGAATTCTGGTATTATTATAGATGTAGGTACTAGAGAAAGTTGACTTTTCCTTTATTATTGTTGAATATGTTCTATGTTACTTCTGTGTGGTTCAAATTATATTTTATTAATATTTCAAACCTATTAAAAAAGAATTTTAGGAAAATCCTATGAGGACATTGCACCTGAGGATATCATCAAAGGATAAATTATAAAATGAGTGAAGATGTTTATTTGAGCCGGGATAATCCATTGTACTCAGCATCTATTCATTATTCCAATGAGATGAGGGCTAGAGGTCAACTTTTAGACTAGAAAAATAGAACTTTGTATTCAATTAATCAATCATCAACTATTTAGCAAGCACCTATTACATGTTAATAATATATAACATACAAACAAAATAAATGGAACATAAGGTAGGTACAGTAGGTGAGATAGACTTTCAATCGGAAGAGAAATTGAATTGGCTATAATCCCTTACAGTAACAGATTGGGGAAAAAAGGTTTAAGAACAATAAAGTAAAAATAGCCTCAGCCTGTTATTGTACTCATTTTGATTTAAGATCTTACCATTTCAAACTCTAAGGAAATCCAGGGGTTATGTTTGCATAGTTTCTCATTGATAAAATGTCATCATAGCTTTCACTTATTTAATCAAGATTAATTAATCAAATCAAATAAACCAGAAAAACATCTTTCCTCAATAGTGTTTATGCCTATCTCTTCCTCTTCTCTTGCTCCTCCCCTCTTTCCCTATCTATCTGTACACACATGTGTAAACACACATACACATATAAACATATATGTCCCCTTAATAATCTAGGATTGAATAAATACAAACATTGTTGAATATGTTATTAGCAATTAAATAATAAAACAATATTTATATGTGCATATATGTATATCTCTATATAGATATGTATATATCTATATCTGTCTATATGTATCTATTTATCTATCTATCTTTTGCTATTTATGTCCTTCTAATTATGAGAAAATCATTGTGAAAGTTGTCTCTAACCATACCAAATTGGAAAAGACCTCTCCTTACTTCTGGAAACACAGTTCTACCAGTCAGCTCATTCAATATCCCAAATAAAATATTTTTTCAATAATTCTTTTCATTTTCTTCACAAGATAGAAAGGTAAAATAGTTACATCAAGAAATAAGGCCTCTCTACCTTCTTTCTCTCTGTTACCTTTCAGCCTTTCTCAAGATGTCATAGGAAAAATTTATTTGCAGATGACAATTTCTCTTTACAAATAAAGTGTGATCTCTTTACAAATGATTAAAATTGAACCTCTTTACAAATACCAGACAATTTCTCACATATCTTCAAAGATCAAAGTTAGATACATACTAACTTCATAGGTTAAAGCATGGATGGGGAAGCTGTGGCCTGGAGGCAACATGTGGCCTTCTAGGTCTTTGGGTATGGCCTTTTGACTGTGTTCAAGTTTTACAGAACACATCCTTTTATTAAGGGTATTTTTCCTGTAAAGTTTGGATGCAGTCAAAGGGCCGCACTTGAGGACCTAGAGAGCCACATGTGACCTTGAGGCCACAGGTTCCCCACCCCTGCTTTAAAGTGCTGCCTAAAAGGATAGCTACAACTATTAGTCACAGTTTCTCTGATCTTAAAGACATAGTAATAGTTTTGATAGTCTTGGCAGGAGAGGATTTTTAAGAAATGATTATAAACTGACCACAGGTTTTTAGCACCTAGAAAGACCTTAGATTTTATCGTGTCCAACCCATCCATTTCATAAGGAAGATGACTGAGGACCCTAAAAGTAAAATAATTTTTGTAGTCACCAAGTTTCATGGAGGTACCTTCAACAGTAGGCTATTGGATCTGTTTGAGGCAGAAAAACAAAATAGGACCAGAAGGAAGAAGTCAAGGTTGAATTAGAATTTTCAAGAACTGTAGTTCAAAAATTTTAAAAGGTAAAGAAAACTACTTTCCTGCAAAGAGAGAAAAGGAAGACTTGAAGCTAAGGCAAAGAGTTTTTAGAAGCCAGACAGAAACAAGGGAAAGATTTTTCTCACCAAGGGAGCAAACTGAGGTAGAAATTTAAAGGGGTTTTTTGAGGGTCAGGGGCCAACAGAGAAGGGGAAAGTATATGACTAAAAGGTATTTGTAAAATGTTCTCATGGAAAATGTCTTTGGCACCTAGACAGAAAACACCTCCTGTAAGCCAGTTGCTCCCTACTCAGATACAAGATTGGAAAGCAGATTTTGAAAGTTGAGAAGTCCTACCAAACCCAGTCTTCTTTTGATTAGGATCAGTGCTATAATAAGGTGATAATGAATCTAGGCCAGTTCAGTTGAGGACTGGAGGGCATAGTAGCACAGAAGACAATCATAGGTGGACAGTGACCATGTAGGGGACCATGTATATGCAGGGGAGGGGAATACAGTACAATCCTGGAAGAAGGAAACCTATTGCCTTCCCACCCAAGATTCCAATTTATGCCCATGACTCCAAAGGAAGTAGGGTAAGTATGCTGTCACATTTCACATTTGGCACTTCAGGAAAGCCTCATTTGCCCTGAGCTAGTTCCAGCCCTGGAAAGAGCTCTGGGAGTTTGGAAAGAACTCTGGGCTAATATTCAAATCAGCTTAGAATGGGGAAACTGAGTTTGAGAAGACCTTAATGGTAATCATGGAATGGGAAAGAGAAGGGGTGGCAGAAACAAAGAAATACCTAGACCTAGTTCCCTCTGAATTTACATTTTTAAGAATTATATAATCTGTAACTTTTGTCCTTTCATGTTATTTTAGAACCCCTGTGGTGATTGGTTATAAAATAAATAAATAAGGAAATACCTAAAAAAAAATTGTGATCTAATTTCAGTAGGCAATGAGATAGAGCACAAATCAAAATTATATTTCCTTTCCTAGGCATCTGGCAAAGGTAACTCAGGTCTGAACAAGTAGTGATAATTATGTGTCAAACCTTGCGTTTCACTAGAGGAAAAACAAAAGGAAGACAACCAATGTGTCAAGCATCAATGAACAAGTACCCTCCCAGTGGTAAAATAAAGAAGACAATTGACATGTGAAGAAATGTGAGGTTCTTATTGGTTAAGTGAGTTGGTTTAGCTGTAAGTTACAAAGTTAAATAGTGGCAAGGTCAAGACTAGAACTTACTTTATTTTTTATCTTCATTTTTTAATTTATTTTTTAGTTTTCAACATTCACTTCCATAAGCTTTTGAGTTTTAAATTTTCTCCTCCTTTCTCTCTACCTCCCTCCCCAAAACAACATGCAATCTGATATAGGCTGTACATATACAATCCTATTAAACATATTTTCACATCAGTCATGTTGTAAAGAAGAATTATAACCAATAGGAGGAACTACAAGAAAAAGAAACAAAACAAAACAGAAGAGGAAAATAAAAAGAACAAATAGTATGCTTCGATCTGCATTCAAACTCCATAGTTCTTTCTCTGTATGTGGATAATATCTTCCATCATGAGACTTTTGGAGATGTCTTAGATCCTTGCATTGCTGGGAAGAGCTAAGTCTATCAAAGTTAGTCATTGCACAGTGTGACTATTACTGTGTACAATGATCTCTTTGTTATGCTCACTTCATTCAGCATCAGTCCATACAAGTCTTTCCAGGTTTTTCTGAAGTTGGCTTGCTCATAATTTCTTACAGTATAATAGTGATCCATTATATTCATCTACCACAACTCGTTCATCCATTCCCCAATTGATGAGCATCCCTTCAATTTCCAGTTCTTTGCCACTACATATAGAGCTGCTATAAATATTTTTTGTACATGTGAGTCCTTTTCCCATTTTTATGATCTCTTTGAGATACAGCCCTAGAAGTGCAATTGCTGGGTCAAAGGGTATTACCTTCATTTTGTTAAGAAATGACTGGATGACTGCCATTGCCTTCCTCTATGGAAGAGAGAAAAACCTATTAAATATCTAGTCAGATTACAAACCCAATCTGTTACTGTGTGATTTTGGCCATCATTTTCCCTCTGGGAGAGGGGAGCAGTTTTCTTCTCTGTAGAAAAAGGGAGTTGGATTAGATTATTTCTAAGCTTGTTTCTAGCCCTAAAGCTTTGAGTAAATGGGGTTAATAAATAATTGATTATTTATCCAATGACCTGAGCTTTTTATACTTTGCGGGTTATGGTGACCAAAGGAAAGAGCATGGCAATGGCTTAATGTGATGGAATTTTGATCATACAATCAGTTCCATTGAGCAAGTTTTTATAAAACATCTTCTAAATACGTATCATATGGACAAATTGCAATAATTCAAAAGTCTGAGCCTCAGAGAGGCTTATGCAGGAAGAAAGATGAGTAAGTACATTTAAAAGACTTATGTAATACCAGATAGCTGTTCTTAAGTATTAATAAGAGCAATAGCTAAGTCCTCAAGCCATGCTCACACATTAGAATGGATTATCAAGGGTGACAATGATACAGGGAATATTAAATAACTCAGTTCTAATGTCCATTAATAGTGACATGAAGACATCTTTCTCCTGGTCATCCTTCTGCTCTGAGGACTGCGTGCCTGACATCTACCTGCCAGCCATGGATCCCAAATGTAGCTGCGAGAATGGTGGTTCTTGCACCTGTGCAGGCTCCTGCAAATGCTAATCATGCCAGTGTGCCTCCGGCAAGAAGAGCTGTTGCTCCTGCTGCCCAGGAGAATGTACCAAGTCTGCCCAGAGCTATGTCTGCAAAGACCCCCAGACTGGGAGTTGCAGCTGCTGCCAATAATGTCCTCACTTCCCTTTGACTGTAAATAGAAGAATTTGTGCAGACCTGAATTTTCGTGCTGCATGCATGTGTTTTCTATTGTTTTTCTATGAGATGTATGAATAAAATAAACTTGATAAATACCTTTAAAAAATAGTGACATGAAGCAATTGACTAGACCAGGGGTGGGGAACCTGCAGCCTCGAGGCCACATGTGGCTTTCTAGGTCAATTTTGGATTCAGTCAAAGAGCCACAGTTGAGGACCTAGAGGGCCACATGTGGCCTCGAGGCTGCAGGTTTTCCACCCTTGGACTACACAAAATTTTTAGTGAAGACACAGAATGGAAACCATATTCAAATTGATTCCAGAACATGTGGACTCAAGCTTTGGTTGGTATCTGCGCAACTTTTAGAACATTCTTTAAACTTCCTAAGTCTCGGTTTTCATCATCTGTCACATGGGTAAAATAATAGTTGTACTACCTATCTCAAAGAACTATTGTGAAATAATATGTATAAAGGATAACATGAATGTCATTTTAGTTCCTTCATCTAGGTAGATGAATGTAATTCATACATTTTAATACATTTACTTTTAATACTCGCTAATACTCTTACTTTTAAACAAATAACATCAACTTTGATGTGCTGTGGTTATTTGCATTGCATAATTGCAATGGTTTCATATCATTGGCATAAGAACAATTCTAAAAGATCTTATCTAGTTAATCTCGATTTCTTAAATACATTTTTATTCTCAAGAAGAAGTAATAGTGATTTAATAATTTTGTCTTAAGCAGTACTCAATAGCTATTCATGCATATTTCTGGAAGGCATGGAAATGCACTGCTTTAAAGTGAATATCTGGATCATTTGCAGTCATCATGATAGTCTATGATACATTTTTTGGGAGGGAGGGAAGAATAGAACTTGCTCTCTTGATGCTCTGGATTAATTTAAATCTTTACATTTTAAATTCTACCAACTATTTTAATTTCCTGTTGATTTCTTCTAATATCCTATTGGGCACTGCTACATTATGTGTTATTCTGATTAAATGCTCACCTTTAGCCATAAGGCAGAGCAGGTATCCACCTAATTGCTGTCATTTCAGAGGCATGTTAAAGATGATCTGACTCCTCCTTCTCAACTATTTTTAAATTTCCTCAACTATTTCCTCCATTCTAAAATTCTACAGTTAAATATTTGAATCCAAATGAATGTCTTCCTTTCATTAAAAGGTAGATAACTCTGGTAGATAACTTAACATTAAGCTCTATCAGTCACTTGTAACTCAATATGAACGAATTTTTCAGATCCATTTCTGAAAACTAATTTTGATGGAAAAAGATGAAGATTGCACAAGGGAACTGTGTTAAGGGTAAGTGGGGAGTGGATGTGGCAGCATTCAGATGAGAAAGACAGACATAAAGGAGACAAATGCTGGCTTTCATGGTTTTGCTAAGGTCTGATACTACTCACTTATACCATATGTTATACTTCTCCTCTAATGGTCTTAAACATAGTAGGTCTTGCATATAGTAGATATCCATAAATATGGGATGATCAATTGATTAATTTCTATTCCTGCAATGACCCTACTTGCCTTACTTAAAGCCAAAAGATTTTTTTAAAATATTCATCACTTGCTCCTCCTAATTTTAGTTCGGTAAAGAAACATTGATAAGGCTTATGTGTTGTATTATTTCAGAAAACTTTTTTAGTCTTTAAAATGTGATGTTTTCTAAAGCTAAGATCCCAAAAGACACTCTTCCCCAACACTGTCATGTAGATGACCACAGAATTGCATGCATTAATATCTCAGTGCTGCCGGAAGAGAAGTTCAAAGAGATAGGTGAAACAAAGCAGACAGATGTAAATAATGTTTACTTTGCTAGCAAGTTCTAGTCTGTCTAGTCATGGCTTATTATGTAGAAATGCACAATAAATCCTGGCCTTGTTTGAAATTGAAATTCAGTAATTCATAATTAAGACCAAAATAGATATTTTCACATTTTGCAGAATACTAATAAAGTTAATATAGATTTCAATTCATACAAAACCTTAAAAATTATGAGATTGGAAATCATCTGAGAGGAACTGATTTTGAGAGAAAACCTAAATAACTTACTGAATTTTCAGATAAATTTCTGCAGGGACTAGATCCATCTCTTCTGCAGGGCCAAGGGTTATACTGTACAAAATGGGCAGCTGATCTTTAGCTGTCTCAGGTTCAGGTTCTAGTCTTGCTTACAAACCCTCCTGATATCTCCCTTTCCCCCACCTCAATCTCTCCAAATATGATAATAGAAGAAGATACATCAAAGTGAAAAAAAAATAGAGACAAAAGGATTTTAGAGATCATGTATTTCAGCCTAATTTTACAGGTAACACAACTGAAACTTAGGGAGACATTAAGTGACTTACCAAAAGCTACATACCATCAGAGACATTATTCATACCTAAGTATATTCTGATTTCAAATTCATCATTCTTTCTGCTATAAATTTCTATGGGCCTCCAAGGATGGTAACTCAAGAAGTAGAATGCCATCTAGTCCAACCCTTTTATTTTTCAAATGAGGAAACTGAGGCAAAGGGAGGTTAGGTGATTTGCAAAGATCATACAGATAGTAAATATCAAAGGTGGGATATGAATCCAACTCCTTTGACTCTGGAACCAGCTTTTTTTTTCAAATACTGTTCTAGAGAGTATCAGAGCAGTGTCACAGTATTCATAAGACATTAATATTCTTCAATGAAACAAAACCAACCATCCCCCCCCAAAAAAAGTCTAGTCTCTTATTTCTTTAACAAAGATCTATTATCTTTCTTCGGCAAATAATCAGGAACTGCCTTATTATGTAACTTCTATTTTTGACTTGAACTTTTATTTCTTGCAGTTGTCTCTCTAAATTGAGTGAATGTTCAAGAAATTTTATACTTCTTTGTCTCTTCCACAGGTCTTACTGTGTCTGGCATATAGTAGATACCCATAAATGTCAGATGATCAATTGATTAATTTCAATCCCTTCAATGACCTTTATTGACTCTGCTTTTAAGTCAAAAGATTTAAAAAAAATATTCATCATTGGTTCCTCTAAAATTGTATATACATCTATAGGTAATTCTTGTCACAAAGATCCACAGTATACCCCCATGAAGACACATATATGAACTTAAAATAAAATAGAATTAATATATATGAATCTCCTAGTTTTTCCAGAGCTAGCAGAAATGTTGGAGAAGATAAGAGGTTTTGGTCAGATTCAGTCCCTGCCCTCATAGAGCTTGAAGTGTTGCAGGAGAACAATACTATGACACCTATATGATTCATGATGCCCCACGATAAATGTATTGGAGTATTATCAAATGCTATGTCATGGGAGATCTGAAGGAGAAGTTTGTTATTGTATGCCCAGAGCATCATATTTACAGAAAAGAAGACAGTAAAGAAGCAGAGTAGAATATAAACCTCCCAGACAGCTGGTGGCACATTGGATAAAGAACTAGTGTGAGGAGTTCCTGAGTTAAAATATGACCTCACACACTTCAATCAGCTGAGCGACTCTGGGAAACTCATTTAATCTCTGTTTCCTCAATTGTAAAATAGGGGTAATGACAGCATCTACTTTGCAGTGTTATTGTGAGGATTGGATGAGACAATATTTGTAAAAGGGCTTAGCACAGTACCCAGAACATAGTAAATACTATATAACTTATTCTTTTTCCTTCAAGGGTGAGTATCACAACTTTTTTAATCTTTGTAGCTTCAGTATCAAGAAGAAATATAATGCTTATAATGAACAATGGTAAATGTTTGTTGATTGTACTGATGGAAAAAAATAGTAGGCAGACTGGAAAGATAAATGAAAGATCCAAATAAAGGTCAATAGGTAAATTTCATCTTATAGAGGAAAAATTTAAGGTAGGAGGTGATGGTTCATTAAGGAAGAATAGGATATAAGTCAGGACAGTTAGATAGTTAAGTTATATAGTGCTGGCACTGGAGTTAGGAAGAAATGAGTTCAAATCTGGCCTCAGACACTTATTAGCTGTGTGACCCTGAGAGATTTACTTAACCCTGTTTGCCTCAGTTTCCTCATCGGTAAAATAAGTTGGAGAAGGAAATAGCAATTTACTCCAGTATTTTTGCCAAGAAAATCCCAAAAGGGATCATGAAGAGTTGGACATGACTGAAAAATGACTCAAGTACAACAACAACAGCAACAAAGATATAAGTGAAGGGTGGCTGTTCCCATTATTGGAAAGCTTGCATACATGTACAAAGGAGGAAGAAGGTAGAATAAGAGTGAGGAATAGCAAATACTCCAGTTTGATGAGAACTGAGTGACAATTTGACTAAGCATTCCCCAGTCTAGATACTGTCTATGCCAAGAGGCTGTCCTGTGAGCTTCAGTTAGTTTGGACACCTTTGGCACCTTCCCCAACGTCTCTGAAACAAGGGTCTTATCTTCAGGGAAATAGAGATAGTATCACCTTCCCTAACACAAGTTTTCTTCAGTCAATCCTGCCACAGCCTACCACACTTGAGTTTCCATCTTTCCAAAATGATTCTTCTCATTTGGAATGCTTGTCCTTACCCTTTCTACTTGACTCATTTGCTGCTCTGATTCTTTTTCTTCAGACTGCCCTAGTCTTTGATCTGGAGCATGTACTCCAGTCCAGCTCTGTCTCAGACAGCCAGCTGTAAAATGCCTGATCACAGAGCTTCCCAGGATTACTCCCTAGAAGCTGTGCTGAAACCTATCCTCTGGCTCCATTCCAGATGCACACAGGCAACTACATGGAGGGAAAAAAGCTAGCCTTCTGGGAACCATGGAAAGAACTTAGATATTTGAATTCCTGGTGTTTTTACTATGCTATACTGGCAACATGATTTGATTCATTTTCTTTAAAAAAAGAAAAAAGAGAAAGAAAAAGAAAAAAAGTATAGGTCTATGATTCCATCAGTGAAGGAACTCCTGACATTTAATCTCCTCTTACCAGTGTAGATTGGCAACACAACTGGAATTCCTCTGTAACTTATGGCCTTAGACAGTTTCTTAAGAGCCCTGCGAAGTTAAGAGGCTGGACATGAACAGAGGCATTCTTCATTTTAAGGCTCGCCATCTCTATAATGTATCCTCTAGTTATTTTTTATCTTAATTTTTTTTTTAATTGATAAGCATTCATTTTCTCTTCCCAATTTCTCCCCAGGAGACTGAAGAAGAAAAAAAAGAACACCACAAAACCCTTTAAAATATACACTGTAAAGCAAAACATTCTCCCACTGGTCATGTCCAAAAAAATTGTTTTCTGTATCATAAATTAATTTTATCTGTGTCAGAATTTGGATATTATGCATCCTTATGAGTTTCCTGGAATGATGATTAGTAATAGTACTGATCATAATTCTTTCAAAGTTGTTTCCCTTCAAAGTATTGTCATCGTCATATCAATTATTCTCTTGGTTCTGATCACTTCACTCTATACCAGTTCATATAAATATTCCCAGGTTTTTCTGAAGCTGTCCTTTCACCATTTTTTTTTAGGGCACACGGACATTTTATTACATTCATATGTTGTAATTTGTTCAGCTATTCCCCAAGTGATGGGCATCTCTCTTATTTACAATTCTTTCCCACTACACAAAAATAATGACTATAAAGATTTTTGTGTATATAGGTCTTTTTCTTTTTTCTATGATCTCTTTGGCAGCTAAGTGGTACAGTGGATAGAGTGTTAGGTCTGGAGTCACCAAGACCTGGATTTGAAAAGGCCCTCAGATATTTACTAACTATGTGATCTTAGTAAGTCATTTCAACTGTTTGCCTTAATTTCTTCATCTGTAAACTGGGAATAATAATATCATCTAACTCCAAGAATTGTTTTGGGAATAAAAAAGAGGCAATATTTAAATGTACTTTGCAAACCTTAAAGTATTATATAAGTGCTGCAGCTGCTACTCTACTACTGCTACTGCTATTGCTATTGCTTCTGCTGCTACTGTTGTTGTGGTTGTTATGGCCTCTAGATTTCAAGGATCCCATTATTATAGATTTAAGGACAGTTAGATGGCACAGTGGATAGAGCACCAGGCCCCTAGTCAGGAAGACCTGAATACAAATACAGCTTCAGAAACCTATGAGCTGTGTGTCCCTGAACAAGTCACTTAACCCTATTTGTCTCAGTTTCCTCATCTATAAAATGACTTGGAGAAGGAAATGGCAAACCACTCCAGTATCTTTGTCAAGAAAACCCTAAAGGCAGTCATGAAGAATCAGTCAGGACTGAAATGACTGAAGAACAAAAAGTATTACAGATTTAGAGCTGAAAAGAACCTTGGAGGCAATGTAGTTCAAATATTTTGTTTTATATATGTGGAAACTGAAGCACAGAGAGTTTAAATAAGATTAAACTACAGAGACAGGATCTAAGCCCAAGTCTCACCTCTGATTTCTACCTATATTGTCTTCAACATCCACTTAACCACTCTTGACCCCAATTTCCTCAAGTGTTACATGAGGAGGAGGAGGGTTTGAACTAGAGAGACCTTCCAGCTTGACATTTACAACTCCATGATACTATGATTCTATGATCCTTCTGGGTATAAATATAGCTCACTTTACACTGAACCCACATGGCATCTCCTAGATAAAATTTAATGAAATACATAGGTAGCATTTATACATTTAAATGGGCAGATATAAGGGTTAGATTGATGGACAATTTCAGTTGATGGAAATCTTGTCAATTATGACTGTATTTCAAAAATTAGTCCTGAATACTTCAGTCTACAACTGTTAATCCCTTCTTAAGAGATTAATTCAACATGTACTGAAAACATCTCCAGGCAGAGATAGAGTTGATTCCAAAATAAATTATAATTAAATCCAAATGGAATTAGGCAAGCAATTTGAAAACTCCCTTTTTGGTAATGTTGAAGCCAGAATAGGATGGTGTTTGGATTTTTAAAAAAAATGTGGGAGGTAGTATCAAGCCCTGTGTTATGTATTTTTTCTTCTTGTAAGGAAAAAGTTGAGTTGTTATACTTGTGTTTAATTATTTCCCAGCATGGTATTTTAATAGGCCACAGGATATCAATTATAGCAACTGCTTAAAATGCATAATAAAACAACATTTTTCAAAGATTCACAACTTTCCTCCTCTTGGTATTTCACACCATCCTCCCTTACAGAGTGTGCTAGCAGGAGGGAAAGGGTAGGACAGCAGGCCTCCCTCCTATCTGGGACAAACTTACCACACTTGCTGTTGGCTCCGCCAGGGGTAAATGCCTTTTTTTGCCAACAAAGTTAAGCTTCAAGATTCTACTGGACCTTTGTAGCAAAACAAACTCATTAATTATGTCAGCCACCGCACCATATGGTTCAGCATTTCCATTGCTACTGAGGATTTTAGCAGAGTTTGAGGACTGAGCCAATAGGGCTAGCCCTTTCCTTGATAGAGGGAATTACTGGATGAGAAAGCTCCTTCTCTCAATTCAGATGAATAACCTCTGCAACTTGTAGTTTTAGAAAATTGTCTAGAACACTGAGATGCTAAATAACTTGGCCAGGGTCACACAGCCTATATGTGTCAGAAGTAGGATGACTTAAAAGGAGTTCTTCCTGGCTCTGAAGGCAGCTCTCTACACACACGTATATCTACCTATACACACATGCACATATGTACACATATGTATACACACATGCATATATGTATACCTGTGTATATGTCTATATACCAACATATGTGTATGTGTGAGTATTTTGTATATATACACACATATGCACAATGAAATATATATACACATACCTACACACACACACACACACACACACACATACACATACATGTAGAAGGCGTCCTAAAAGTCTTAGTGCAGTTTAAAGCTTTGATAGCTCTAATACTAACAACACCTAACATGCTGTTATGTACCAGACATTGTACTAAGCACTTTATAATTCTTATCTCAATTGATCCTCACAATAATCCTGGAAGGTAGATGCTATTATTATCCCCATTTTAGAGATGAGAAAACTGAGATTAAATGACTTGTCCTAAGTCATGTAGCTAGTAAGTGTCTGAGACCTGATCTGAATTCAGGTTTTCCTAACTCCAGGCCCAGCTTTCTATCCACTGTACCACCTAGTTACCTAGATCTATGGATGGCAAATGATAGAGAGACAGATAGATGGATGATAGATACAAAGAAAGATAGATAGATAGACAGACATATAGATAGGCTGACTGACTAAAAGCAATCCCTTAATTTCTCACTAGCTGATGCTACTCCACACCAAAGAGAACCTTACATGACAGAAAAAGATAGAGGTCAGCAAAACAAACTGACTTTGTTAGTACCTGTACTCAAATATTTCTTGTGGAGAATGAGCAAGGCAGATTTCATCATCAGCCCTGTGCAGTGAAAACTGACCATTGGATTGTTCTGGGTTCTAATACCTTTTAATGTTATTTGAGTTTATAATATAGTGATCATCGAATAGATAATTCTGATGCTTCTTACTTCTCTCTGAATCACAATCTTTTCCCATCATCATAACCTTTTGAAGTGAGTAGAATGGCAGAGAATGAATATCCTGAACATTTTACCTTAAGAGTAATCTCTTTCCTTATGAACCTTCTCCTTTATGAAGAAATCATTATAGAAAAGCTCAGCATCTCTTTGAGTTGTGGTATTGTTGCAAGGTGACGAATATAGGATTCAATAGTAAAGTTTTGTTACTATATGTGAAACTAGACCGTTTATTTAGCCTCTCAGATTTCAGCTTTCTCATCTCTAAAAAGGAAATAATATAATGCCTGTCCATCCTTGTTGCACAAAGATGTTGGAAACATTGGCAGACAAATACACTTTGAATTCATCAGGTTATGTAAATTCAAAGTAATTGATTGAATCACACCTGCTGATGTATATGGGACATGTTATCTGTCTCATCTTACTGAATATTTGTGAAGTTTCCACATGTACTTTTTTTTAATCATTCTTCACTCAAGGCTTTACCATTGGGAGGAAATTCTTATTCATATTTCTTAGTAAATCTATCCTCTTCTATATCTCCATATCTGCTTCATCTATGTTTTACATTTTAGGTTTCAAGAACTTAGGTGAAAACAGTAGCAAAGAATTGAAGTAAATAGAGACCTAGCCCACAGTCAGGATAGACCTGAATTTAAAGGCAGAGCCAGATACTTATTAGCTGTGTGACCCTGAACAAGAACTTAACATCTATTTGCATTGGTTTCAATTATACAATAGGGATAATAATAGAATCCCAGAGTTGTAAGGATCAAAGAAGATGACATTTGTAAGGTGGTTAGCTCATGCCTGGAACATGGTATATGCTTAATAATGATTGTACCTTCCCTAGTTTTTGGTTTTATGGCATGTTTAGCCTTAAGTTATCACTATGCACTAGCATATGATTCTTCAATACTATTTTCATTCTAAATTTATTTACAAAGAAGCAGTGTTTTACCACTTGGAATCCTAGTGAATTGCATGTTTTTTTTTTGTTTGTTTGTTTTTATTTGTTTGATTTTTGTGTATGCCTTCCTTACCACTAGATAATACAGTTGTCCCTTCCCCATCTTGGTTTCAACATGTGCAGATGAGAAATTAAATCAGAATTTTGGGAGAGTTTTGTGGAAGGCACAGAAGGCACATGAAGGCCAGCAGAGAAAATTTAGAAACTCTAAAATGCATAAAATATATGTATAGTGTTATATAATATAAACATATTTTATCTTTTAATACTTAAAATGATTCAGACTTCTTCTCTAATATAAAGGGAGGGCCATTCCAGATCCCAAAGGCACCATATCCATAACTACTGAGATGAGGAAGGGATAACTAGTTTTCTCAATCTATAAGATCTGGTTCAGCACAGAGATGTTAAACTCATAGCCAGTGGGTCTCAAGTAGCAGCAAAAATCCGGAGTGCAATCAGATTAAAATGTAATCAGGAACTGTTCAACACAATAAAGAAATATACAAAAGAAGATAGATAATGTTTATTTGTGGTTTTCTAAATCACCATGAAGCCTGCAGGGATCTCTTTCCATTTGAGTGTGATACGACTGAAGAAGTTCTGGTCATAGAGTAAGAAGACTTGGGATTTAAATCCTAGCTCTGACACTAACTAGCTGTGTGATGTGGGACAAATTACTCCTACTCTCTGAACATTAATTTCCTCAAATGCAAAACGGAGAAAACAATCCTTTCATTACCTATCCTGCCGGGTTGTTGTCAGGAAAGCACTTTGTAGATAATAAAAGCCTACAGAAATGTGATCTGTTATTAACATATTCAATGTGTTTGTATAAATGCACTCCAAGAGGTTAAGCAGTTAAGGCCCTGCCAGCATAAAGTTGCTGCTGCTTTGATACGGATGAAGCCATAGCAAAGACTTTTAGCTTTCAGAGAAATCCTCACTATTTTCACCCCACCTGGGCATAATACATGTCAATTTAGCAAAGTCCCATTGTGGTCTAGAAATCACAGATACAATAGCTCTTTGTAAAGGGAGAACTGCAGATGGAGGGAAAGAGGAAGAGAGAAAGACAGAGAGTCAATAATAAAGAGAGACAGTGGCAGAATGATAAGCTATGTTGTCATCATTTTGGCCAGAAACCTGTCACTTTTCTGTTCAAAACCCTTCAAAGACTCCCTATAGCTAACTGAATAAACTGCAGACTCTTTAGTCTGACATTTAAGGTTTTCCATAGACTAGCATTATCTTACTTTCCGAGTCTTATTCCAAATTAGTCTATGACATATACTGAGAGCCCCAAGAAAGCTGGGACTACCTGCTGTCCTCTGCATATACCACATTTTTATTCTTTTCCCCACATTGTCTTCACTGCTACATTTTCTCCCTGCTCATCTTTAAATGTTCAACTCCAATGCTGCCTCAATCAACTATGAAGTCTTTCCTGAATTCCCCCTTTTATAATGGTCCATCACTACTGCCACCTAGCATCTCACATAACACTCAACACCATTCCAAGATGATGAATAACTATTTATTTTTGTATTATAGTCATTTGTTCATACTACATACTCCTTACTAGATTATAAATTCCATGCATCCAGGTATTCTCTTTAGCTAAAATTTGTATATCTCCAGTCCAGTGTTCTACACATGGCGGGTAGATGCTTGATAATATTAAAATGTAATTAAGTTGATGAATCAAAATTTGTCTGCAACTTAATAGACAAAGACAAATTCTAAATACAATTTAAAACCTATAAACTAAGATTGCTAAACAAGTAAGCTGTTGAGTATAAACAAAAAGTAAACTGTTAGGTTGGCAAAGATAGTTTGATTGGGGGTGGGGTGGCAGAGCATTTGTGAAGTAAAAGCAGGGACTTGCTTGAGCTCGCCTCCAAACCCCTCCCAAATAACTGCAAAAAATGACTCTAGGGGCAGTTTGGTGGCACAGTGGATAGAGCACCGGCACTGGATTGAGGAGGACCAGAGTTCAAATCTGGCCTCAGACACATAACATTTACTAGCTGTGTGGCCCTGGGAAAGTCACTTAACCCCAATGCCTAACAAAAAACAAACAAAAAAAGAAAACAAAAAAAAAACAACAAAAAATGACTCTAAACAAATTCTAGAGCAGCAGAACCCACAAAAAGACAGAGTGAAACAAATTTCTAGCCCAAGACAACCTGGATAGTAAACGGAAAAAGTCTGTGGCTTTGGGCTGGGAGAAGAGAGCAGTCCAGTGTGGGCTTCCCCAACACAGATCAGGCCCCCACACACCCAGAGTAGGCCTCAGGGGACTAAATCATTGGCAGCTGTGGTGGTTTCCAGACTTTTCAACCCACAAATGCCAAATACAACTTAGAAGGTCAGTGGGAAAGGTCTGTCAGATCTGGGTGAGAGAGGAGTGCTATCCAGTAATGACCCCAACACAGCCCCAGGTCAGTGACAGTGGCAGGGATGGCAACAATGGCAGTTGGGAGGCAGCAGCAACAGCAATGGCTGCTTCTAGAATTCTCAGCTCACAGACAGTAAAGAGATCGAACAACTAATCAGAAGGAGATTACAGGGATCTCTCTGCTGGCACTAAGGCAGGATTCTGTTGCTTTGCCCATACTTGGATCTCCTGGGTTGCAGTCCTGGGGCAAGGAGGATCACTGGCATAGCAGAGTTTGTGGCAGCAATGAAGAGGGAACCCTCTTCACTGTTCCAGGGCAGAAAAGAGTACTTGTAGTCACTAACTGACAAGAGCACAGGCCAGGAGAGGAGTAAGCATCTCTCTTTAGATCATACCATCTTGGAAGAACTGAAAAGGTCTCTGGAAATATCTCTAAAAATAGCTGCACAAAAACTCTGAAACTTGGGACAGTACACTCTCCACACTGGAAGCAGACCCCTACCTTAACAAAGAGTTAAAAAGTCAAGTAATTGGCTGGAAAAATGAGCAAACAGCAGAAAAAAAAATCTCATACTATAGAATCTTACTTTGGTGACAAGGAAGATCAAAACATACACTCAAAAGTAGACAACACAATCAAAGGTCCTACATCCAAAGCCTCCAAGAAAAATATTGAATCGGTCTCAGTTCATGGATGAGATCAAAAAGATTTTGAAAATCAAGTAAGAGAAGTAGAGGAAAAATTGGGAAGAGAAGTGACAGTGATGCAAGAAAATAATGAAAAACAAGTCAACAGCTTGGTAATGGAGACCCAAAAAATACTGAAGAAAATAATACCTTAAAAAATAGACTAATGGTAAAAAAGGTTAAAAAAGCCAATGATGAAAAGAATGCCTTAAAAAGCAGAATTGGCCAAATGGAAAAGGAAGTCCAAAAGCTCACTGAAGAAAATAATTCTTTAAAAATTAGAATGGAGCAAATGGAATCTAATGACTCTGAGAAATCAAGAAATTGTAAAACAAAACCAAAAGAATGAAAAAAACAGAAATATATCACTGGAAGTGAAATATGTCATTAGAAGAACAACTGACCTAGAAAATAGATCCAGGAGTGGTAATTTAAAAAATTATTGGACTACCTGAAAGTTATGATCAAAAAAGATCCTAGAAATCATCTTTCAAGAAATTATCAAGGAAAACTGCCCTGATATTCTAGAACCAGAAGGTAAAATGGAAATTGAAAGAATTCACCAATTACCTCCTGAAAGAGATCCCAAAACGCAAACTCCCAGGAATATTGTAGCCAAATTCCAAGGTTTCCAGGTCAGGGAGAAAATAGGGCAAGCTGACAGAAAGAAATAATTCAAGTACTGTGGAAACACAATCAGCTTAATACAGGATTTAGCAGCTTCTACATTAAGGTATCAAAAGTCTTGGAATTCGATATTCTGGAGGTCAAAGGAGCTAGGATTAAAACCAAGAATCACCTACCCAGAAAAACTGAGTGTAATCAATTAAGGGGAAAAATGATATTCAAT
Source organism: Vombatus ursinus (assembly GCF_900497805.2). Classification (NCBI taxonomy): domain Eukaryota; kingdom Metazoa; phylum Chordata; class Mammalia; order Diprotodontia; family Vombatidae; genus Vombatus; species Vombatus ursinus. Next base: position 11,369,190 of record NW_020954723.1, read on the forward strand.
GATGTAGAGGAATTTAATGCATTCTTGAGAAGCCAGAGCTAAATAGAAAAAAAAATTGACTTTCAAATACAAGACTCAAGAGAAACATGAAAAGGTAAACAGGAAAGAGAAATCATAAGGGCTTTATCAAAGTTGAACTGTTTACATTCCTACATGGAAAAAGATGTTTGTAACTCATGAGACCATTTTCATCATTAGGGTAGTTGGAGGGAATATATATAGAGTGCACATGGTGAGTTGAATATGAAGGGATGGTATCCAAAAAATAAAATTATAGGGTGAGAGAGGAAAGTACTGGAAAAGAGAGAAAGGAACAGGTGGAATGGGGTAAATTATCTCATGAAACAGACAAGAAAAGGCTTTTTACAGTGGAGGGAAAGGGGAGGGGAGGTGAGAGGGAACAAGTGAACCTTACTCTCATCCGATTTGGCTTAAGGAGGAAATAGCATATATACTCAATTGGGAATGAAAATCTATCTTACTGTACAGGAAAATATGGGGGAAGATATTGGGAGAGGGTAATAGAAGGGAGGTCAGATTGGAGGAGAAGGTAATCAGAAGCAAACACTTTTGAGGAGGGACAGGGTCATGGGAGAGAATAAAATAAATGAGGTGACAGGATAGGATGGAGGGAAATATATTTAGTTTTTCCCAACATGTCTACCATGGAAGTGTTTTGCATGACCATGCATTTATAACCTCTATTGAATTGCTTGCCTCTCAATGAGGGTGGGTGGGGAGAGAGGAAGAGAGAGAATTTGGAACTCAAAGTTCTAAAAATGAATGTTGGAAATAGTTTTTGCACACAACTGGGAAATAAGATACATAGGATATGGTATAGAAATCTATCTTACCTTACAGGAAAATAGAAGGGGAAAGGAGATAAAGAAGGGGAGGGGGTGATAGAAGGGAAGAAAGATTGGGCAAAGGGGTAATCAGAATGCACATTGTCATGGGGTGGACAGAGAGAAGAGATGGGGAGAAAATTTGGAACTCAAAATCATGTGGAAGTGAATGTTGAAAATTAAAAATCAAAAATGTTGAAAATAGTAAAAATGAATAAAAATTAAAAATTAAATTAAAAATAAAAATAAAGTGGAAAAAAGGACACAAGAGAGCAAAGACTGTGTTTTCTGAATGGTTTGCTTGCCCCTACCTTCCCAGAGTGTGCTGCATATAGTAGAAGTTTAATAATTGTCTGTTAAATGATTGAAAAATTATTTTATCTCCTCTTGCTTAGACTATTGTTTTTGTTATTTTTCTGTTAAAAAATACAAAACCAAAAAATTAAAATGTATAAAAAAATTTAAAAAAAGGATAGGTTGATCAGGCTTTGTGTTGTTAGTCATATTTTGTTCAATTCTACCTACTTGCTGGGCACAGTTTCTTATGTTTTCCATGAATTGTTGTTTTCCCCAGAGATACTCATGAAAATGGACTGATCTTTAAACAGAGTAAAACAATCAACAGAGATATCTAGTAGTATGAGCAGCTAGGTGGTGCAGTGGATGGAGCACTGGACTTGGAATTAGGATGACTCATCTGCCTGAGTTCAAATCTGGCCTCAGACACTTAGTAGCTGGTTGACCCTGGGCAAGTCACTTAACTCTGTTTGCCTCAATTTCCTCATCTGTAAAATGAGCTTGAGAAGGAAATCACCAACCACTCCAGTATTTCTGCCAAGAAAATCCCAAATAGAGTCAGGAAGAGTCAGAACATGTTAAGTAGTTCATAACATGGTATGTTTATCTTGTTATAACTGAAAATTGCCTCAATGACTGCATCAGATTTGAAAATATTTGTAGGGTCAATTTGGAATTATAATTATAGCTAATCTCAGGTAACATCTCAATGAAAACATGTTTCAGGGATAGGGCCTGTTAGTTACCTGTTATAGGGTCCGGCTACTAAAGTCTCCCGAGTCCTGAAATATATTTGATAGCTGCCATAGGGGTATCTAACTCTAAAACTAATGTAGATTTTCCAAAACAGATTGAATTTCAAACCAGGATATCATTTTTAATTTTTTTTCCCCTGTGGACTTGAGTTAGACCTCGATTTTTTTGTTTGTTTTGTCAAGAGTTCAAATTATTGAAAGGTGCATTGCTTTTAATCATAAAAGACAGGTGAAACTGGTTGTGTAACTACCTAGCTCCCCTTGCCAAAGCTGTATCTTTGATTCATTCTTTCCATGCTAGTGGTAAGTAAACTTCCTTTTCAAAAAATGTTAAGGTCTATGAGCATCTCATTTCTTTCTAATCCCAAGCCTGACCCACCAGACTGGCTTGAGACAGGCCTGGCCCAGAACAATATATTCAAATCCTAAATGTAATGATGGGCAGAATGGAATGTGACTAGGTTTTCATTTCCACCTCATTCTACAATAGCAGGAAATTGTTTGTCTGGGTTTTTATGGTAATAATGACAGTAAGATCTCTATCATATGTAAATTCAAGATCTTCCACAGACATATGCCAGGCTGAGAATTTGGTCCTCTGTGTTTATACAGAGCCCTTTTCATGTTGAAATATCACAATCTGCTTTGCCAATGGAATAAAAGTATTTTCTTCTGAAGTTGAAAGAGAGACACTCCTGTGAAAGAAGAAAGAATTTGCTCAACAGCACATTGGCATAGCCCTGAAATTTGAAGTGAAGACATAAATTGCTAGCTTCAATTGAAAATACTAGACAAAATTCTAGGCACAATCTATATAGCATAATGTGAGGACAATAAAGTTAATGGCAATTCTATATTATGAAAATTTTAAAAAAATAGTGGCCATTATGCCCACTTAGTATCAATCAATTAATAAATAGTCAAATTTGAAACCATCTCAACATCATAATCCGGTCTCTCTTCCTTTGGACCTCTCTTAAGGGATAATGTTGCTTTTCTCTTTGCTGAAACCAGTTCCTCTCCCGGTGCCTTTGATCCCATTCCTTCCGTCTCCTCTAGTAGCTTACCCCTTTAATCATCTCTTTCTTCTCTATCTCCATAATTTTCAACCTTTCCATCTTCATTAGTTCCTACTTCTAATGTCTACAGACCTGCCTAGATCTCTCATCCTAAAAAAAGAAAAAACAAAACAAAACAAAAAAAAAAACACCAAGCAAAATCTTTTACTTGACACTGCAAATTATTAATCTGTACATTTCCTCTTCACAAATTCACAGAAAAAGCTGCCTATACATGTTGCTTAAACTTTCTTTCCTCTCACTCAGTTTCTCATTCACTTACATTTTAGCTTCCATCATCACCATTCTGGGCATTTAGTTGGCACCGTGGATAGAGTGCTGGGCCCAGAGTCAGAAAGACTCAGCTTCATGAGTTTAAATCTGGCCTCTGACACCTACTAGCTGTTTGACCCTGGGTAAGTCATTTAACCCTGTTGGCCTCAGTTTTCTCATCTGTAAAATGTGCTGGCCAGCAAAACCCCCAATTTGAGTCACAAAGAGTCAGCCGTAACTGAACAACAAAAAACACTATTTTACTGAAACTACTTCCTATAAGATCATCAATAATTTTGTTGTTGCTAAATCCAATGGTTTTTCCCCCTTGGTTCTTGTCCTGCTTACTTTCTCACTAGCCTTTGCACCTGTCTGATCAATCCTTTGAAGGTTTGTCATTCATGCCCTGCTCACTTTGCTTTGGTATATCCTAGGGCTCTCTCCTGGGCCTTTTGCTCTCTTGCTACACACTCTCTTCCTAATCTCATCAGACTACATGGATTTAATTGTAGAAGACTCACAGATATACATATTCAAGGCTTATCTACTCCCTGAATTACAGTCCTGCATCTCCAACTGCCTGCTGACCATCTTCACCTGGAAATCCTATAGGCCTCTTAAATTTAATACTTCCAAAACTGAACTCATCATCTTTCTACCTGAATCTATTGCTGATCCTAACTTTCCTATTTCTGTTGAAGGCATCAATAGTCTTCTGGTCACCCAGGTATGCATCCTGGTAGTCACCTTTATCTCTTCATACTCATTCCCTCACTCTCCATACAAAATTAAAAGATCTCTTTGGTTAGATTCAATATATTACATATTCCATTGCCTTTTCTCTACATCTTAGTTTAAACTCTCACAACCTGTCACCTGGACTATAGTAATAACTTCCTAATTGGTGTCCCTGCATGCAATTTCTCTCCCCCCCAATATAACCTCCACATAGCTGCCAAACTGATATTCTAAGGCACAGATCAGATGTTCCCTTCTCAAAAAGCTTCTGTTGCTCTCCATTGTCTTTAATGCATACTACAAATTCCAGTATTTGGCATTTAAAAACCTTTATAATATGAACCCAGTGTATTTTTTAAGGTGATTACAAATTACTCCTTCTCACATATTCTAAGTTCCAGGTACACTGGCCTAGTCTTTGTTCATAATATTCTACATTCTATCTTTGTGCATTTGCACAGACATTCCTCCTTCCTTCTTGCTTTCTAATCTTAAATCTTATTCCTTGACATGTATGCTTCAATCCAGTGACACTGACCAGGAAAAAGACAGTGTATCTCTCAGTTTTAGGCATTTTCTCTGGTTGTCCCCCATGCAGAATACTCTCCTTCCTTTGTTCTAACTACTGACCTTCCTGGCTTCTTTAAAGTCCCAACTACCCAGCTGACATCCCACTCTCTATAGGAAACGTTTCTTGATTCTAGTGCTTTTCTTCTCTTAATTATTTCTTATTTATTCTGAATGTCATTTCTACACACACACACACACACACACACACACACACACACACACACACACACACACATATATACATATATCTCATGGAGCATGTCAACAACAATTCATTCTTTGGGTTGGCTTTGTTGTCTATTGTTTCTCACAATCATAGGTCCAGATTCCTAGAGACAAACCATGACTATTCAGTTGCATTCAAATTCTCTCAGGATGTTGTGGATAACCCTATCGAGAGGAAATACAATTCTGCTACTCATTACTGTGCTTCTTGAGTTAGCATCTAATGTATTCTATAGCTATAAAACCAAGCCTTTACAATAATGATGTTTTCAGATCTTAAAATAGCCATTTATCTGAAATGCAAAATAAATAATAACACAATAAATCAATAAACATTTAACACTTGTCATGTGCCAGGTACTGCGCTGAGTGCTAAGGATACAAAATGTTGTGGAAAGCAATCCCTGCCCTCAAGAAGCTCACATTCTATTGGGGGATAATAAATTACAATAAAATATATCACAATATATGTATAAATCTGGATCACACTCTCCTACCAATACTCTCAATATCTTCACTATGGTGAAGTGTGGGCACACACTTATAAGAAAATCGTAAGTTGCACATGGAGGAGAAAAACTCATGTGCTTATGGGAAATTGCACCTGTAGACATCACGCTTTGATGTCATTAGTCTATCTAAGAACATCCATGGCACAAGGAATGACTTCTTTGCTCACTAATTGACTGTTATTTTCCCCCACTCTTCAGCTGGGTAATCCTCCTTCTCTTCTAGAACATAACATACACAAAATAAAAAAAAAATCACCATTCTTAAAAGGATATTTAGAAAATATTAGTTTGTGATGTGACTAGCAGTTCTCTTTAAATCAGACAACTGCAAAGCTCATCAAATTGGCCATCTCTGTGTTATGTAGACCTGCCCAGGTAGTTGGTACATAGCAACACAGTTCAGGTGATTCTTTAGAGCTGGGCAAACAAACTTAGCAAATCAGGATATCAAAATAGCTGCAAAACCCTTCCTGCTTGTTTCTTCTCAAAACAGAGGAGGGAACAGAGAGCAATGGAACTGTGTGAGAACTTCATTGCTCTCCAGCTTTGTCAGTGACAGTGGACAGCTATCATTGAAACTCTTAGGTCAATGCAGTCAAAGCCTTTAATTGGCTGACTGCTTCTAATTGCTATAGCTCAGACAGTGGAGTTTTTCAGCCGCCCCCCCCCCACCCTTTCACTTCCACCCCACCCTCTGTGTTATCAATTCTTCTCCTCAGGTCCCCAATGCCATCCTACTTCCATGACTTAAAATGAGAGCCCCCTGATTCTCAGTGACCTTTCACTTAAAAAGTTTATAGCTGCTCAAATTTCCACAGTCAAATCAATATTTCTTTTAAAATCCTACCTCAATCTTCAAAATGTTCATAGTATTCCTTTCATTTTTAAAGTTTTACTGTATTTAATCATAAAAAAATTTCTATACAAAGAAGCTAAAGTACCATGACCATTCACAACTTTAAGGTCTCCAACATGGTCCAGTATGTCTTTTAGTGTCCTTTGGTAAGTATTTTTTACTCTTATTTCTCTGGTTTTTAATAAATAAAAGTTCTTTTTCTGCTTCTTGAAAACATCAGTTTGTTCATACATGAAAGACACAATTCTACATTGTTCACAAAGTGAATTGAGTTTTTATATTTATACCACAGTACATTTTTATGTCCAAAATTGCTCAAATCCCATCTGTAAGCTGTATTGATTCACCCACATGTATTAACAGTTTTATTCCTACCCTTTTCAGGTATCAAAATGTTCCTCTGTAATAGCAGCAATATTTTATATCCTTTTATAGTTAATGTAAAAATTTTCTGTAAACAAAATATTTTCCTTACCCTTTTCATCATTCAATTGTACCACATAAAAGGGCTATAAAAGGAAGAATATACCTTATACTTTTCCTCTTCCCTTGTATGATTTGGAACACTTATCTGTCTCCCTCCAAAGCTCATTTAAAGTTCCGTCTCCTTTTAGAAGTATCTCCTGATTTTCCCAATTATTAATGCTTCTCCTCTCAAAAAATCCCATGTATTTTGCATATATTTTACTTTTACTTACCTATGAACATACACCCTCCTCATCCTCCAATAGAATGTAAGATCCTTAAAACAAGAACTATTTTCCCCCAGGACATAGACCCTAACCCATAAGAGGTACTTAATACATATTTGTTGATTGATTTGTTGATAAACTATATGCCCCAAGATGTGATAACTTCAAAAATAATGTCATTATTCTTGAGAAGTTTTTTAGTTAGTTAATTAAGGTGGAGATCTATGAAATAATATTTGTCCAACCCTGTAAATGGACAATAATGAGGAGAAGAGTAGGTAGGATTGCTTTTGGGAAATTGTAAAGTTCCTCTAATGACCTCACAATTCTCCCTGCAACACAATTCATTTTTAATACTAATATTTTCCAATGGTTTTATATGACTGGGAGAGAGAATAATAGTACAGTCACTGAATAATTGAAAATAAGCATTACCAGAGGGTAGTAGAAAGGGAGTATGGTGGGTGGGGCTAGGCTGCAGCACATTACACAAAAGAATTAAGAAGTAAAAATAGAGAAAAAACAAGTCACCAAGAAACATGGAGACAAAAAAAGAAGATAGACTGGTTATGTGGCAAGAATAAAAGGTAGTTGTTTGATAGCATATGTACTACATTGTTATCCTCAGAATATCAAAAGATAGCAACTAAGGACTTCAGCTTGTTGGGTGGATCCCACATGTTGTTTTGGGGAGAACCTGGACAAGAGTCACATAGGACAGGCAGGCATGGGTGTGGTACAACCTTCATCATTTGAAGAAATATCTATCTCAGTGAGCTCATATATCCATTCTGGTATTTAACCATATGAAACCCTTAGAGGACAATGCTAAACTGTGATAACAGCTGCATTTATACAGCACCTTACAAATATTATCTCACAACTTCTTATTATGTGACTTAATACGATATAAATCTTTATTTGACTGTAACCTCCTTGAGGGTAGGGACTAGTTTAACTTTGTACTTGTAGATCAGCACCTAGCACCATAGCACATACTAGGTACTTAATAAATGTTTTTTCATTCATTCATTCACTCACTCATTTATTTATTCAATCATTTGGTTCTCCCTTCAATTCTGTGAGGTCAGGGCTATCTATTATTATTCCATTTATAAGTGAAAAAAACCCGAGGCTCAGAGCAGTTAAGTGAAATGTCTAATTCATACAATATATCTTTACCTATCATACCACACTGTCCGCATAAACACATATTGAATATTACATCAATTATTTCAGTTCCAGATTTTTATTCCCCTCAGTACAGATCACTAATTGGTACAACTGAAATCCAGGTTCTACTCCTAGAAAACAGCAATGTTACCTGTGACAACTTTGATATTTCCCATCTACGGCTCAAGTCAGATCCTTGTTAGCTCATGGGGACAGATGAGATCATAGCTTAAGTGATTTTGGCTAGAGGGACATTAATGCATCTCTCTGATGGAAAATCTGTCCCTTGAGAAAAGTGATAAGAGAGCCGGGCTTTCCTAGTATTCTAGAAAAAGCAGGGCCAAGTTTTCACCTTAATAGAGAAAGACTTGCCATTGACGTGGCACACTTTTAACAGGATTACTGCAGCTGCTTGTACTCAGGCCTTAAATTGGAATGAGGGAAGTGCTGGGTCTGTCATTGGCTGATGATGGATTTTCATCAGTTCATAACAAAACTGAATGGCTCCGACAGCCTGTTGAAATAAATTTAATGCTATTTTGGAAAAAAAAAAGAAAAGTAAATTCATTTTTGGCAGCTAAATTCAACCCTGAGTGAAAGTAAAGCTAACATAATTTGATATGCCACAAGAACCCTAAATCCCACTTGTGATTTCTCTGCCTTTCTCTTTTTTTGCCTCTCTCTCCAATGCCCTTCTCTGTTTTCCTTCAGGGACCATCATTTTTACTTTATGTGGATTTGGGTCCTTTCCTGGAGTGTTTTCATTTCCCCTGGACATGTGTTCTCTCAGGATTCAATCCAGTCACCCATGCAAAAGTCCAATTAAACTCAACAGGAGTGAGTTCTGCACTAACAAAGGTCATACACTAGGTTCCCACATTGGCAGACAAAGAACATAACTCCCCAGTTAGCCATCCTTTGAGGCAATATGGAATCAGCTAAAGGGACTATTTTCCAGTTGGTTTAGAGAGTGATATATCGATGTTTTGCTATTTATTATTCTTTTCTTTAACAATACTGTGGAATACAAAATGCATTTTATTTTAAAAGCATTTTTTCATATTTCATCCAAGTTGTTTAAAAATAGAATAACATACTTCTGGCTGGTATTGATGGTTGATGGTAATATAGTACTTCTGTGAAAGAGTTCAATTTCTATATGTTAAGTCTACCAACATGCTTGTATATGTAGCAGATAAAACATATAAATCTTCAGTTGGGACTCAATTTATATTTCTTCTATGTTTAAGGGATTATTCTTTTTTTGTTAACTCTGAAAATAGTATTCTTTTTCTCCCACTCTTTCCCTGCCTTTGCATTTCTGAATCCTAGAAGGATTGGTTTATTATAACCTTACAAAATATTCAACATGTACAGTGTAATATGATAAAGACCATAAGTGTGGTGTCATGAGACTATAGAAATAGGGTAAAACCCAGAGAGAGACCTGGATTACAAGGTGCTTTAATGAAAAATAAGATAAAGAATTCAGACTTATACTAAAGAGCAGAGAGACCTTCTTAAAATCATATTTATTAAAGTCGTCCTAAATGAATTGATGAAAAATTCCATTGTATAACAATTCTCAGAGTAATTTGAAATAGTTGTAAGTAAATGTTATTGTTTTAAATAAACACAAACTGATGTGTCCAACATCTTAAATATTTTGGTTAGTAAATAAAGATGTTCTATGAAATAAAGAGATGTAATAATGAACTTAATCTTACAGTCCCCTTAGAAACAAGTCTCTAGAACTTTTTATTTTTAATTGGAGCAATGTGTTGTCAAATGTTTCTATTGTTAATTGCACAATGTTTTTAAAAGGTGGTGATTTTAAGGCTCTGCCCAAATGGATCACTTCCCTTAAGTCATTCCTCTTTCCCCCATCTTTACTATTATTAATTATCAAGTTTTATGTTCTCTCCCAGTAACTACTGGTAGATCAGTTAAGCAATGTCATAAAATATCATAAGACTCTATCTCATCACTTTCCCAGGAATTCGGGAAATGACTAATGCTATCATAGAAGCATGGAAGCATTGCATTTAATTCAAGAAGACAAAATTTGTACTCCATTTTACCAGGTGACTGAAGTATGGATAAAGGATTCTTGATTTTATGGTAGTTCTATTTTAAGCAAGTTTCTGACACCAGAAGACAATCACTCAAAACATCTGTTAGTACAATATGCTTAGATTAAAAGCTGGGCACAGATCTAACTGAAAGAGATAAAGAAGGAAACTACATCTTGCTAAAAGGTGCCATAGACAATAAAGTAATATAAAGACTAAACATATGCACCAAGTGGTATAGTATCCACATTTTCAAAGGAGAAATTAAATAAGCTATAAGAGGAAATAGGCAGTAAAACTGTACTAGTGGGAGACCTCAACTTTCTTTTGTTAGAACTAAAAAAATCTCACCACAAAATAAACAAGAAAGAAGTTAAGGAGGTGAACAGAATTTCAGAAAATTTAGATATGAGAAACCTCTGAAGAAAACTGAATTGGGATCAAAAGAAATAAACCTTTCCATCAGTGGTGTGTGGCACCTACACAAAATGACCTTATATTACGGCATAAAAACCTCACAATCAATTGCAGAAAGGAAGAAATATTAAATGCATTGTTTCCAAATCATGATACAATAAAAATTGCATTCAGTATACACCCATGCAAAGATAGATTAAAATTAATTGAAAACTAAATAATCTAATCCTAAAAAATAAGTGTCAAAGAACAAATCATAAAAAAATCAATAATTTCATTAAAGAGAATGACAACAATGAGACAACACATCAAAATTTATGAAATTTAGCTAAAGTAATACTTAGGGAAACATTATATCTCTTAACATTTGCATTGACAAAATAGAGAAAGAACAGATCAATGAATTGGGCATGCAACTAAAAAAAAGTAGAAAAAGAACAAATTTTAAATCCTCAATTAAACACCAAATTGGAAATCCTTAAAATCATAGAAGAGACTAATAAAACCGAAAGTAAGAAAACCATTGAACTAATAAACAAAGCTAGGGGATGGTTTATGATGAAACAACAAAATAGATAAATCATTGGTTAATTAGATTAAAAAAAGAAGAAAACCAGATTATCAGTATCAAAAATGAAAAGGGTAAGTTTACCACAAGTGGAAAAGATAGTTGAAACAATAATTAAGAGATATTTTTGATAAATATTTACAAAAATAAAAATTGCCCAGTTTAGCAGAAGAGGAAATAGAACACTTAAAATACCACATGATAGAAAAAGAAATTGAACAAACCATAAATGAACTCCCTAAGGAAAAAAAAATCCCTAGGGCTAGAGGGATTCACAAGTGAATTCTACCAAATATTTAAGGAACAATTAATTCCAATACTATATAAAATATTAGGGGAAATAGGTGAAGAAGGAGTCCTACCAAATTCCTTTTACAATACAAATATGGTGCTGATAACTAAACCAGGGGGAGTGAAAACAGAGAAAGAAAATAATAGACCAATTTCCCTGATGAATGTTGATGCAAAAATTTAAAATAAAATACTAGAATGGATTTCATAGCAATACATCAACAAGATCATATACTATACCAGGTGGGATTTGTACCAGAAATTCAGGGCAGGTTCAATATTAGGAAAACTATTAGCATAATTGATCATATTAATAACAAAATCAACAGAAATCATCTAATTATCTCAATAGATGCATAAAAAAACCTCTGATAAAATATGACATCCATTCCTATTAAAAACCCTAATGAGCTTAAGAATAAATTGAACATTTCTTAAAACTATAAGTAGTATGTATTTAAAACCATCAGCAAGCTTTATTTATAATGAAGATAAGGTATAAACCTCCCCAATAAAATCAAGGCTGAAGCAAGAATACCCTTTATCACCACTATTATTCAATATTATACTAGAAATCTTAGCTATAGAAATAAGAAAAGAAAAAGAAATAGAAGAAATTGGAATAATCAACGTAAAAATAAAAGTATCACTCTGAAGATGATGTAATGGTATACTTAGAAAATCCTAGAAAACACACTAAAAACTGCTTGAAATTATACACAACTTTAGCAAAATTACAAGATATAAAATAAACCTACATAAATCATCAACATTTCTATATATTACCAACAAGGTTCAGTAGCAATGGAAATAAAGAGAAATTCCTTTCAAAATAATTCTAGAGTCTAAATAATATAAAATACTTGATAGTCTTCCTGCCAAGACATTCCCAGGAATTATGCAAATATGATGACAAAACACTTTTTCACACAAATAAAATCAAATCTAAACAATTAGGAAAAATATGAATTGTTCACAGGTAGGCTGAGCCAATGTAATAAAGATAAAAGTTCTACCTAAGTTAATTTACTTATTCAATGACATACCAATTAAATGACCAAAAATTATTTTATAGAGCTAGAAAAAAATAATAATGAATTCATTTAGAAAAACAATAGGTCAATAATATCAATGGAATTAATGAAAACAAATGTGAAAGTAGGTGGAGGAGTCATACCATATTTCAATGTGTGTTATAAAGTGGAAATCATTAAAACTATTTGGTACTAGCTAAGAAATAGATTGGTGGATCAGTGAAATATATTATGTACTCCAGATTCAATAGTAAATGACCATAGTAATCTTATGTTTGATAAACACAAATACCTCAACTTTTGGTACAAGAACTCACTATTTGATAAAAATTGCTAGGAAAAGTGGAAAACATTATGGCAGAAACTAGGTACAGACCAATCTCTCACATGTTATACAAAGATAAGATCAAAATGGGTATATGATTTAAACATAAAGTGTGATAGCATAAGTAAATTAAGACAGCAAGAAATAGTTGTCAGATCTATGGAGAAAGGAAATATTTGTGACCAAATAAGAGATAGCAAACATTGCTAGAAGTAAAATGGACAATTTTGATTATATCAAAATAAAAATTGTGTGCAAACAAAAACAATGTAACCAAGATAAGAAAGAAAGCAGAAATATGGGAAGTGATTTTTATAGCAAGTTTCTCTGATAAAGGCCTCATTTCTCAAATATATAGAGAACTAAGTAAGATTTATAAGAAGACAAGTCATCCCCCAACTGATAAATGGTCAAAGATATGAACAGTCAGTTTTTAAATGAAGAAATCAAAACTATATTTAATCATATAAAAAAATTCTCTAAATCACTATTGATTAGACAAATGCAAATTACAACAACTCTGAGGTATCATCTCATACCTATCAGATTGGCTAATATGACAGAAAAGAAAAAAATGATAAATGTTGGAGAGAATGTGAAAAAAACTGGGACACTAATGAATTGTTGATTGAGTTATAAAATGATCCAACCATTCTGGAGAGGAATTGGAATTATGCCCAAAGGGCTATAAAATAATGTAAATCCTTTGACCAAGCAATAACAATACTAGGTCTGTATCTCAAAGAGATTTTTAATAAAGGGGCAGGGGGAAGGACCTACTTGTACAAAAATATTTATGGCAGCTTTTTTTGTAGAGGCAAAGAATTGGAAATTGAGGAGATACCCATCAGTTGGGGAATGACTGATCAAGTTATGGCACATGATTATAATGGAATTTTACTGTGTTATAAGAAAAGACAAGAAGGTGGATTTCAGAAAAACCTGGAAAGACTTACACAAACTGATGGCAAAGTGAAGTGAGCACAATCAGAAGAACATTGTACACAGTAACAGCAATATTGTTTGATGATCAGCTGTGAATGACAGCTATTCTCAGCAATACAATGCTGTAAGATAATTCCAAAGGACTCTTGATGAAAAATGCTCTCCACCTCTAGAGAAAGAACTCATAGAGTCTGAATGCAGATCAAATTATATTACTTTTCACTTTCTGTATTTTTTTCATTTTTTCCCCTTTGGGTCTGTGTATTCTTTAAAAAATGAATAATACAGAGATATGTTTTTCATGATTGAACTTGTATAAGGCATATTAAATTGTTTACCATCTCAGGGAGGGGAGGAGCAGAGGGAGGAAAGGAAAACTTTTCAACTCAAAAACTTTAAAAAGGGAATGTTAAAATTTAACTTTACATGCAACTGGGGAAAAATACATTTTTTTAAACCTGGGTACAGATGTGAAGATAAGAATGGTTAGACCATGGGATATATTGATATATTTATTGCATATATTTGCATATGTATGAATTGATATAACTATTTATAATTTATAAGTAACATTCTATTTTTCCAATGGACAAAAATATTTTTCTTCTCCCTCATCACACCCCATTGAACAAATGTGCCTAGTCAAATAACACAAATTCTCACATTGGCTGTGTTCAAATACACACACACACAAACACACACACACACATATCATATGTATTCTAATTCTGTACCCTGAGTCCATTACATCTCTGTCAGGAGATTTGTAGCATGCTACATTATTGGTTCTCTGGAATCCTTATGTTGTCATTACATCGATCAAAGTTCTTATGGCTTTCAAAGTAATTTATTTTATGACATTATTATTATCATATAAATTGTTCTCATGGTTCAGCTCACTTTACTCTGCATCAGATCATACAAGTCTTCCAAGTAGTCTCTGAAACCATCTTCTTCAGCATTCCTCATGACACAATAATCAGAATTTTATATTTTATTCAACCTTTGTATAATAGATGAATACTTTCTTAGTTTCCAGTTCTTTGCCAATGCAAAATAATTGCTAAAAACATAATGTATTTATGTTGTTGTTTTCTCCTTTTTTTGATCTCTAAGGTGATATAGGCTTAGTTGTGATATTGCTTGGTCAAAAGGTTTGCAGTTTATACTTTTCTGGGGCATAGTTTCAAACTGCTTTTTGTAAGGAGTAGAGAAATTCACCATTCCACAAAGAGTATATTAATATTTATGTTTTCCTACTGTCCCTCTTACATGTTTCATTTTCCTTTTTTTTTTTTTTTTTTGGTCAGCTTTGCCAATCTCATGCATTTGAGATGGGATCATAGAGCAGTTTTTATTTGAATTTCTCTAATCACTGAATTGGAGTATTTTTCACATAATTATTGATAGTTTGGATTTCTTCCTTAGAAAATTCCCTGAGTATATTCTTTAACCATTAATTAGTTGGGGAATGGTTATTATTCTATTGGACTTGAGGCAGTTCTTTATAGATCTTGAAACTGAAACCAATGTCAGAGAAGTTAGTTGGAAAGTTTGGTCTTTTTTTTTTTGGTTTTCTTTTTTCCCCTTGTTACCTGTTCAGTTGCTAATTTTAGATGTACATTTTTTTTGTAATCAAAATTATCCATTTTATATGCTGTGATCCTCAGTATCTTGTGTTTTTTTTTTAATAATGTAACAATTAATAGCTATCATGTCCATTTGGAACTTATCTTAGCATATAATATGAGATGTTGGTTTTTCTTAGTTTCTACCAGACTGTTTTCTAGTTTTTCCAGAAGTTTTTGTTGATTATTAAATTCTTACTCCACTAAGCTCAGATCTGTTAGTATATCAAATGATAGGTGAATTAGGTTCATTTACTTTTGCATGTTGAATATATAGTGTGTTCCAGGGCCAAAATCATTTTGATAATTACTGCTTTATAGTATCATTTGAGATCTGATACTGCTACTTCTCCTTCTTTCTGATGTGTTTTTTTTAATTATTTCCCTTGAGATTCCTGACCTTTTGTTCCCCTAGCTGAATTGCATTATTCTTTTTTCTATGTCTGTAAAGTAATCCTTTGGTAGTTCCCTCTAAAACTTTTCATTTCATCATTTCTTATGGCACAATAATATTCCTTTAATGTATATACTATAATTTATTTAGCCACATCCCAAAGAAGGTTACCCCCTTATTCCTCAGAATATTTCACAACTCTCAGCCATATAACACTATTAGAATATTGATATTAAAAAGATAAGCTTTCATTTCTTTGAGAAGTTTGGACTTATTAAAGGACCTTTGTAACTGGCTGAAAGTTATTTAACCAACCAGTCTCAATTTGTTGTCAACTGTACTCTGTCACATATAAAAATATGTATATATTTATATATACATATCTATATGTGTATACATACTTGTACCTAGCCACACATTCATATATACACATTTGTATACAGATGTGCATATATGCATATTTGTACATACATATTTGTATATGTACATATACAAATATAAATGTGCCTGTGTACTGATTAAATTTTACATTATTAATGCATAATACTTTTTAAATGGGGTTATTTCAAAGTTCCAACAAAATAGATAGGTTCCCTCCATCTTCACTCTCATTAGATATCAAGTTTTATGAATTTTCATAGTAAGTAGTATATTAGGCTCAGTATTTTACACACACATGTAATATACTGATGATCAAACTGTATAAGCTGTATAACTTGCCATAATGTGGAAAACAGATACTCTTCATCCACTTTTGATTTAGTTTTATTTTCTATCTGCCTTATTAGACCAAATTCTCTAAAGTAGTTTCAAATCTCTTCCAGAAGGCCCTGCAATTTCTAGGGCTTGATGTCATCAGCACACTGTCATCTACAAACAGGAAGATCTCTGAAGAGTCACATGATCTGTAACCTAGTAAATGTGTAATAAATGTGTTGACTTCACACTTCACACTTCACACTTCACTTCTTCAAATACATCTCTACACAGAGACATCTCTAACCCATTGGTGAACACCTTTGTCTTCCTATTTTGTCTCAAATAGTATTAAAGAATAGAACTTCATTAAACAAGGTTATTTATATCATATCTTTGAATGAATCTTGAATAATTTTGATATATTGATAGATTATACTTTGATGGAAGAGTCTTTATAGCAGTGTTTTGTTCTACCAAACTGAATATATTTTTATAACAAAAAATAATAAATATGATGAGATCTTGTATTCTTTACATCTTAAAGTTGATCAAATGGAAAGAAGGATGGAAACAAGCATTTACTAAGTGTCTGCTATGTGCCAGGCACTATGTAAAATGCTTTATAATTATTATTTCATCTGATCTTCACAATAACCCTTAGAAGATTGAGGAAACTGAGGGAAACAGAGATTAAATGACTTACCTAGGATAAAAAAGCTATTAAATGTCTGAGAGCATATTTGAATTCAGATCTCCTTGACTCCAGGCCCAGAGCTCTATATACTAGGTCACCTAGCTGCCACTATGGTAAAGAGATGGCAAAGTGGTAGTACTATCCCTTGCAAGAGCCTGCTGGTTCTCTATTACTATCCATATTAAGGATGACCTCAATATGTGTGCAGATTATTCTCATTAAAATTATATCAATGCCGAAGTAGCCATATATTTTGGTATTGATAATGTTTGAAATATTTTCCCACATCTTTATTATCTTCCCTTCCTTCAGTAATTTTGTTGAGATTCCTTAATTATATCAAAATTATATCATCTCCAGTCCAGACTTCTGACAGCCAAGATGGTGGAGTAAGTTGCTCTCACCCTCCCTTATTGACCTCTGAAAACCCAGAAAATATCACCCAACAAAAACCCTGGAACAGCTGAGCCAGCAAAAAGATGATGTGTTGCAGTCCTGTAACCCAGGAAGCTTGGGGGATTAACAGGAAAGGCCCTTCTTGCTCTGAGGGAGAGGAAGCAGTACAGGCAGGAGGCATCCCAGCAAGCCTCACCTCAGAAAACCAGGGAGAGATTCTGAACCCCAGGGTGATAGAGCAGGCAATTGCCAACAACAGGACTCCCCCACCCCCCTGAGTGCCTCTGCACAGGCAGGCAAACTGGTAAACACCAGTTTGGAAAACCACCACGTGTGCTGGTGTTCTCCTGTGACCAAATCTTCTGGTCTTCAGCACAACTCCAGGCTGGCAGACATCATCCAGCAGCCAAAGATTTGAGTCCTGTAAAGAAGTCTGGGTGGGCAGGCGTCCCCCAGGGTCCAGATTCCCTACCCCCACCCCAAGAGTTTCAGTGCTGCTAACCCCAGCTCAGCACCAGGTAAGCTGCCAGACACCTACAGCCTCCAGCTGCCAGCATCTGAGGCCCCAGCACATAAAGCCACTGATTAGGTTCCAGGTTCCAAGCACAAGAGAGCTCAACTTTAAAAGCCAGGAAATAGATAAACACCATGAGGTGAAAGCAGAAACAGGCAATGACCATAGATTCTTATTATGGAAACGATGATCAAAGCACAAATTCAGAAGAGGACAACACTATCAATACACCCACATCCAAAACCTCAAAGAGGAATCTGAACTGGTCTCAAGACCAAAAAGCCTTCTTGGAAGAGGTCAAGAAGGACTTTAAAAGTCAAATAAGAGAGGTAGAAGAAAAATTGGGAAAGGAAATGAGAGTTATGCAAGAGTGAGTCAATAGCTTGGAAAAAGAAGGACAAAAATTGACTGTAGAAAACAAGTCCTTAAAAAACTGAATTGGCCAAATGGAAACAAAAAG
Organism: Vombatus ursinus; assembly: GCF_900497805.2. Lineage (NCBI taxonomy): Eukaryota > Metazoa > Chordata > Mammalia > Diprotodontia > Vombatidae > Vombatus > Vombatus ursinus. The sequence continues at coordinate 11,387,621 of NW_020954723.1, forward strand.
TACACTGAAGAAATCAACTCCTTAAAAAGTAGAATTGGCCAAATGGAAAAGGAGGCACAAAATCTAATAGAAGGAAGCAATTTGTTAAAAATTAGAATTGGGCAAGTGAAAGTTAATGACTCTATGAGATATCAAGAACCAGTCAGAAACAAAAGAATTAAAAAATAGAAGAAAAGGTAAAATACCTCATTGGCAAAACAACTGACCTGGAAAATAGATCCAGGAGAGAAAATTTAAAATTATTATTCTACTTGGAAACCATGATAAAAAAAAAAGAGCCTGGACAGCATCTTTCAGGAAATCATTGAGGAAAACTGCCCTGAGGTCCTAGAACTAGGAGGTAAAATAATCATTGAATTGGGAAAATCCACCAATCACCTCCTAGAAAAGATTCAAATTCAAAATGCTCAGAAAAATTGTAGTCAAATTCCAAAATTACCAGGTCAAAGAGAAAATACTTCAAGCATCTAGAAATAAACAATTTAAATATCAGGAACCATAGTCAGGTTTACATAGGACCTTGTAGCTTCTATATCAAAATATTGGAGGGAGTAGAATACAATATTCCATAAGGCAAATGACTTAGATTACAACCAAGGATCAACTACCCAGCAAAATTGAGCATAATCTTTCATTTCAGGGGAGAAGATGCACATTCAACAAAATAGGGGACTTCCAAAACTTCCTGATGAAAAGATCAGAGCTCAACAGAGAATTTGATCTTTAAATACAAGACCCAAGAGAGGCACAAAGAGGTAAACAGGACAAACAACAATGACAACAACAAGAAGTTATTAATAAGAGCAAACTGTTTACATCTCTACAAGGGAAGATGACACTTCTAACTCTTGAGAACTGTATATTCATTATGACATTTAAAAAAAAGTATACATAGACAGAGGGCATGGGTAAAGTTGACTTTGATGTGAATGGTAAAAAGAATCTAATTAAGTGGTAAAAGGGATTGTTCTGGGAGAACAGGAAAGGAGAAGGCAGATGGGGTAAATTTCAACACATGAAAAGGCACAAAAACCTATTACAGTAGAGGGAGATGAGCATTGTTTAAATCTCACTCTCATCACATTTGGCTCAAAGAGGAGAAAACAATCCATTAATTATAAAATCTAACTTACCCAACAAGAAAAGGGAGGGGGCTGATAGAAGGGAGGGCAGACTGAGAGAAGTGGGGGTCAAAAGCAAAGTTCTACTGAGAAGGGAAAGGGAGGAAGGAGAGAGAAAAGCATAAAAGGGAGTGAGGATAGGATGGAGATAAAGACACAGTAATCACAACTGTGAATGTGAATGGGATGAACTCTCTCATAAAATACAAGTGGATAGCAGTGGATTAAGAACCATAATCCTGGAATATGTTGTTTAAAAACCTGGAAAGACTTATACGAACTGATGCTGAGTGAAATGAGCAGAACCAGGAGAACATTGTACACAGTAACAGCCACATTGTGTGATGACTGACTTTGACAGACTTAGCTCTTCTCAGCAATGCAAGGATCTTAGACAACTCCAAAAGACTTATGATGGAAAATGCTATCCACATACAGAGGGGAAAAAAAAAAAAACAAAAACAAAAACAAAAACAAAAAAAAACTTTGGAGTCTGAATACAAATGGAAGCATACTATTTGCTCTCCTTTTCTTTTGTTCTTTTGTTTTGTTTTCTTCTTTCTCACTGTCCATCCCATTAGTTCTAGTTCTTCTTTACATCATGACTAATGTGAAAATATGTTTAATGTGAATGTATAAATATAGCCTATATCAGATTGCACACCATCTTGGGGAGGGAAGAGGAGAAGAAGAGGGAGAAAATTTAAAACTCAAAATCTTATGGAAGTGAATGTTGAAAACTAAAAAAAAATTATTAAAAAAAAGACTATGTCACCTTCAGTATGGATCTCCTCTACATACATTTGTTCTAACCCAAGTATTTTTCTCTTTGTTTCTCCTTCACATGGAAGTATTTCTAGGATTCTGATATTTAAAGTCCAAGTATGGTAGGTCTATTGTCCTTGATGAAAAAAAGTTGTCCCCCCCTTTTTTTTCTAAAGTGTTTATGGGAGCAGCTAGGTGGATAATGGATAGCTCACTGGGCCTGGATTCAGGAGGATCTTAGTTCAAATTCAGTCTCAGACACATAACACTTACTAGCTGTGTGACCCTGGGCAAGTCATCTAACCCCATTGCCTAGTCAAAAAAAAAATAAAGTGTTGATGTTTCCATTTTTCTGCTGTTTTCTCCCATTCTTTGTTTATCCTTCCATGTCCTTGGGATGACTTTGCTTAGTTGGGTCACAAACTTTTGTCAAACTACTTTAATTTTTCACTCCTTTATTTTGAAGAAATACTACTCATAATCTCTTATCTTCCACCATCACCTTCTATCTAACGGTGGAGTGAAATTCAAATAGAAAGGGGGGGGGCACTAAACCATACATTTGGAAAGTCATGGGCTGCATATTGATTTAGAAAACTACATATTAACATTATCTGTGTCTCATTTTATTTATTTTTAAAAATATTTCCCAATTCTTTTTAAATATAGTTTGGTAGCATATTTGACACTTCTGTTCTATAAAATTTAGAAATGATTCCCTGGCAGATAGTATCACTTAACACTCAATAAACACATGTTGACTGTCTGAGTGATAAATATATATATTGACTAACTGACTAAAATAGTGCTACCTTTGACTATCATATTTCTGCAAATGGTAAAGAACTCAAATGTTAGCTAAGTAGGATGTCTTTTTTTTTAGGTTCTTTTGGTCTCCCTATTATGATTGATTTTCATTGATCAAACTTCTATGTGAAATAATTGTAGTCTGTTTGAACTTTCTTCCATCTCTAAGCCATTTTATTAATATATATTGTCATAATTAAATTGTTCAATTGCACATAACATTTTCCCCTTTTTTTATTCTTCCCTATAGTTTTATGGTAATTTTGATCTTTGTTTTAACAAATCAGTGGTCATATTGTACACAGATGTTTCAAGAATTGTTCTCGTATTTGTAATGAGGCATTTCTCTGTCTATTAAAATAAAACTAATTTCATTTAAAATGTATTCAGTGTCCACAGTGTTTAGCGCTTTATGTTTCTTTTTTTTGAAGAAAATATTTATGATATTTAGGCATATACAGTCTAACAACAGAAAAAATGCAACAAAATGGCTAATATTTGTATAATGTTTTAAGATTTTCAAAGTGCTTGACATATCTCATTTGATCCTCACAATAACCTTGTGAAATAGGTGCTATTATCAACCCCATTTTACAGATGAAGAGACTGAGGCTAAGAGAAGTTAAGTGAATTACTTAGGGTCACATAGCTAGTAAGTATCTAATGCAGAATTCAAGCTAGGATCTTCCTGATTCTAAGATGGGCTCTGTATCCATGATTACATCTATATACTTAAAAATCTAAATTTAGTCTCACTCATTCTTTATTGCACCATGTTTTCTAATACATTTATCTCCATCCTCACCTATTCCCACCCCTATATTGAGGCATTCAAAGTATATGTTATTTAATTTGGAGAGGATCATCTTTCTTCTTTGCAACAGATATTTTTGCTCACTCTGCAATTATATTCCGGGTAGTATTTTTGTATTAATATTGCAGTATGAGATGACTAATGTTCCCTGAAATGTTTCTTTCTGCTGCCCTTGGATGCACAATAAAGTCACTTCTACTAGTCTTTTATCTGCCTTTCCAAGGAGAACTGGTGAATAATTCTTCCATTTATCTGCAACTTCTTTCTTCTGGTTTGATTTATATAGAGAGTGTCAAGATTGATACCATTCATTTTCTCTATTGGTATATCAACTTGTTGGTCATTGAACAAGATCTTATATTTAGAGCACCAATAAATAAATTAAAGTTTATAAACTGTAAATAAACCACATGACTTTTAATACAGTTTGCCATATTTTTGGCAGCATTCTGTCATAGTCACTGCAAAAGTCCAATGCAACTAACCAGGGCTATAGGCCATGTGTGTGCATGAGTGTGTGTGTGTGTGTGTGTGTGTGTGTGTGTGTGTGTGACTTTCACAGGTTGCCATGCCCAAAGAATTCATCATCAAGGTATCAACTTCTCCATCTTTAACTATTTTGGTTCTCAGAATGTAAACTCTTTCTGCTGCTGGGACCTTTTCTTGATGCCTTTTTAGCATGGTAGAACCTGCTTTAGCTGATGCTCTGTTGCCATAATCTTCTTAACTTAGAGTCAGTTCTTTGCCACAAGAAGGCAATAGAGTAAGACTTTGTGAAGATATATTGCATCATTGATCACAGAAGAAACACACATCATATATACATATATTATCAATAACAGATCATATGTGTGCATACATTAATATATGTTTTACATATATTGTGCATGTGAACATATATACAGATGTATATGCATGCTTGTGTGCATATATGTATAAATGTAGCTTGCATTATAAATGCACATGTGCATATGAATATGTATATGTATTATTGTACCTATGATTTCAATTGTATAGGGAATTGTTTGTGAGGAAACTTCCTCTACTAATGAAGATTGTCAATTGCTCTACAACTTATGGCTTTAGGGAGCTGCCTGGGGCACATACAATTTACAGTTTGGAAACTCAATTTAATCACCCTAATTCTGAGAAGTTAAAAGAAAAATACTTTTCTTCCTGTCTTATTGCATGTGGAGGGAAGAAATGGGGGACAGGGTTAAGATGTTGCATGAATTCTCCCATCTTCATATAAATCCCTAGAGGACATGTGCCATTTTTGCAAACCAAACTTCAGATCTGCCAATTGATGAATTGAGTTGAACAATTTCTGCTAAAGTTTTATAATCTTTACTCAGTGTTCCTGTAACAAAATGTCATCTCACAGAATCCCAGAAATATGTGCAATCATTAGCCTAGACCACTAAAGAATAGTGTAATGAAGACTGATATGATTTATTGGCAGAATGGAATAATCCCAAAGAGTTGGCTATTTCCAATCACAGAATCATGCATTTACAACTAGAAGGAATCTTAACAGACATCTAGCTCAACCCCCTCATTTTATAGATGAGGAAATGGAGACTGAAAAGTAAAATGACTTACCAAAAATCATGAAGGTAGTAAGTAACAACGCTGAGATTTGAACCCAGGTCCTCTGGCACCAGATCGAGCATTCTTGCCACTATACCATGTTATCTAATATTACAAGGAGTTATCTGTGTGTATACATTTTTCTAATGAGACTGGAGAATCAAGTGGCTTAACACCAGAATTTGCCTGGTCTGTTATGTAGGGAGAGTATATGTAGCACGGCTTAAACTTAAACTTGTTATAATATGATTTTCAACAAATATTGGTTTGAAGTTTCAAAACTTTTGTTGTTGTTTGTTCCTCCTAAGTATTTCCAATTAAGACTGACTATGATCCATACACTTTAGATATTGTGGAACATCTCGGCATCCTTCCAAAAGGAGAGTACTATGAAGTTTTGTGACTCTTGAATTTCTGCCAGCCACCACAGCCAGCCTCTGGACTGTCCGTATCCTTTTCTCGAAGAACTCAGAGTAGCTTCAGAAATATAGAAGATAGTCTCTGTCTTACCCTGGACCTAAGAGCTCTCTATCGCTCAAGGCCTTGAGTCAACCTGAGCTGCCAGAACCTCATGAAATACATTAGAATTATAATAAAAGAAGAGGTGGGATTCATTTGATCACATAATGGATTGCTAGCTTTTGATTGCAATAGATCCTCTGCTCCTACTGAAATTTGAACCTATGTCTCCAGATATTTTGAAAAAAAAAATAGACTATTCATGGTTCTCTTTTCACAATGTTTCAGAGAGTATATAGTGATGTGAAAGCAAACTAAAGTCTTAGGAGAAAACTCTGGGCACTTGAGGGAATTTGAGTAAGAATTTTGAAACCAAGACCATGCAAAGAACACTATTTCTAGAGAGTCCTGGGACATTTTCTTTAGTTGACCTCCAACCTGTACTATCCAATGAACTTTCTTGAAGAATAATGAAAGCATAACTTGGCATTTCTCCTTTTTTTGTACATGGTTGAAATAAGAATTAGAAAAGGCACTTTCTTTGTTAAAAAGGACAACTGAAGACACTTTATCAGCTGTGACTGTCATTGCTTTTCCCTAAGATGTTTCCTTTACTTTCAGCAGAAGGCTTACATTGCTGCCACATGGGTAACCAACTAGGGAAACAGGTTGGCTTATTTTTGTATTTATTTCTAATTGTGCAGTGCTATGATTTTTTTTTTTAGACAAACAGACATTTCCCTGAAATTTTGATCCAAATTCAATAAGTAAATTAATTTTATTTCTTATATAAATGGATCTTTAAAAAATAAATTCACAAAACTTTCAGGATTTTGCTGACACCGTTACCATAAAAATAAAGTAATCCACCCTCAAGCCATATGGCTATTATTTCTGTGTTACCTTTGAAATTGCTAACATATTTGGCAGATCTCTACATCTTAAACACAAACTGCTGAGTAAAGGTGATCTCCTTTCACTGAACACAGACTATGAAGTTTCCCATAGACTTCTTATAGTTTGTGGCTCAATCATTGCCAGGATTGTAACTAGCATCGGGCAATTGGAGTTTTGCCTTAAGGTGCCAATATCTGGTGGGGATGCAGGATTCTTCTTGTTTTTCAATCTTCTATTTCTTCTGGGTTACCCAGCCCAGTTGTCATCCCCTTCCCTTCCCCTGCCACCTTGCTTAGAGCCAGACTGCCAATGTGACTGGCTCCTAGACCATGATGGATGCCAGGAATCTTTTGAAGGGTCTACAGTTATGAGGGAACATGCCAGTTTTCTAAGTAGTATTTGACAGTCTTCCCTATTCGCCTGAATTTGCTCCAGATGCTAAACTTCTTAGTTACCACTCTGATGGCAACTGCAGGAAAAAAAAACAGGCCATATAAAAGCCACTAAAATGTACTTTCAAACAGTATCGCAGAATTATGTATTTAGAACTAAAAGGCATCATGGGGGCTGTCTAGTCTATCCTTGCCATTTTATAGATCAATCAGTCAACAAACATTCATTAAGTACTTACTACTTTCCATGTACTATATTAGGTACCAGTGAAACAAAGAGAAAAATTAAAGAATTCTTGTTATCAAAGAATTTACATTTTGTTGGGCAAAAACAACGTGAGGTTGTGTGTAGGGGAAGGCACGAATAGCTGCGGGATCAGGGAAATCCTCGTGTTTAAGGTGAATTTCAGTTGAGTTTTGAAAGAATCTAAAAATTATGGTGAGGAAGAAGTGCATTTCAGGTATGGAGACAGCCCATGAAAGGGAGAGGGGAGAAAAGGAGATGGGTCATGGAATTTTGTCCGTGAGGAACAGCAAAAAGGTTACTTTAGATAGACATAAATTAAAGGGGCTAATATGTAATATATGGACAGTGAGGTGACACAGTGGATAAAGTACTGGACCTGGAGTCAGGAAGACTCATCTTCTTGAGTTCAAATCTGGCCTCAGACACTTGCTAGCTGTATGACCCTGGGCAATTCACTTATCCCTGTTTGCCTCAGTTTCCTCACCTGTAAAATGATCTGGAGCAGGAAATGGCAAACTACTCCAGTAGCTTTGTAAACAAAATCCCAAATGATATTGCAAAAAGTCAAACATGACTTAAAATGACTCAAAAACTACAACAACAACGTGTGTCATAGTTAGAGAGACAAATTGTAGTTAGGTTGTGAAAGGGCTTAAATGCCACACAGAGAAGGAAACTGAGGCTCCGCATGGTTAAGAGATATGTCCAAGCTTATATAAAGGTGGGATTTAAAATCAAGTCCTTCATACACTTTTTTCTTGAACCCATCATACCTTTTGTTTCTGCCTTCTAGTTAAGCTTCTAACATTAAATGTAAACTAGACACCCAGCAAAAACTAAAAACAAAACAAACAGCAGCAATTTTCAACAACCCATAGGAGTTAATCTGAAATTTAATTCTTAGCTTAACCAGAGAGAAATTGTCCTTATTGAGTTGTAAATAAACTATAATGTTGTAGAACCTATAACAATGTTTTCTATATACTAGAAAAGATGGGTGAATGAGCAAGAAATAGGTATAAGATGTAGACCTCTGGTTTCCAGAAGAAATAGGGGTTCTTAGTCCTACCTTTCCCAGCATCTACAGGACATAATTAGAAGTATTTCCTTGAAAAAGCACCTTTTTTAATTTAAATCAGTAACCTAAATTAATGGAGCAGATGTAACAAAGCATAGTCAGTGAGTGGCCATGACATATTCTTTGTATTTTCAAGAGTAGTAAAACGTCAGAGTTAAAATTCAATTTAATATACACTTATTAAGCACCTACTATCTATGTATTTATCAATCTATATGATTCTGAGTATACAAAAATATTTTTTTAAGTCCTTACTTGAAAGGAATTTATTTATTAGATAGCACTGGGACTTTTGTGGCTACTCAGGGAGCATACAATTCAGTTTATTGAATCCTAGAAAGGAAATAGTTTCAGTAGCCAGTTTCTAATCTGTTGGTACATCAGCCTGAAGTAAAACACATGTGAAGGTGCCATTATCCTGGTCTCTCTATGGATGAGATAGAAATAACTTCTCTTTCTTTGTTCACTGCACTTTTTTTTATTCATAGGGCCTTTCACAGGGTCTTGCTCATGGGGTACACTAAGTGTTTAATTAATTAAATGGAATTGAATTTAGCAAACACTGAGAGGCAATGAGGTCAAATGTATAGAGAAGTAGCCTCAGAGAGAGAAAGATCTAGTTCCATGTCTGACACAAACTGGCTGCTGGATTCTGGGCAAGTCACTTACTGTTTTTATAGCCATAGAAAATTCTCTAAGACTATGAGTTTCAGAACAGCTGATCAGTCTGTTACCTCCAACTTGTTTTAAAATGGTACGGAACACTTCTGTCTGTGGCTTTGTTGCAACCTGGCTTGTAATAATCAACATGTTTACTAACAAGGATGCCTGAACTTCATGGTTATTAACATGTGTCATTGTTCCTTGATTGTTTGAGAGGGTTTGCTCAATTGGAGTTCTTTGAATCCATGAGATAAATCATAAGTTAACAGCAAAATAAGATAAAGTAGAGTACCACAATGAGGAAAGTATCATACTATACACTAAGAATACAAGGATGAAAAACTACGCAGTCCTTGAAAAGGGAACTTAAAATCAAATAGGATATGACTACAAGTGTGGTCATGCTCTACCTACCATCTTGTCCTGTCCATGTGAATTTATCTTCAGTCGTTGCACTCATGAATCTCAAGTAGTAACTTGGTCCTCTTACATCTACCTTTCTAATCCAGCAGGATAAAATAAACAATTATGAGCCAAGAGAAAGGTGTCAAAATATAGGCCATGTGCAATGGTGAGAAATGACCTGGAGATAGAAGGCGGTTCATAAAGCATATGATTGCAGATAAGAAATTTTGTTTCTGTCTGAAGAAACTAGAAATAAACAATATCACTGGTATTGAATAAGTGGATTGACTTACTAATTAGAGAATGATGATCCATGTTAATTACCTTGAAGTTCAGGTATCTTGTTAGCAAACACTTTGATTATTATAGACCATACTGAGACAAAGCCACTGACAGAAATGTTCTTTAGCATCTTAAATTAGCTTGGAGGTAACAGACCAATGAGCTTAAAGAGATTTTCTGAGATTTTGCTCAACTAGCCTGGGAATAAAAACTAAGCACTTGCCATTTCATAGAAAGAGGAAGAAGACGTGGGGCTGGGGAAGGAGGAGGAAGATGGAGTAAAGCAGGTTACAAGACTTGATGAGATATTTGATGAGGTATCTAAAGACAAGGGAAATTTAATTGCATATTAACTTCTAGGAGCTACAATTAGAAAAAACTTCTATGAATATGCTATTTTATATAATGTGATTAGTTTTTTAATGTTTTAAATTTTAAGAAAGTTAGATCTCTAAATATTGTGCTGCCCCCTTGGGCATTATGGATCTTTTCAATTTTTCCCCTGTTACATGATTTTTTCTTTGCAGCATAATTACACTGAACAACTGACCAATCTTTTCTTATGCCTCAATTCCTCTAATTATATTCTTTTTCCTTTTTGGAACCTCTAGTCCTTCCACCTTTCATCATCCTCCAGTCTTTACCTTGGCTTTGGTTGCACTTTCTTCCCTTTCCAATATTTAATTTATAGTTAAGGAGGTTGAAATAATACTATCCTTTACTCTCAAATCCCTTGCCCCATTGCCAAATTTGAAGGCTTTTTCTCAAGTCTCATCTGTCCTGAAGCATTTGACATGGGTGATCCTTATCTCTTCTTGGATTCTATTTTCTGTCTTGATTTCTTGTTTAATTTTTTTAATGACATTGCTCTCTTCAGTATCCTCCTACCTATCTGACTATTACTTATTCTTTTCTGAATCATTATTACTGTCATGTACCCTAATTTGGACTTAGCCCATGGCTTTGCCTTATGCCCTCTTCTCTTCTTTCTTTATACTCTTCCTGTTTCTGATCTTATGAACTCACAAGTACTTAATTATCATCACTACAAAGATGATTCCCAGACATGTAGATACAATATGAATCTCTCTTCTGAGCTCCAATCCTACACCAAGAACTGTCTACTGCACATTTCCAACTAGATTTTCTATTGGAATTTCAAACTCAACATGGACAATGGAAAATCATTATACTTTCCCCCCAACCTATCTTTCTTATAAACTTCCATATTTTTTATTAAAAGCACCACCATCCATATAGTTATCCAGGGTCTCACCCTTATGTCATCCTTATCTCCTTTAATTCATCCCATGAATTCAACAAGTTGTCAAATCTTATTGTTTCTGCATAAAACATCTATTGCATCTATAAACCTTCTCTTTACTCTCATGAAAACCACACTAGTATAGGTCTTCATCACCACTTCATTCTAATAAATCAATAGCCTCTTATATATTCTTTATTCTTCAAATATCTCTTCTCCCCAATTCATCCTCCAGACCTCTGTCAAAATGATATTTCTAAAGAATAAGTTTAATCAAGTCATTACCTTAATAAACTCCAGTGGCTCCCTATTTCCATTAGTATTAAGTACAAAACCATCTGTGGTCAATGGTCCTTGGGAAGACTGCTCTTGGGAACAGAGTCCCGGGCTGTCTAAGGAGTCTAAGAAGAGATGGTATCAGTGGCTTGATGCACTCATATTCAGTGTCTCTTCTTTCTTCCTTTGGATCACTTACTGTCTTAGCTAGATTTTATTGCATACATGGTGACAGTTGAAGGAGGTGGGGTTGGTTGACCCTTTCCACAGGGGTTGCTTCTCCAAATGGTGGCTTTTGGAGAAACAGGTTGGGTAATCTGGAGCATAGCTATGGTATTTTCCCTTCAAAACAAACATTAATGTGGAAAGGAGGAGGGACTTACATTTATATAGTGTCTACTATGTGTTAGGCACTGTGCTAAGTGTTTTGTTTTTTACAAATGGATCATTTGATTCTCATGATGACCCTGTAATGTAGGTATTATTATTTATTGCCATTTTGCAGTTGAGGAAACTACGGCAAACAGCAGTTAACTGTGACTAATATGAGAAAATGTTTTACATGATAGCACATGTATAACCTATGTCAAATTGCCTACCATTTTCAGAAGAAGGGAGGGGAGGGAGGGAGAAAAATCTTGTAAAAATGAATGCTAAAAGTTATCTTGACATTTAATTGGGGAAAATACTATTAAAAAAGAAAGGTGTCTGAAGTTTTTGGGCAGGGTAGGTAAATTGGTACTATCAATGGAAATAGGGAAATCAGGAGGAGGGGGAGGGGGAGGTTTTGTGGAACAGAAAATAAATTAAGTTTGGGATAATACTGAATTTGAGATGTTGGTAGGATATTCTAAGGAGTCAGTTCCAAATTAAAGAGTGGGACTTTGGAGATACAGCAAGGCTAGAGAGCTTTTAGAGGTCATATGTATAGAGGTGATAATTGAAGCCATGGGAGAGAATGAATTGATAAATTACATTTTTCAAGTAGAATCTGTTTATTTTAGAAAATTTACACCTTGCATACATCAAACGTTTTTTTTAAATTGCAGATTACAATGAGTACTTCAGACTTTGAATACTCACTTGTTCCTGCCTATTTAATTTTTTTTATTAAATATTCACTTTTAAACTCTAGCACACATTATGTTTTCTTAGTAGTAAAATGCAAATGCTTGAGAATTAAAACGTCGGGCTGCTTCTTCTTTGATTACCTTAATAAAATTGGTTAGGAAATCATTAAGTGAATCAACAAGTAAGATCCTATGTTTAGGATATTAAATTGCTTTTGGGATTTAGAGAAGTGGAAGAAATGATTTCTACCCTCAAGAAACTGAGAATCTAGTTGTTGAGACAAGGTATATAACAGCAATTGTATGTGTTTACATTCTGTTCTGCAGTTAAAAAATACTTTATACTTATTATCTCATTTGACATTGACAACTTTATGAGGTGGGTCCTGCAAACAATATTCCCATTTTACAGATGAGTATACTGAGGCTTAGAGATGACTTGCACAAGGCCATATACATATGAAAGAGAGCTGAAAATATAATATGATCAATGCAAATTAGTGTTATGGATTGTCAAATTCTTGAGAAAAAAGACTATTTTTTGCCTTTCTTTGTCATCTCTAGTACTCAGCACAGTGCATGGCACATAGTAGACATTTAATAAATGTTAACTTGATTTGTTGACAACTATCATAGGAATATAGAGGTAAAGGAGAGGTCAGAGGAGTCTGGGTTATAAAGAGAAGGTCTCATAGAGGAGGTAGGATTTTCACTGAACCTTAAAGGAAGGAGTAGAAAAGGAAGGCCAGTTCATGCAGAGAAAAGATTGTGAGTGAAGGCATGATGATGGGATAACTTGTTTGAGAACAGCTTGACTAAAAAAGAAGAATTTGCATAGGAATGTAGTGGGGAATAAGACTGGAAAGAAAAGTCAGGAACAAATTGGAGATGGTCTGGAATGTCAAATTCAACAGTCAAGGGGGGACTAGCAATAATAATAATAATAATAACAATAATAATGATGATGATGATGATGATGATGATGATGATGATAAAGTACTATTGTAACATTTGTAAAATGTACAGAGGAGTATAAATGGATATCCAGAAGGAAATACAAATAAGCAAGATAGTTTTGAAAATATAGATTTTAATGTGTGCTTTAAAAAAAATAAACACTATGAGCCAGGAAATCATAGTTTTATATAGAATCTGTTTTTTTTGGTGTTTTCTCTGTTTATTTTTTCTGTATGTATAAGTTCAGAATAACAAAACTTAAAAGAAAAAATGTAGCTTCATTATGTCAATCACTCAGTCAAAAAAAATCATTTTTTTTCTTTTTGTTTTTTCCACTGCTCATTCAATTAAGTTCAAATACCTTAACCTGACCTTCAAGACCCTCCCTATATGGGCCCAACCTACTTTTGATTTAGATAGGGATTAGATATCTGAGTCCAGTGGAAGAGGAAACTGCCTCCACCAGTGTAGATCGACACTCTTTCTTGCAACTTTGAGTCTTGGAGAGTTGCCTAGATCACTGAGATGTTTATTGACTAGCCCAGGGTCACAAAGCAAGAATGTGTCAGAAGAAGTATTTGAACCCACATTTCTTGGATCAATGTCCCTATCTACCATACCATACCATCTATCTGACCTTCTTTTGCATTTTTGTCTAAAGTGAACTATCTCCTCTGAACTATAGGTCTGCTCTTTTCCCTCAGAAAGCATTCCTCCTTTTGCTTCCAAATATTAACTTATTATATCCCAAGTCATTTAATCAATTTATTAAGCAATAATATATGATAGGTACTTTGGTAGACTCTGCAGATACAATGATAATGAATGTACTACTCCCTACTCTTGAGGAATTTATATTCTAATCAGAGGAGACTCTGTGTGTGTATGTATATAAATATATGTATACAAATATACGTGCATATAATCAGAATGACTGTGAAGAGAATAAATGTAAATAAGTACAGAGTAGTTAAATACAAGCTAGATTGGAAGGGTAGACACTAATGTTTGAGGGGATCAGGAGAGATTTCATGTAGAAGGTGGTACCTGAGCTACATCTTGAGTGAATGGTCAGAATGAATGACTCTACTCCCTGGAATGGCATGCACTTTTGTAGATATTGATTCAGATCCTACCCATTTTTCAAGACTCAGCCCCAGGCCCATATGCTACACAAAGCCCCTTCTGACTCCCAAAGATCACAGAAATCTTCCTTTCATTTCTACTGTTTCCTCTCCTGTTTATTCAATTGTCACTTAAGACTGTACTGATGGATATTCCTCTTTGATTTTATAGATAGATAGATAGATAGATAGATAGATAGACAGATAGATACAGATCTATCTGTCTATCTATCTATCTATCTATCTATATATATTAGTTTTCTCTTTGGGACTAGTATGTAAGCAACTTGTTGGCAGAATCAATGTTTGATTTTATTGTTGTTATTGTTCAATTGTATCAGTCATATCCAACTCTTCATGAGTCTATTTGAGGTTTTCTTGGCAAAGATATTGGAGTGGTTTGCCATTTTACAGATGAGGAAACTGAAGCAAATAGACTGAAATGACTTGTCCAGGGTCATCCATCCAGTAAGTGTCTGTGACCAGATTTGAACTTAGGAAGCTGAGTTTTCCTGACCTCAGGCCTGGTACTCTATCTACTGGTCCATGGGATATAAAAATATAGTCATAGAGATTGTGGTTCAGCTCAGTTGTTATTTTCCCCATGAAATTTCCCATAACAACAGAAACTCAGCGTATTTGTTTCAGCACTTTATCAAGACTTCTCTTTTAGTTTAATTCACTATATTTTGCCCATTTCAAATTCTATCTCATTGAATTTTTTTGTGTATCCCTCCATACCCATCAGATTGTAAGCTTCTTCAGAGTAGGGACTACATTATTTTTTTTTTCATTTTTACAAAGTAAGCACCTAACACAGTATATACATATACATATATATACATATATATATATATATATATATTTTGCAAAGTTTGTTTATTAGATTGAAATAGAATTATAGAGTGATAGACTTAGAACTGAAGGGACCTTTGAAGTCATGGAGTCTAATCTTTCCATTGGAGAGATGAGGAACTGAGATGAGAGTGGCTAACTTGACTTGCCCAAGGCTATATTCATAATAAGTGAGGGAGTAGGATTTGAAGTTAGATTCTCAGCTCCCAAAGTCAGTACCCCTCTCACTGTAATTGACTTGAATGAGAAACATTATGGTAGAGAGAAACACAGTGGTCTGGGAACAAGAAGATCTGAATTCAAATCCTAGTGCTGACACTGCTCAGAAGAAAAAGAAAATCTCTGCTTCAGCTTCTTTATCAAAAGAGGCTACCAATCCTTTTGTGACCTACCTTACAGGATTATGATGAGGAAAGCATTTTTTGAAATGTTCAAGTGCCATCTGTTAGTGATTATTAAATGACTAATAAATATTTTGAACTGATATTTAACTACCTTAGGGTCAAATGACTTACCTACAAATAGAAAATGAAATGGCAACTTGAGTTTTTAAGTAAAATTGGGAAATGAAATAAAATTTTGAAACATGCTCCAAATGACTTCGTGTTATGAAACAGCTGAAGCATTTATTCTCAAAATAGCTTAAAGAACTAAGATGTGTTTAGAAGTATATTTATAATTTAGAGAGTTCAATAAATGTGGGTACTTGTCTATATTTTGCCAGCTTTTTAAGGCTATAAAGTTAAGTGAAAAAATAACATTTTGAGAAAAGAGAAATTGAGTAATAAGTAAAGAGTAAAAGATATTTAAGGATGGAGTTTGAAAAATAGATGGAAAACTAATGAAAAAGGAAAATGTGGCAATAGTTATTCTCAGTCATAGGAGTAGCAAGGGGAGGAATTTTATCCCAGGAAATGAGAGGAAGATGAAGTTTATGTAAAGTACCGATTGATCTCCTACTATGTGCTTTGCATCATAATAAGCAATTATCTAGCACTGTGAAGTTTGTAAAGTGCTTCTTTCCCAAGCAACTGATATGCTAAGCATTATTGCCTCATTTTATAAATGAGTAAAATAAGGCTCTGAAAGGTTGTTACTGCCTGTGGTCATACCTGTAGTTAAATGTCTGAGGAATCCCTAACCACCAACATCAATTTCAATCGTGCAAGTTTTATATTATGTAACTCATGTAAAATTCTCCAAGGTTGTAATAATCTTTACCCTCAGACCTTACAAAACACCTGATTCGTCTCTTTCTGATGCTATTATCTTTAGAGAGCAAGCTCAGGTCTCCTGATTCCATGTCCAGTTATTCCACTAAATCACTTTGCATTTCTATCAGGCAGTGCCTATCAGTGAGTAGGGGAAAAGATGAGGGCTAGAAAGAGCCTGGATACCTGGGAACTGGAAAGAAAGAGTGGCTGATCTTTTGTATTGAATCTTCTAACACAATGGATATAAAAATGGAATGTATGGTCATAGGTCTTTGTTGCCCTGTTGTTATGTTTATTTGAAAGTTTAGAATCAAAGTTTAGATAGAGAAATAGGCATGACAACTTCTAACTCAAAGCAGAAACTATTAGCTTATGTTTTTGTTTGTTTGTTTGCTAGGCAAGGGGGTTAAGTGACTTCCCCAAGATCACACAGCTAGTAAGTGTCAAGTGTCTGAGGCTGGATTTGAACTCAGATCCTTCTGACTCCAGGACCAGTACTCTATCCACTGCACCACCAAGCTACCCTAGCTTATGTCTTTAGAACAGTATTGGGGCAGGAGAAGGGGGGGGCGTATAAAGAACATCAATCTGAAGTCACTTGCCTTCACTTCAACTCAAGAAGTATTTAAACGTACCTACATTTTCATTTCCTACTCAGGGAAGGCATATTGGCTGAAGATAGATTCATAGATAGATAAAGATACATAGTTATATGCTTCCAAATCGATGGAGTTCATAACTCTTAGATGTAGAGCTCTAAGAGACTTCAGAAGTCACCTAATTCAAACCACCAATTTTATATATTGGAAACCTGAGGCCTGTGAATGATGGGCATGTGCATCTTATGCTTTAGTCAAAGGACTCCCTGTTCCATGAAAACATTAAATGATTTCCTCCCTCTGTTCCTTTGTTCATGAACTTCCCTTCCATTTGGGATGTCCATTCTCCTTTAGCTTATTCTCCCCTTGTCTTGTTCTTATTCACCCTTTGATGTTCAACTTAAATGCAACCTTTTCAATGAATCCTCTCTTACACCCCCAATCTCTTCCCTGAATTAACAACATTCCTGGAATCACAGAATAATAGAATTATAAAGGACATTAAAAGTTATCTAAACCACACCCCCACTTTAAAAGATGAGGAAACTGATATCCAGAAAGAAATGACTTACTAAAAGTCATGCAATTTATCATCTGGCAAAGTCAGAATTCAAACCAAGGGGTTTTTTTGGTTTTTTTTGTTATTGTTTTTGCTTTTTTTTTTGTTTTTGTTTGTTTGTTTGTTTTGTTTTTTACTCTACTCCCTGTTTTCTTTCCACTATACTACTGGGTAAGCCCTCACATCAGGGCTTTTCAGGGCTGCTCACCTACCTTTGGTGTCTGTGTGTCACCCAACTCTCACCTGTGGTTCCAAGAAGCTGTAGTCTGTGCAGCAGCTGCACTCTGGTAAAATCTTCTCAGTAGTTGGACTAAACCAGGTTGAGGGTAACAGATAGACTCCAAATATGTCAGTGAATTAGGGGGATGTCTGTCACAAGCATGTGAAGACTTCCCCCAGGCAAATGGGCAGATAAGAACAATTTGTTCCAATGGCCATGAAGGTGACTGAAGCAGGCACTGTGCAGCTTGGTCAGACATCAAAGATGCCAAGGTCATCCACTGCATCATGAGCCATTGCTATTCATCATGACTTTTGTCCTGCCACTGGACTCCAATAACACTGGAAGAGAGAGTTAGGCTGATGACTCTGTAAAACTCTCCCTTATTCAAATACAATTCATGTGAAAGTCAAGACATCATTCTTCCCTCCCTGTCTTTCACCTGCCTCTCCTACTCTGTGGTATTATTTGACTTCTTCAAAAACAAGGAATGAAGAACAACAATATTACTGGGTTTATCACTTCTTAGATTTTCACATTACATCCTGCATTATATGCAAATATATGAGAGATATCGTATTTCATCAGCTTGTGGAAACTCTCCACACCAGCATCTGTATCTTGACAGATAAATCCTAGACGGTTGGCAAAACTAGGATATATCAGAGGGTAATATGAACCTAGATTTTTCTGACTCTACAATTCACTCTACTCATTATCTATGTTACTTCTCCCTAGAATTATAACATTTGTATAAATATAGGTCATTAGATTTAGATTTGGAAGGAGCCAGAGGGGTCCAACTGTCTAATTTTATAAATAAGGAAACTGAGGCCCAGAGAGGTTAATTAACTTGCCCAAAGTCAAAGAGACAGTAAATGGGGGAACTGAGACATTAACCTAGGTTCTCTAACTTCAAACTTAAACATTGGACAATACTTCAAGCTGTCTTTCACTGTTTTCTCTCCCCTATAGGACTCTAAGCGACTTGAAGGCAATTTCATTTTTCTTCGTATTCCAAACAAAGTCTAGCACGTAGTAGACATCCAAATATTTGTCAAAATAAACTAATACAAATACATGATGATCAGTTATCTGCTTAAAATACACACCCCCATACCTTTAAAAACTTAACTCAACTGTAATCAATGTCTAAACATGACTGATATTTAAGACAACTGAGAGTCATGCTGGTAGTATTTTTTTAAACTGATAGAAGATCCTATTCCCTGTAAGGTGTGAAAGGTCTTTCTCTCACCCATATCTAGCAGAGTACAGAGACTAACATAGGGGATAGAAACTGAGCTTTGAAAAACAGGAATGTGCAGAGATCAAGGGGGAAAAAAGAGTACTAAAGTCCTTAAAAGGCCTTCGTTAGTCTTAATTATTTTCCATTGCAGTTCCTACTTCTCAAAAAGGGAACACAGATGGAAAAGTAATTAATGCATAAACTAATTAGTGATCTCATTTGCCAATTGCTGCATGATAAATAAAGCAGTCTGTAGGAAATATAGCAGGCTGAAGAAAGGTGATGATGGTAGGATGAGATAAAGAGAGAGATTAGTGGTCAGACTGGCAATAATGAATAAAAATGACTTTTCTCAGACTTTGGTTTTATTTTATTTTTTTTTTGCTTTCTTTTTAAAATAATTTATCTCAATGTTTTACTGTTAATGCATATTTTCAAACCTGTCCTGGTCACTAACCCCTCATTAAGATAATGATAATGATGATGATGATGATGATGATGATGATGATGATGATGATGATGATAACAATAGTAATAATAACCTGTTTTTATTTTGAAGAGAGAAGATTGAAAGGAAAGTTAAGGGGAAAAAAGTATTTAAACAAATCAATGAATATTGGAAGAGTGACATGTTTCTTGAAAAAAATATAGTTTTCAAGGAATACAAATGAACATTTTTATTTCTCTTTAAAATTATTATGTATTTTGTTAATATATTAAAACACTATTGTTTTAATTAATACCACATGATGAAAAAAATCAGTCATGTCTTTCATCTGAAACCTACTTACTAAGAAAAAAAATTTCCAACATACCTTGCATTCATGTAGTGGTAATATAATTTTCAAAATGTTTTCATATATATTAACTCAGATTATCACAATTATACTGGGCAGGTAATTAAGACAAATATTTTTTCCATTTTACTGATGGCAAGAACAATAACCATCACCACCATCACTGGGATTCAGAGATATTGAATGACTTCCGATGTATAATGTCACAAAGCTCTAAGAGATAGAGTTAGCAAGAGTTTTCCTAGTTCTGAACACTGACTATTGAGCAGCAGCTCTGTATGGATCTCCACACAGCCTCTATTCCAGCAGCAGCCTCTTTTTCTGAAGGCTGGTGAGCTATTTTCTTCTCAAAACGATTTGGTGATCTAACAAGAGAAGATCTGAAGAAGCAGCTTTTCACCCTCACAGGAAAAGATTAGGGTTCATTTTTTTTTCTGAAATGAACAAAATACTTATCAGCATCTTAAAGGAATACTTATCATTCTTGTCAGGGACAGAATTTAAATTTAACTCTTTTTTTTGGTGGAAATCAGAAAGGCATGCAAAATATGCATATCAATCAGCATTTTCAGTGGAGATAATACATTTCACAGTATGTTTGTCCAGATGAAAACTGGGTTATGTGTTCTCTTTTGAATTCTTCTGTATAAATAAGCTCTACAGAAAAAAAAAGTTGCCTGTCTAAACGGAAAATGCCATGATGGTCTGTGTCCTATGGAAAATGCTGCAATTAAAACAAACAAACAAAAACGTGTTTACAATTGACCCAGGTATTTGTTTCTAACTTTTATGATATATGCAATGAGATAAAAAAAGGAAAGGAAGGAAGGGAGGGAGGGAGGAAGGGAAGGGGGAAAGAAAGAAAAGAAAGAGAGAGAGAAAGAAAGAGAAAGAAAGAAAGAAAGAAAGAGAAAGAAAGAAAGAAAGAAAGAGAAAGAAAGAAAGAAAGAAAGAAAGAAAGAAAGAAAGAAAGAAAGAAAGAAAGAAAGAAAGAAAGAAGAAAGGAGAGAAGGAAGAATGGGGAGGGGAGGAAGAAAGAAGTAGAGAAGGAGTTGAGATGGAAGGGAGGGAAGAGGGAAGAAAGGGAAGAGAAGAAAGGAGAGGAGGAAAGGAGGTGAAAAGAGGAAAGATAGAAAGAGAGTAAGGATAAAAGTGTGCAAGGAAGGAGAGAGAGAAAAACAACAGAGACAGAAACAAAGACAGAGACAGACAGATGCAGAGACAAAAACAAAGCCAGATGATGCTGAAACTAGAATCTACGCATTCCGAATCTGTTAATGTAAAAGGTGAAATCATAAGTGCTTTAGAGAGATTGCAAACACAATGATTTGTAAGGTCTGTGGATGAAGGTCATTACTTACCAGGGAATAAGAAAAAGCTTAATAAAGGAGGTGTAATTTGAGTTGTATTTTAAAGGATGAGTGGATATTCAATAGGTGAAGGAAAGGCATTCTGAATATATGCAACTGAATGAGTAAAAGACACTGGGTCAGGAAAGGCAGAAAACGTGTTTGCAGGATTGAGAAGTCCTCCCTTGCTGGACCATGGACTAAGATCATGGGATTTAAAATGAATGGGACCTTGGATCCCACAGAAAATGAGTCACAGAGATGTTAAGGTACCTGCCCAAGTTCACAAAGATAGGAAGTAGGAGTTAAGATTAAAACCCAAGTTTTCTAATTCCAAACCCTCCACTCTCCATTATTGCTTGTCTTGCACATAGGAGTGTGCCCTCTTCCCTGGGTGTCTACTGAAGAACAAGAAGAAGGCAGCAAGTTAGAGTAAAAAGAACTCTGGACAAGGAAGCAAGAAAGACTAGAGTCTGTATCTCACCTTTGACACTTCCTAGTTTTGTCATCTGGACAAGTCACTTAATTGTTCTGAGCCTTATTTTTCCCAATTGTAAAATAAGGATTAAAATAATTCTTGGAGTATTTAGTTCTTTCAGTTGTTGGGAGGTTCAAATGGGATAATCTATGCAATGTGCTTTTGCAAGCCATATAGTGTTATATCAATTTCAGCTATTATTATTATTACTCCTGGTCTCCCAAAAAGTGCGAGGGAAGTAAGTTCTGAATATAATTTGCATTCTTCTCTTAAATGCCAAAACCACATTACCACAAGCATCATATATAGCACACACATTTAATTGGACAGTAAAATTAGCAATAGCATTTGCTTGCCCCTGTGTCGATCTCAGATTAGATACACTGCGAGAATCATGCCTCATTGCTTTTTTCAGCCTCTCTTCCTCCCAGACATATTAGCTAATTGTCTTTTTATAAATATATACCCTGAAGTTCCATAAGCATGGTAATTTTCCTATGTTAGTAGGACAGCCTGATATTTACCATGAATGTTTCTTTTTTTCAATCAACCTTTTTTTTTTTTATTTTCTCTTTTGCTTCTGGTCCCTCGACCAGTCCACCCCTTCCCAGCCCATCTAATACAAATAAGTCATTTCAGAATTTGTCTTTTTCATCTATGCTTGCAGGATGATTGTATCACCTGTCATTCTGGCAGGTCCGTATATGAGCCCTTAATTCCAAAATGGGCCTCAGTTATATTACAGTCTTGATAAATGTGTAATTCCTAGCAGGGGATTTCAAATACCTATACCAGGGAAGGGGTATACAAGCATTCATATAGCACCTACCATATACCAAGTTCTGTGCTAAATGTTTTTTTTAAACAAATATTATCTAATTTCATATATACAACAACCTTGTGAGGTAGGCACTATTACTACTTCCAATTTACAATTGAGGAAACTGAGGTAGAGGTTAAGGTAGAGACTTTTTCAGGGTCACACAATTAGTAAGTGTCTGAAGTCAGATGTGAACTCAGGTTTTCTTGATTCTGAGCCCAGTACTCAGATTTAAACTTAGGTCTTCCTAATTCCAGGCCAAATGCTCTATCTACTCTTCTACCAGCTGGCCTAGCTTGCTACCATACACGACTTGGAACTGAGCTCCTACTATATACAAGGCATCCAGTTAGGTTCTTGCTGATGCAAAGTCACTGATATGACTTCCTTTCTCAAGGACCTTACATTTAAAAGAATCTTTATTTAATTAGGTCACTAGGAATTTAAAATGTGAATTTAGGATGCTCAAATATCAGTAACCAAATCACTATATTGAAGCATCCATAAATGATGAAATTTTATAACAAAAACTCAATTTAAAATGTCTATTCTGAATTTCATAATAATATTTTAGGGATGGATTCATTCTTAAGATTTCCTTAGTGTATGGAATTCATGATGTGAAGACTCCTTTTTCTGATGCGAATCAGCCGCCTAGTATTTTGTAGTCTTGGTGTGCAATGAGTGTACCACTGACTTGGAATTAAGAAGACAAAATTCAAATTCTGTTGCAAACACTTAATAGCTGAGCATTTCTGGACTGAAAGTACTAATAGCATTTATCTGGCAAAGCTGTTGTGAAGAACAACTGATACAGCAATTTAAGATTCTTTGCACACCTTAAAGTACTCTAGAAATGCTAGCTATTTAGCAATTAGTACCTGGAGCACTGATAGGTGTCTATGAAACATGATGAAAGTGATAAAAATGACTTATATGTATATTGAGAGGCATCTACATTGTATACTGAATAGAGTGCTAGACTTAGAGTCAGGAAGACCTGAGTTCAAATTCTGCGTCAGATACTTTCCTTTGTAACTGTGATCAAGTTATGTAACCTCTTTCAAACTTAGTTTTCTCATCTCTGAAGAGGAGATAATGCTTTAAAATGATTTAAGGAAATGTTAAAATTCAGTTAGTGGTTATTGAAAATAAAAATGTAGTTTTTTTTTCCATATCCAAATTCACAGAGCCTCTAAAATCTGCCTACAGGTAAAGAACTCTTGCTAGTAGGAAGAAAGTTACAAACCAGTAGCTTATCTACCTGGGTGGACGCAGGTTCCACAATGAAAATTGTTTCTCAAATAAACAATGGAAAAAAAAAATTCACAAGGTTGTTTGAGGATAAGATGAAATAACATATATAAAGTACTTTGCAAACCTTAAAGTGCCATGTAATGTTGTTTTATTACTATTTTTATATAGCACTTTATAGTTACCTAGGTGTTTGTTTGTCTGTTTGTTTTTAACATATGTTACCTCATAAGTAATAGTAGCACCTACCTCCCAGGGTTGTTATGAGGATCAAATGAGATTATGATTGTCAAGTGCTTATTATTGTTGTTATTGTTGTTGTTATTATAATTATTTTTCTTACAAAAGTTAAGGAATGTTGAAGTCATTTCATTGGTATCAGGTACTTGGATGGGGTTAGTACACCAAGTATACCTTCTCTGTAACTCCTAGGATTTGAGAGGTTTAGCTACTTGCTATTGTTCTCATAATCAGTATGCGGTAGAGGTTGGCTTTGAACCCAAGTCTTCCTGGTTTCAAGATCAACTCTATCTCAGATGCCATGATTCCTCTCTTGTTCCTCATGAACACTACGCAAAGTGGTCTAAGTATTTTTATCCCCATTTTGTAGGTGAAGGAACTAAGACTGAGAGAGTTTACTTCAATTGCTCCAGGCTCAAACTCAGCATGGAAATCCCAAAATGGATCTCAATGTAACAAGATTTTACTTATAACAGTACTGTGACTTGAGTCCTGAGGACAGCACTGCAAGTGAGGTTTCCCTGTGTTACAACACTGAGCATTATGCTTTGTACGTAGCAGGTACTCAACAAATTGTTTCATTTTGTCCAGACCTTTGGTATCATCAATTTAAGAAATTCTCATTGTGGAAACACCCTCCACCAAGGCAGATAAGACGCTAGTCCGCAATTTTGGTTCTTCTAGCAAGATTTTTTTTTTAACTGGGACCCTTAGACAGATTTTAGGGTATCTGTGAATTTGGATAGGGGAAAATATACCTTTATTTTCAATAAACTAATTGAATTTTAGCATTTCCTTAATTAAAAAAAATTATTCTGAAGAGGAATCCATAGGCTTTACTAGACTCCCTGGGCTAAAAAAAACAAAAACAAACAAACAACAGCAAAAAAAAACCCAAAACTAAAAACAAAAACAAACAAACAAAAAAAACCCAAAAAACAAAAAAACAAACTGCCTTAGAGAGTTGGCAAGGTTAAGTGAATGCTCATCGTCACATAGCTTGTATGTGTCCGAGACAGGACTTAAAACCAGACTGGCCTGACTCAAAGGCCTGGCAATATCCACCATACCTGATTCCTCTCAGTAAGTGTTTATAGAATTGAATTCTTAAAATTGAATTGTTTGCTATTCTTCCCTTTAGATAATGTAGCTCACATATAAAAAGCAATGCAAAGGAAAGCAAAAAGGAGTTAAAAACAAACAAACATAAGAAAAGAAACCTATTACAATACTATAGGCATTTGAACAAGTAAGTAGAACAGCTTTATAGATATGAAATCTGGTAATAGAACTGGACCTATTAGCATTCTAGAATTCCATTTTCTCTCTCATTTATCAGCTAAGACATTCTCCTGCTTGACTGCCTAGTTTACCTGATTGAAAAATGAGACAAAAACATCCAATTTTTAGGGCTTCCTGAAGAGCATTAAAAAAAACAAACAAAAAAAAAACTGTCAAGATTTCAATCACCATCTTTTCTTAGCTGTTTTTGTACCTGAAGTAGTATTGTGTCCATTGTGGGGAATACCTAGTGTTTGTGGGATGAGAAGCTCTTAGAATAAATAAGCAGCCTTAGGTTCTCATATCCATTGCCTTAAGTCCTGCTAAATTTCCCTAGTTTTCTCCTTCATGCTTCTGCATATTTCCCTGTTAGAGAAGGCAGTTGCAGATATCTCAAATGAAGAGTGCGGTTTTATCATATGCTTCTTACTCAGTGCAGAGAGGTCAGCAAAGAGACCAACATATTTTTCACTAGCTGATCATGAGTGTACTTCAGTACTTTCTGGGGAATATTTCCTGAAATGCCAAACCAGATGTATTAAAATGTCTTCTACCTAAAGCTGAAATCCTTTCTCATAAAAACCCTTAAAACTTAATAGTAGAAGTATATCATATTAGCATACCAAGTACTACATTAAGGTAATATTACTATTCTGACATATTCCCCGTAATCTAGTAAATTCAGAGAAAGAACTGGAATTATTAGGTTGAATGTTAATATTTAATAGTTAAGTTTTTACAAAGGTGGGTGCATGGACCTATAGAGATTGTGTATCAACACATTTCATAGGAACATAAGAATTACATATAGACAAAAGGTAACAACATTTGTTAAATGTCCACTGTATGTAGATCACTATCTTATTCTGTTTCTCTGTCTCTGTCTGCGTCTCTCCCCTTTTGTCTTTATTTGTGTCACACACACACACACACACACACACACGCTCACACATACACACACACACACATGAGAAAATTTTCCCTGCTCTCAAGAAACTTGCAATCCAGTTGGTGAAACAGCAGTGTGAGGTGTTAGTCACTGGAATACAGTAAAAAGGATCTTAGAGAAAATTAAAGTCTTAGATTCTAGTCCCAGATCTGCCAAAGTGGTAGAGAAATGTTGGGAAAGTCACTTACATCCTTCAGGCTTCAGTTTTCTCCCCTATAAAATGAGGAGTTGGAATTACTGACTTCTGATGTCCAAAGTTCTATTTCTCATTTACTAAAGGGAAATATTATTTGAACTCTTTACTAAGTTGTGTAGACATTTTTTTTAAGAATGAGACATACCACCCTTGTTTTATTAATAATAACAAATAGACCTGACCTTTATGACCTAAAGGTTATAGTCTGGTTCACTATAGTGTTGGATTTGGAGTCAGGAAGACCTGGGCTTGAATTCTGCCTCAGATATTAAAGTCACTTAACCTTAATAAACCTTATTTGCCTCATCTATACAATGAAGGGGTTGGACTTGATGACCTTTATTTTTCCATCCACCTTTAAATCTATGATTTTTGATTTCTTGAAGAGGTCCATGATCTCATGAGTAAGAGAACTCTTTCCACAAACAATGATTATAGCCCTTCCCTGCCTTAGTAGATGGATTAAATGAGTCATTGGGACAACAAAAAGACATTGCCTGGTGGTAAACAACAGAAAATTTAAAGTAATCTCAATTAATATTCAGAATATAAGGAATGGAGAATTACTTGCAGGAAGACTTCCTGTAGGAAGAAAATTTTAAGCCAGGTTTGGAGTGAGAAAATGGGTATAAATTGTCAAAAAAGACATTGAATCAGTTATTTAGAGAGAGAGAGAGAGAGAGACTAAAAAATATTCTATGTAGGAAAAGTTAGGCAATCAGAACACATTAAAAAGATACAAATTATTTTCAACATTTGTATTTTATTTCCCCTTTCCACCAAGCAATGTCACCTATAAGCCATTCAGATTATACTGTAGTATACATCTAGCATTGTGACATAGTGTAGTTAGACAGATTAGCTAAATAGCTGACCTAGGAGTAAGGAAGACCTGTGTTCAAGTCTCATATCTGACACTGGCTGTATGACTCTATCAGGTCATTTAATCTCTCAGTGCCCCAGGCAACATTCTAAACTGCCGAGCACATACTGTATTTGGTAGTGGGAATTTCCTCATTGGGAGGTGCCTATAGCAATGAAATGAAATGCTTGGTCCAAAAAAAAAAATAATAATAACTAGCATTATCTGGTCTTTAGGAAAAAGACTTTTCTAGATTTTGCTAAGTTTGATTAATGTAGCAGTGAAGTTAAAATTCAACAGACACAGAACTAGGACTCTGGGATTCCATGGTTATAATACAGATTGTGGCCAGTTGGCAGGTGAGTCGATCTATCAATTATCTATCTCTGTATCTAGCTAATTATATTCATATATAATATGTGTATGTGTATATATACATACATCTATTTATGCATACACATGTGTGTATTCCTACATTTATATGTTATGGGTATATATGTTTCCATATAAGCATGCATATACAGTCTTATAATCCTATATACATGACTAATAAATGCATACACACATACATGTATGCATATGTATTTATAGTTATAGGAACAGATGAAGATAAACTCTATCATGTTTTATGAAATGAATATTCATTTGGGAATTATAAAAAAATGGGATCAGTTTTGTGAGGAAGAATTCAATGAATGAATAGTGAAGAATTCAATAAGTTACTTCAATTATCTTAAAAAAAAGGTGTTTTTGTGTGTGTGTGTATGTTTGATTTTTATTCATTTTCTTTTTTTTTTAAGCAATTGGGGTTAAGTGACTTGCCCAGGATCACACAGCCAGTAAGTGTCAAGTTTTTTTCTGAGGCCGGATTTGAACTTGGGTCCTCCTGACTTTAGAGCCGGTGCTCTATCCACTGAGCCACCTAGCTGCCCCTGTGTTTGTTTTTTAATGTGGTCTATAGCTAGAAGGGACCTTAACTGTCAATTAGTGCAACACTTTAATGTTTTTTTAATTAATTTATTTTGATTTATCAACAATCACTTCCATAACACTTTAATGTTTTGGCAGTGAGGAAACTGAGTCCCAGAGTGGTAGAGTACTTTGTCTCAGTTCATACAATTAGTGAATGAAAAAGATGGGATTCAAACACAGGTCTTCAGTTTGGGGATCCAGGATTTTTTTCTATATTTCATGCTGCCCCATCTTTTTCATACACTGATTCTCATATATTTTCAACCTCTATTCCCCTAATTTAGCATCATTAAAAGCATGAGTTTTATTATTCTCTTCCAGATAATTCTCTTCCAGTGATTTGGTTTTGAGAAAGGGAGTCACAGAGATTTCAGTTAGAAGAGGTCGGCTAAGTAGAGTTTGGGGCTAGAGATTAAACATGCGCACTCTTAAGTGCTGAAGGGATTTCAAATGGTGCCACATGCTGACCCTTAACTAATTGTAGTGCTAACAGGGAGACTTTTATGAAGTAGATAACAAATAGCTGCTCCTTAGGAATTTCAAGAGCTTTTCCTTGTGTCCTTTGTTCTCAATGGTGGCTGTCATCTCCTGCTTCCCTGAGGGATTCCCCAGATGGCCACACATTGTGCTCAAGGATAACACTAACTTTTAATGGAGAAGCCCACATGCATCAAAAAAGAACTCAAAGTCAATTAAAATATTTATTTCATTAAATGTTTCCCAATTGCATGTATTTTTTTTAAACAAACATTTTTAAAAAGTTATTTCCAAATTCTTTCCCCTACTCCTGCTCCATCCCCTTTCTCAAGAAGGCAAGCTTTTTGATAGCAATTATACATGTGAGGTCATGCAAAACATATTTATACATTAACCATGTTACAAAAGAAAATATAATAAAAGCAACAAAATAAAATGACAAAATAAAACAATAAAAGTTTTAAAAGTTTTTAAAAAGTATGCTTAATCTATATTCAGAATTCATTTGTTATATCTCTAGAGGTGGATTGCATTTTTCATCCTGAGACTTTTGGAATAGTCTTGGATCATTGTCTTGATCTGAGGAGCTAACTCTTTCATTGTTGATCATCCTTACATTATGGCTGTCTCTGTGTACAATGTTCTCTTGGTTCTGCTCACCTTACTATGAATGAGTTCATGTAAGTTTTCCCAGGTTTTTCTGAAACTATCCAGCTCATTAATTCCTATGGCACAATAGTATTCCATCATAATCATATGTCATTCTTCAATTGATGGACATCCTTTTGATTTCCAATTTTTTGCCACAACGAAGCGAAAACAAAACAAAACAAAACAAAAAACTGCTATAAATATTTTAGTACAAATGGGCCCTTTGCCCTTTTCTTTCATCTTTTTGGTAGGTCAAAGACTATGCAGTTTGGGGGCATAGTTTCAAATTGTTTCCTAAAATGGTTGGACTAATTCACAGTTCCTCCAATAGTGCATTGGTGTACTTACCTTTCTATAATCTGTCCAGCATTTATTATTTTCTTTTTCTGTCATATTAGCCAATCTGATAGGTATAAAGCAGTGTCTTAGTTGTTTGGATTTGTATTTCTTGAATCTCTAGTGATTTAGAACATTTTTTGAATTGACAGTTATTGATATCTTTGATGTCTTCATCTGAAAACTGCTTGTTCATACAACTGGAGAATGGCTCTTCTATAAATTTGGCTCAGTCCCTTATATATTTGAGAAATGAGGCCTTTATCAGAAAAATTGCTGCAATTTTCCCCCCTCAATTTCCTATTTTCCTTCTATTTTTTGGCTGTACTGGTTTTGTTTGTATGAAAGTTGTTTAATTTCATGTGGTCAAAATCATCTATTTTACCTCCTGTTATCTTCTCTATCTCTTGTTTGGTCATAAACTCTTCCCCTATCCATAGATCTTACAGATATATTTATTGATGCTTCCCTAATTTGCTTATGATATTATCCATCACATCTAAATCATTTATCCATTTTGACCTTATCTTGGTATACGGTGTGAGATTTTGTTTTATACATAGTTTCTGCCAAATTGCTTTCTAGTTTTCCCATCAATTTTTCTCAAATGTTGAGTTCTTATCTCAAAAGTTTGGAACTTGGAGTTTATTATGGTCATTTACTACTGTGTATTGCAATACCTAATTTATTCCACTGATGGACCACTCTATTTCTTAGCCAGTACCAGATTGTTTTGATTATTATTGGTTTGCAACATAGTTTGGAATTGGAACTGCTAGGCTACCTTCCTTAACATTTTTTCCCCCATTAATTCCCCTGATATTCTCTAACTATTCCTTTTTAGATGAAATTTTTACTTGTTTTTTCCTAGTTCTATAAAATCATTTTTCTGTATTTTAATTTGTATTATATTGAATAAGTAAATTAAATTAGAATTGCTATTTTTATTTTGTTGACTCAGCTTAGTCATGAGCAATTAATATTTCTCTGATTGTTTAGATCTATCTTACTTACATGCAAAGTGTTTTATAATTGCATTCACATAATCCTTGAGTTTTTCTTGGCTTGTAGAATCCCAAGCATTTTATATTTCCTGCAGTTATTTTAAACAGAATTTCTACTTCTTTCTCTTTCTATTAGGTTTTGATGGTAGTACATGGAAATGTTTATGGTTTAGATGGGCTTATTTTCTATCCTGCAACTTTGCTGAAGTTATTAATTGTTTCAACTAGTTATTTTTTAGTTGATTCTCTAGTGTTTGCCAAGGATAGCAGCATATCAACTGCAAATAGTAATAGTTTTGTTTGCACATTATCAATTTTTATTCCTTTAATTTTTTTTTCTTGTCATTGTTAGATTTAGCATTTCTAGTACAATATTGAATAATGGTGGTGATAATGTACATCCATACTTCACTCCTGATCTTATTGGAAAAGCTTCAATTTCATCTCCTTTATAGGTAATGCTTGTTCTTAGATTTAGATAGATGTTATCATTTTAAGAAAGATTTCATTAATTCCTAGGCTTTCCAGTGTTTTAATAGGAATGGGTGTTGCATTTTGTCAAAGGCTTTTTTGGGAATCTATTAATATAATCATATTATTTTTATAGCTTTTGTTACTGATATGATCAATTATGCTGATAGTTGTCCTTCTATTGAACCAGCCCTGAATTCCTGGTATAAATTCTACTTTGTCATATTTTAAGATACTTGTAATACATTGTTGCAATCTCCTTGCTTGTATTTTATTAAAAATTTTACATTGGTATTTATTAAAAAAAATTGGTCTGTAGTTTTCTTTCTCGTTTATGCTCTCCTTGGTTTAGGTATCAAAACTATATTTGTGACAAAGAAAGAATTTGGTAGGATACTTTCTTTACCTGTTTTTTCCAATAGCTTATATATATTGAGATTAATTGGTCCTTTAATCAATCAAGCAATCTCAACATTAACAGAAATTCCATCCAAACATTTAGAATATTTAACAATGTTAGGAATAGTTGAGTAAACTCCATATCCATCCATACTCCCTTTCACACATTACTGTTATTTCTCAGGGAACTGGAAGGACTTAGATGACAATGAAATAATTTTGTACTTTAGCAATAGCTAACTCTATCTCCTTTTTAGTGAATCCATACATTGTCTCACTTGAGCTTCACCTCACTTCTATGAGATAAGTACTATACTCCTATCCCCATTTTACATATACAAAAACTGAGTATGAGAGAGGTTTAAATACCATGCTAATGATCACCAGTCTAGGGTCAACAGTAGCATTTGAACCCAGGTCTCCCAGAATTGGCGTCCACTATCTACTATGTTATTATAGCAGGCTGCCACTCATTCATTCTGTGACACTTCTGAGTGTCAAGGATCCAATAACATACCCCTGAACACTGT
Source organism: Vombatus ursinus (assembly GCF_900497805.2). Classification (NCBI taxonomy): domain Eukaryota; kingdom Metazoa; phylum Chordata; class Mammalia; order Diprotodontia; family Vombatidae; genus Vombatus; species Vombatus ursinus. The sequence continues at coordinate 11,419,594 of NW_020954723.1, forward strand.
CAGCCCAGTAGAACTTGTCCATGTTGGGCTGGATACATTGTAGTAAAAACAAAAGTAATACAGAGTAGAAAGCGTCCGAAATTCTCTTATGGCTTTTAATAGTTTTGAGGGGGAGGTAGGAGTTCTTAGGTGCTTTGTAAGGACATGAAGCTCTTACCTAGTATATATAACACTGCCTTTGAAGAGGTATTGCTGTCATTTCTAACAGCATCTGCTAGATATGAGAAATGGTTTTGTACTTCCGTTTTCTATATGATTCTCTTTCACATTTTACGAAGATACCATATGCTGAATTTATAATAACATCCAAAATGTGAACCGAGCCAGCAGATGTCTAAAATCATAAGAGTCGTGGAGAATCTTTACCTTTCCTGAAATTTTATATTTTCTGCACCTGCCTGATGTCATCATAGATGAAATCTACATTCAGTAGGCACAAAATAGGAAAAAAATACTTGTCAATTGATTGGTACATATAGGTCTAGGAGAGAATTATGAATATCAGCACTCACTGTGGTCAGCCTGAAATACTCTCATGCTTTCCCACTAAGAAGAGCCTACCACAAAATAGAGTAAAAACAAATCCACTATCACTGGAGTTGAAGGTGCTCTTTTCTTTCTGCATCACTTCCACTTCAGCCTTCAGGATGCCAAATTGATTCTTCAATTCTCAATTGGCAGTTGAGCAAAGCAGAATTATTCCATGGGGCCAGAAATGCATGCTTTGTTTGTTTTCTTAGTTGTTATTCTTTCATCTTTACTTCTCTTTTTGTGAGTATTATTATCATGACTAAGCCAAAAAGTATAGCGAGAACTGAAGATTTATTCTTTCAGCTCAACAATGAAAAGATTCAGGATTGCATTTCCAACTGGAGGTCAGAGTGATTCAAATAACAGTCACTCCTCAGAGTCCAAGGGTCAAATGGTTTTGGTTTGCCATCTGGGCTCCAAAAAAATGGAATGAAGAGCAAGGTACTCTATCTCCATCTCCCATTCTCATTTATTTTCTTCATCTTTCCTTTCCTTTCCTTTCCTTTCCTTTCCTTTCCTTTCCTTTCCTTTCCTTTCCTTTCCTTTCCTTTCCTTTCCTTTCCTTTCCTTTCCTTTCCTTTCCTTTCCTTTCCTTTCCTTT